>NC_024321.1:604789-622080 GCF_000523025.1 Cynoglossus semilaevis
GCTAAAATGCTAAAGTGCTTTTATCATTTTCTACACCATCTATTGGGGGAAACGTGGGTATTGCAGGGAAAAGGCAGAAGTATAATGATAATGATAATTATATAATTTGGTTTAAGGTATGGTGAGTGTAAGTTTGGCGGGCCGGATTAAAAAGCTGAACGGGCCGCATCCGGCCCCGGGCCTTAGTTTGCCCATGCCCTAATTAATTACTATTAGGTTTGTACGTATTTGCAATTATCACATCTGCCTTAGACATCTGCCTTACACGCAAAAGGTCATGGGTTCGAGCTGTAATGGCAGCTTGCGGGTTGCAAAGGCTCACACTGTAAATGTCCCCATTGGGAATGAATAAAGGACTCAATTATTATCACTAATTTGTGGGACTTTGTTAAAAAAGGAGCAAACATTACAAGAAAATGATGATTAAGAATGGTTTTAAACAGTCTGGTCTTCCATCTACGTCCTTATTATCTCATCAACCACCTGAGTGGTTTCTCCTCTCCGGTTGAACCAGTTACAGATGTAGAAAGTGAACCCCGTCCAACCCTCCTCCTGTCCACGCCTGTCTGCCATCACCTCTGCCGCCGCAGGCCGAGACACAGGTACCCAGCAGCTGCAGCACAGAGGTTTTCCGTTGTCACTGTCACTGTCACACCGAGCCATCAATCCAAATATGCGCCACTGTCACTCCTGACATTCCTGACGTTCCTCTGCCAGCCGCAGCCTGTCAGCAGCACTCCACCAAAACATGTCAATTCAGCTCAGCCCGCAACAATATTAACGCATGACACCGTTTAGGTGAAGAGGCTGTGGAGCAACCGTGTGATAAAAAAACACCAGGGCTAAATTTGAGCCGACTGATGTGGCAACAAATTTATCATATCTAAGTGTAGGTATCGGTTCAATATTAGTCCAAATTTCATGGTCAAGATTGCAAAAAAAAAAAAAAAAAGCTAAGCCTGTCCAAACTGGAAAAGCTCACTTTTGTATTTGAAAACTTTTTTTTATATGATTAAAATAAGGGCAGCGGATGGTGAACATCTTGGATCAGTTTCTGAGTGAATGAATTAGGTCCTTGAGTGATGTTTTTTGTTTTTTAATATATAGAGTAGTAAGTGAAACAAAAAAAAAAAAAAAAACTTTTAGAAAGGCGACTGCTGGCTAACTATTCCTACTGTGTACAGTTCAAAAAGGGTCTTTAAAAAATAATCTCTGTAAGTTCTTCAATTTGACCTGGAAAGGAGGTTTTTAAACTTTTTTTTTAAAGACTCTACGGTTCGACTTCCTCACAGACTTCAACTTCAAGTAGTTGGCTCGGAGGAAGAGACAAATACAACAAACCTCGATAAACTTTTTTACTTCAGGCTCTTCTGCGGATCACAGGGAAACAGTGGTGAGTTTTCGGGTTTATCCGGGATTTTTTTTTTTTTTTTTTTTTTTTGCAGCTTCTCTCAGACCTACTTTTATAGAGTTTACTTTGAATAATTGAAGCAGCTTGTGTAACGAGAGTCTTCCCCATTAGTGCTGTGAAAAACACGTCTATTACCAACCTGAGAAATATCAAGTGTGAAAGCATATTGACTGCAGCCTGCAAGTTTTACAGCAGCTTTTTTTTTTTATGAACCACCGTTGGAATCTCGGCTGTGCACATTAAAAATATCCCAACTAGACTCACCGTGAAAGGATATATTTTAAGTCATTCTATGAGCCCAAATAGGATTGACTAAAAAAATCTTGTCCATATTTTTTTTTCTGCATTGAACTTTTAGTGCATTTAACATTTATACTGTGTATAAATAAATACATGTTAAAAAATAAAAAATAAAAGTGAACTCGGAAACTGTAACGTAACAAAATTACTGTACAAAATGTGGATAAAACAAACAAAAATTTAAAATTAAAATCAGAATTATTTTTAAGGGCTTACAAAGCTGTGGGTTAAAGACAATTAAATCTAAATTTGATCCCATAGGCTCATGGAATTATTTAACATGTGTAAAATATATATATATATTTTACTTAAAAGACAGCAATCTATAAACCAAACATCTGTTCATTTAAAGATGACGGATGAAAAATCCACTCTGAGAAAATTAAAGCAAGGGAGGTGGCTTAGAAAATGAGGATTAACACTCGGGATTTGTAACCATCAACCACAGAACCAGAGGTTCAGTTCTGCAGTGGTTCAATCTGTGGGTCATGTTCTAACATCCGCTCTGGGAAATTATACTTCACGTCTCTTTTTTTTCCTCCCTTTGCCCTGGCGCTGGTCGGCTAAAGCTAAATGAATTAAATTCTCATTAAATCACTCACTCGCTCTTCATCTCTGTGAAGAGGATTAACCGACAATTTGTCAAATGAATGAACAAAAGGTCTGTTTTTTTATATATATATTAAAAAAAAAGTTAATCACAGAAGAGTGATCTGTCAGAGGGGGCTGTTTAACAATGAAATTGGAAAATCCATAAAACGATTAAAAATGAAGGAGTGCGCTGTAAATAACTGCGATTAAACAACCGACATATGTTACTCACAGCTGTTTCTATGGAATCTGATTAAAACAGTGACGGTAACAACAGATTCATCCCCTCATGCAGTGTAACTAAAATCTTTAGCAAAATTATATGAGAGTAATGTAGGCAAAAATGCTTACTTCGGTAAAAAGTGTGCTAACAACAGTAAAAACAGCTGTTTTACACCAGTTGTAGCTAAAAGACACGACAAAAGCCTTAATATAACATGACCGCTTAAAAACAGCAGCTAAAGCCGGTAATATTGCGTAAGTGCTTAAATTTAGCATAAGTAAGCTAACTATTCTAGCCTAACGCTAACAATAATTAGCCAAAATAAAGCCAAATAACGTTTAAAAATATAAATTAAACAACTATTGTAAAGTAGCTAATAACCAAACATAGATGCATCCTAAAAGATATGGAGATAAGATAAGAGATTGTTAAATATAGACCTTTTCCCCACAACTAGAATCAATTAATGAAACTAGCTATAGCATAGCCAAGCCATCAAAACAACAACAAAAATCCCAACTAAAAAAAAAAGCCCTGTGTTTATATAAAAAAACAGCTAAAGGGATATTTAAAAGTGCAAATAAAAGAGCTTCAAGTGCGAAATAATCAAGATTTAAATAGAAGTAGCAAAAAAAAAAAGCCCTGCATTTATATAAAAAAACAGCTATAGGGATATTTAAAAGTGCGAATAAAAGAGCTTCAAGTGCAAAATAATCAAGATTTAAATAGAAGTAGAATGAAAAAAAACGTCCATCAACAAAGCTAGGTTGCTAAAACGTCACCCAAAATTGCTAAAAAAAAAAACCCAAAAAAGTTAGCGTCGAAATGGCTTCCCTCTCCGTTTGCCTGGTCGGAGACAGCAGGCTAAAGTTTCCACGTTAGGAGCGTGCGAAACTGTCAGAGCAGGTAAAGACCCGCAGCGGCTGATATAAAAACATCAGCTGTAGATGCAACAACTGAACAAGGTCAGTCTGATCTCAACAGTCCAACAAGCTCATCAGAGACTGGAGGACAATCCCTGATGTGTGCGTCCGCTGCAGGCGACGTGCTCCGTGTCCTCCTCATCTTTTATTCATAAAACTCACATTACAGCCTCCACAAACCCAGATCAAAATCTGCTCTGGCAGAAATATTTATTATCATACCTACTCCTCCATCTGGTTACCCAGGAAAAAAAAAGAAAAGAAAGGGAGAAGACAGAGAGAAGGTTAGACGGCCTCCTTCAGCTCAGAGACGTTGGATTATTAAAAGCCTGGCTTTTCAAAGAGGTCAGCGCTCAGAGAAAAGAGGAGAGAGGAGAAGAAGCATGCATCAATTATCCTGGAGAGTTTGTAGAATACTGAGCAGAGTCTGTCTGAGTGTCATAGACGCACACGCACCCGCGCGCGCACGCACAAACACGGAAAGACGCAGAGAGAAAAGGCCTTGGCTGCTGACATTTAGAAGCTGGTGAGATGTGGGAAAAAATCCCACTCTGTTTGTCAAGGAAATGGACAAAAAAAAAAAAAAAAAAAAAAAAAGGGAACGGCAGCCGCCTGTAGAAGCTCCTCCAGATCCCTCAGAACCGAGTGGCGTAACGACAAACAAGAACCCGGACTGGTACCGATATGTCACTTCACGATCGATACACGCCACTGTGGGACGTAAGGAGCAGTTTTACTCATTCAGGTTGTAACCGGGAGACAAACAGAAGGGATCAATGCAACTTTTTCATGTCCGATATCGATACTGCAGCTTGGAATACATGCCGATACCAATATACAATCCGATACCTTCTTTTCTCCTCCACCGTGCCACAAAGAGCTATGGGTATTTTTTTTCTTTTTATGTTATATCCTGGTGGCTCTTTGGCCAGGAGGCAATGTCTCTGTCATGGGTGTGGAACCCCAGGGTTCACCTCCTGGGCAAGATCAAATCCCGGTTTAGGGCGGTTGGTACCTTCCAGTGGACTCACCACCCGCAGGAAGGTTCATGGGGGTTGGTACGGTACGGTGCGATTTGGGTGGCGGTCGTGGAGACTGCTGCCCCCGCGACCCAGTAACGGCTAAGCGTACAAAAATGGATAAATGGATGTTCTATCCTGAAAATTTGACCAATTATGGCTCGATACCAATCCTGAGTATCGTGCCGAGCCATACCTAATAAATTGTGCACAAAACTTTCCTTGCTAGTTATTAGCTGAGGTAGAGGCAAACGGTTGCAAAAAGGTACATTTTCATAAACATCAAAATCTAAAGCGCTACTGTTAGCATAAATAATAGATACCAAAGCATAGCTTCTGGATTAGACATGGGCAAACTATGGCTCCTGGACCAGATATGGCCCACTGGGCTTTCTGAATCTTTCCGCCATATAACACATTTTATATTATTTCAGCCAACATTACCATAATTTCCGGACTATTGAGCGCACCTGAATATAAGCTGCACCCACTTAATTTAAAAAAAAAAAGAAATTGTACATATATAGGCCGCACTTGGATTCCACGTTGAAACATGGGATATTTACACAGAAAATTTTTTTTTTTTCACTTTTAATTAAATGAATACTTTTTTATCGCTAGCGGTACGAACTTCGTTAGCCCATTAAAGAAAAAAAAATCCATAAATTAGCCGCATTAGCAGGGTTCAGAGGGTTCCGAAAAAAGTGGCGGCTTATAGTCCGGAAATTACGGTATTTAAAACGTATGGCTGACTTTTTACCTCTTCATCCAAGAGGCTTCTTCAAGTCTAACTGACTGCTGGAAAACTTTGAGCTCATTTTGAAATGAACCAAATCTGTTTGTTGCTGGAAAACTTTGAGCTCATTTTGAACTGAACCAAATCTGTTTTTTGTGTGTGTGTTTTGTGTGTATTTAATTTCCCTTTGAGCTCGCACGTCTCAATCCTTCCAACAATCTTGATTGTCTGACATGTAACAGATAAACACTTGGAACAAGACAAAGGACATTTCGCGGGTGCGAAACAATACAGCTGTAAATCCAGTCTCCAAGTCTTACTTTTGTAACTCATCCATATCCATCTAATCTATTCCAACCACAATCCCAGCTCCTCTCCTTCTCCTCCCCCCTTTGCTCCTCCTTGTCTCCTTCTGTGTGGCTTCAATGTTAAAAAGCGTCCTTCTTACCTTTGTTCATGTCAATCAACTGCTTCTTCTTCTGCTGGCGCTCCTGCTTCTCCCGCTCAGCCTTCTCCTTTGCCAGCTTGGCTCTCTTGATCTTCTCCTCCATCTCTCTCTTCTTGTGGTTTTCCTTCACGGCTTCCTGAAGACGAGCCGCGCACACACACGGAGAGAGTGAGAGAGATGAGAAAAAAGAAAAAAAAAATTGAATGTGAATCTGCCTTTCAAGTGTGGATGCTTCAGTGTAGACAGTTTTAACACAGCCGCGGCAGAAGCACTAGCGGCGCCATCAGTGCCATCAGCACATTTCTCACTCCGAGAGAAGAGTTTGATAGTTTGAGATCAGCTGCAGAAATCAACAGCTCTGCTGCTCCTTCAACATGTTTTTCTGTAATATACAGACAAGGACTTTGTTTCATCACCAAGAAACTCTTATAAATCAGGGACAAAAATGTAGCTGTTAGCAAGGCCGCTAACCAAACACTTTATTTACTCATTAAAAGGCACACATCTACTTGGCTAGGTGTTAGCCAATCAATCTGAATTAGTTAATAATAGGTTTGGCTTATATGGTTTTTTGCATATTTGTAGAGTTGGTTTGTGTATATTAGCTTCTTTCCCTGTTTTCCTTGCCTATTCTTGGATAAATGATTGACTTTGGCTAGCCCAGCTCCTAAAATTTGACAAGGGGGCCAGTTCAGGAGCAGATAGACGGAGCGTTCGTGTGAACTAAGATAAAAGATGTGAAAGTAGAGCGTTCGTGTGAACTAAGATAAAAGACGTGAAAGTAGTGCATAAAGGCTAAAATGCTAAAAGGCTTTTTATCATTTTCTACGCCATCTATTGGGAAAACGTGGCCATTGCAGGGAAAATTTAAATCACAGTACAAACCAATTGTAAAATTTGGACAAATTTACAAAGCTGAACGGGCCGCATCTGGCCCCCAGGCCTTAGTTTGCCCATGCCTGGGCTAGCCTTTTTTTTTTTTTTTTTTGAACATCTTTAACATTTCTCGTTATACCGTAAAGTAACCTTCATCTTTGGCTTATTTTATTTTTTATTTTTTTGTTTTTTTTACAAGAGCCTGTTGTTTCAGCGCGTCGTCTATGTGAGAGTTTAACCTACTCACTCAAATGAAAAAAAACAACAACAAAACATACAGATGTGTAGTGAAAGTGACAACAGACGACAGTAACTAGAGACAACAGACAGGACAGACCGGAGGGGGGGGGCAAATGTCAAGCCTTTGTCCCTGCACGACCCAGAGCAACACCGACGGAAAAAACAAAAAAAAAACACAGAAGAGTCAGAAAACACTGATAATCAGTGGCCTTTATGAATGTGACACTGTTTTTGTGCCAACAAAGAGGATGAAAAGGCAACAATGTGACCTTTAGGAGGCAAAATTGTCTGCTTATCCGTTAGCGCTAACTGCGGAACCTGACAGGAACAATCATATTATTTTTGTACCGAGGACCCATTGGACGGTATCAGCCGTTTTTACGAACTGGTAATACCGTGCCTTCATTGAAGGATTATTACATTTTCCAAAATAAAACATATTTTAGTCTTTCTTCTGTGAGTATCAGAGTCTGAATGACCTGTTGTTTTGAAACATTGACAGGTTATCTTTGAAGGGGAAAAAAACTAAAGGGATATGACTGGATACCTTTTGAATGAAGTAAATTAGTAAAACTGAACTGAACACTGCAGCCTGGTACCAAATGACCTACGGACCGGGGTCAGTCCCCAGACCAGGGTTTGGGAACCCCTGCAGTACAGCCTTGTCAAAGAGCTTCTAGATCAAGCTAATAATCTCCAAAGAACAAGTCAGAAATCAATAAAAAAAAACAAAAAACCAAGCTAAGAATTCATAAAAAATAGATTATAAAGTATAAAACTAAGCTCAGAAATTTGATAATAAAGTATAAAACCAAACCACATAAAAAATGTCAAAGTAGACAATAAACTGCAAAACAACTAAAACTCAGACAAATATCCCTTTTTGCCTTTAAAAAAATATATACCCCAAAAGCTCATAAAAACTGATATTACACTTATCTTTATATACATAAAAAAAGCACCATAGTCCTAAATCATAGAGTAACTCTCAATTGAACAAACACAGACAATAAACTCCAATGAGGTTCATTGTTTCTCAGACCTAAAGTTAAATAAAACTTGGCCTCTATTCTACCAAACTAACTTGATAGACCCTGGAAGAAAAACCTCCAAAAAGCAAATAACAGAATTTAACCCCAAGCTTAAACCTGTTGGAAAACCACAGCAGTGAAAGAGAGCTGCCTGGCCAAAAGACAAGTTGATAAATAAGTGTGAGCCTCCTGTTGGATAATTACTGCATGGACGATTATCTTTCATCTGGCAACAAGTTATTTAACCCCAACTGGTGCAATGAGTTGCTTGTCATTTCCTAAACAACCATGTCGAAAGACACATCCCGTGGTCGTGGAAAAGATGTTAGTCTGTTTGAGGGAAGGGTCAACTCAATCAGAGAAAACATCTAAGGAGATTGCAGAAACTACTAAAATTGCGTTAAGAACCGTCCAACGCATTCTTAAAAACTGGAAGGATAGTGGGGACCCATCATGATGGGCGCATGAGGGTAAGAAGAGAGGCAGATAAAGTGATGCACCCATCATGCCTAGTGCCTACTGTACAAGCCTGTGGGGGCAGTGTTATGATCTGGGGGTTGCTGCAGTTGGTCAGGTCTAGGTTCAGCAACAGTATGTGCTCAAAGAATGAGGTCAGCTGACTACCTGAATATACTGAATGACCAGGTTATTCCATCAATGGATTTTTTTCTTTCCCTGATGGCACGGGCATATTCCAAGATGACAATGCCGGGATTCATCGGGATCAAATTGTAAAAGACTGGTTCGCGGAGCATGAGACATCATTTTCACACATGGATTGTGGCCACCACAGAGTCCAGACCTTAACCCCATTGAGAATCTTTGGGATGTGCTGGAGAAGGCTTTGCGCAGCGGTCAGACTCTACCATCATCAATGCAAGATCTTGGTGAAAAATGAATGCAACACCGGATGGAAATAAATCTTGTGACGTCGCAGAAGCTTATCGAAACAATGCCACAGCGAATGCGTGATGTAATCAAAGCTAAAGGTGGTCAAACGAAGTATTAGAGTGTATGACCCCTTTTTTTTGGTGGCGACTTTTTTTTTTTGGCCAGGCAGTGTATCAAGCTAAACATTGATATAGAAGATTGCGAATAATACCAAGATAAAAGTACCTTTAATCCCTCTTTGATACGGCTTAGATTCCATTAGGGAAAATGTAAGACTTTGAAAAAAAAAATAAAAATAAAGCTGATATAAAACAGTAACTTAGCTTAGCAGCTAACTAACTTCTGAAAAATTGTAGAAAATGCACATAATTTTCCCCGCCATCTATTGGGGAAACAAGGGTATTGCAGGGGAAAGGCAGACATATAATAATAATAGAAATAAATTATATAATTAGGAAAAGTTTTTTTTGGGGCGGGGGGCGGATTAAAAAGCTAAACGGGCCGCATCCGGGCCGCGGGCCTTAGTTTGCCCGTGTTTGAATGTTCGAATCCATGAGCATCTTCTGCTCATCTGTGCTGTCGCCTGTGTGTGTGTGTGTGTATGTGTGTGTGTTTGGGCATGTGTGAAGTGAGTGTGTGTAACAGGAAGTGAAGGCACGGCCCCATCTGTGCTCTGATATAATAAGCTGTGACAGTTGAACCCTCTGTCAAATGCCCCTGTGGTCCTGGTGTGTGTGTGTGTGTTACGTCGGCAGCTAAGACTGAAAGATTAAGAGGATCGTCAGAAGGAGGAACGAGGAGGAAAAATGAAGCTCGTCATGGACAGTCAATAGAGGGAGCTTTGGTCTGAAGACACGAGGCTTCGTCGTCGCCGTCGCCCTCTCTTAGATGACAAGGGCAATGAGACGATGACATGGGGGGAAAGGAGGGGAAAACGAAGGGGTACGACGAGAGAGAAGGCAAAAAAAAATTTTCCTTTGTGGCGTGATGTGTACGGACGTATTGAAAATCCGGGTGAGAAATTAACAGCAGCCTGTTGTGACATGTCCTGGAGATCGAATTTACCCTTGACGTTTACACAACAAGTGTTTTTTGATGCTCTTGGTGAAACAGTAAAATGTTTATCTGGGCTTCGGTTTGCTACAGACAGTCAGGTCTAAGGTAGTACTTCTCAAATAGTGGGGCGTGACCCCCTGAGGGGGCCAGATGGGGGGAAAAGGCTGGACGTAAGTGTACCACTACTGTAATGCTTGGAAGATAATGGTCCTCCAGTCACTAGGTGGCAGCAACTCATACAGTGGTTTGTACAGATAAGAATATACATGGGATCAGGTTCTCAATAGTATTTTAATTTGTAAGGTGGGGCGGGCGTGAAAACATTTCTGTCCTCAAGGGGGCATAATTGAGAACCACCGCACACGTTCTTTTTCGACTCCTGATCGTTCTTCTGACGCCTGCTTGTGTGCGATTCCCTGATTTTCCTCTATGAAAATTTTAGGCGACTCCATCGTCAAAAATCGACAACGATAATTTTACCAATAGTGGATTATAAATATATGAACTAATCAGAGACGCATATTTTAGTGTCCCTCGACACGAAAACGACGACAGCGCTAAGTGCTTTTAACTCAAGCAGTCCAGGTTTTTTTTTTATTTTAATTTTTTGGATTATCAGGTTTAAACCACTCAAATCGTTTTTGTTGGTGACAAAAAAAACAACTTTTCATTGATTAGTTAGCAGTCTGAGAGGGTTTTTGAAAGTTACTTTTCAGAAAAGAACTCGTCAAGTGGACGAAGGTTAGCTTAAATGTCAACTAATTAGTCTGATCGAATTTGTGCTAATTAACTTTTGGTTAACTTCAGCTACTGGATGCAATAATATTTTAGTTTTTTGTTTTGTTGGTGACAAAAAAAAAAAACAAAACAAAAAAACTTTTCATTGATTAGTTAGCAGTCTGAGAGGGTTTTTGAAAGTTACTTTTCAGAAAAGAACTCGTCAAGTGGACGAAGGTTAGCTTAAATGTCAACTAATTAGTCTGATCGAATTTGTGCTAATTAACTTTTGGTTAACTTCAGCTACTGGATGCAATAATATTTTAGTTTTTTGTTTTGTTGGTGACAAAAAAAAAAAACAAAAAAAAAAAACTTTTCATTGATTAGTTAGCAGTCTGAGAGGGTTTTTGAAAGTTACTTTTCAGAAAAGAACTCGTCAAGTGGACGAAGGTTAGCTTAAATGTCAACTAAATAGTCTGATCGAATTTGTGCTCAGTCAAGGCGAGCGTGAAGAAGAGCTGAAAAGAGAGAATAAGTAACGTTCAATTCTACTTCAAACCAAGAGGACAATGACTCAAACAAAGACACAAAACCAGGTAATAATAATAGAATAATAAGTAAAATATGCCAATTTAGAGGAAATTAAAAAAAAAGTATGTCCCAAAAAATAGAATAATTTTGCTCACAACACAGAAACTAGCAAAAAAAAAAGTGACTAAATATAAACTTAACATCTGGGTGGTGAGAGCTAAAGTCAGACGTTTTTTCGCGGGGAAACGCAGGAAATGAGGTGAGCAAATGAGAAGAGTAACTTTTATTTGGAGTTATAAAGCAGCTGACTGTTGTCTGAATGCCTCGCATCTATCACGGCTTAAATCAAATTCAATTCCAAAAGATTCGGTTCACATTAGTCCCGACATCAGCTACGGCTCAGCTTACACAGACAATAATGTGCGCGCACACTTGAAAATGCTGCCAGCCAAAACTCATTTGAAATGAACAGCTTGTCTGTAAAAATGATTATGTAACGTAGTTATGATCAAACAGCCACTCTCATTAACATAGAACCACAAAAACACACACAGATTTAGTGATTGAGCTTCGTTTTCTTCCACACAGAATGAATTTATTTATTGTTCATCAGCTGCACGGCTCAAAACGTGAGACTTTCAAATAAAATTTTGGGGGCAAAAACGTAGCCGTCATTGGAGTTTCAGTTAACTTTTGTCAACGTTTTTTTTTTTTTCATTGAGCCATTTTGAGCCACCTATTAGAACGTTTTAGCTAACTTGGTTATCTTTAGCTGCTGGATCCAATAAAAATTGACATTTTAAGAGAGAATTACTTGTAAAATAGCCAAAATGTACTTTTAGCAATCCTTTATTTAGCTAACATTTGGTTATCTTTAGGAGGAAATTGAAGAAAAGTGAAAAAAAAAAGAAGTCAAAATGTACTTTTAGCTAACCTTTGTTTAGCTAACCTTTGGTTATCTTCAGCTACTTAATGTAATAATTCCAGACATTTTAAGCAATAATTTCTTGTAAAATAGCCAAAATGTACTTTTAGCAATCCTTTATTTAGCTAACATTTGATTATCTTTAGAAGGAAATCGAAGAAAAATGAAAAAAAAAGCCAAAATGTACTTTTAGCTAAACTTTGTTTAGCTAACTTTTGGTTAACTTCAGATACTGGATATAATAATTATAGACATTTTAAGCAATAAATACTTGTAAAATAGCCAAAATGTACTTTTAGCAATCCTTTATTTAGCTAACATTTGATTATCTTTAGAATGAAATTGAAGAAAAATGAAAAAAAAAAAAGCCAAAATGTACTTTAAGCTATCTTTTGTTTAGCTAATGTTTGGTTATCATTAGCTGTTGGGTGTGATAATTATTGACATTTTAAGAGATGTTCATTTAGTACCCTCATTCCCCATTAGCTTTTTTTGGACCAACTCTTATGCTTAATGTTTAACTTGTATGTGTATCAGCCAATTCTGGGAACTTTTAGCTATTCCTGAGCTAACATTTAGCTCTTTGTGGCTAACGTTAAATAGGGGAACTTTTATTTGTTGAATATCGTTACCAATGTAGCTCATTTACTGGTACTTATTTTCAGGTTTTTGGACTCTGACTGATGTGATGTACTTCACAGTCTACCACTAGTCTTGTTCTGAGTCCAGTCCGTAACATGCTCGCTGGAAAGAGCGAATGTGGCGAAGCCAACCGGTCTAACTGCAGACAAAGAGCAGCCGCATTGTGCGTTTCGTTTCAATAATTCATGGAAAGTGTTTGCACTTCTTCCTGGACCCTGAAGCACCGCCGCGTACACTGCACACAGTACATGTATCGGTGCGATCCACAGTCCAGTCTCCCTCTCATCTCATCTAGGTCCGGTCGGACAGCCCTGCCATTCTCTGACTCTAATTCAGTCATCTCTCTCTCTCTCTCTCTCTCCCTTACATTTCATTTCATTTCACTTTTACAAAGACCGCAGCGGCTGAGCTTTAAGCAGTAAATGTGTTTATTAGCCATCTGTTCCGCTGGGAGACAGAATGTAGAGGGAGAGGCAGAGGAAGAAGAGCAGCAGGAGCAGGAGGAGGTGAATATGTCGAAGAACTATTCGATTTACAGGAGGACTTCTTCTTCTTCTCCTGCTGCTGCTGCTGCTAGTTTAAATGTGTTCCCTGGGTGATCACTGACCTCCAGAAACCCAAGCCGCAGACCTTTAATGAGTCCCTTCTGTCGGAGTGTTAGCAAAATGAACTTTCTTGCCAAGGACACACAAACAGTGACTCTCGCAATGTCTCCATCGCCGGCAGAACGCACGTGGAGCCGATCAGTTGCAACTTTTAGTGGGTAGAAGGACGATCAAACCAAAATGAAAATGTTGGAAGGGAAATTTGGGTCAGTTTTGATTCAAGTAATTTAGATTTGTCTTTTTGTTTTGGCCTTTGTACATCTTTGTTTTTTTTTTTTGTTTGTTTTTTTAACTTTAAGATACGCTATTGTCTGCTAATCCTAAATAATGGAATTCCATTAATTCATTACTACACAGTAGTACTGATATTGAGTCGTATTAATGACTCAATATTAATATAATATTATAATTAATGGATGGATGGATGGATGGATGGATGGATGGATGGATTGATGGATGGATGGATGGAAAAAAAAAGATTTATTTTATTATTGGATCGGATCATCTTTAACTAACATGGTTTTAGCTTGTTGTTAGCATGTTTTTGACTAATTTTTTGTCATCATTTGTTAACATCTGGCCATTAATTAGTTTCTTTTCTATTTAGGTATTTGACATCCCTGACACGGTGGCTCTTTGGCCCAGAGGCAATGTCTCTGTCATTGGTGTGGAACCCCAGGGTTCACCTCCCCGGCAAGATCGAATCCCGGTTAGGGCGTTTGGCGCCTTCCAGTGGACTCACCACCCACAGGAAGTGTGATTTGGGTGACGGTCATGGAGACTGCTCTTCCCCCCCACAACCCGGTAACGTATAAGCGGACTAGGAAGGATGGATGGATGGATATCTGACGTGACCTTCATCTACCAAAACATTTGTGAATGCCATCACCCCCGCGACCCGGTAACGTATAAGCGGACGAGGAAGGATGGATGGATGGATGGATATCTGACGCGACCTTTATCTACCAAAACATTTGTGAATGCCATTATTGTAGGAGTGAAGAGTGAGTAAAGTATTGTTTTATGTATACAAATACATTAACGTCTTAACTCACCCATCCCTCACCTCACCCGCGGTGGTGACGTTTTGAATGATCAAATATTCATATGCAGCGATTTGCTTGAAAGAATAATTTATTTGGTCTCAGAGATAAGCATCTCGGGAATCCTGAAGGGAGGGCTGCGTTGTTCACTGCTGCTCTTTGATCAAAAAAAAAAAAGAAAAAAGAAAAAGCTAAGATCAGAGGGGACCGTGAGGAAAAGGATTCACACTGAAGGAGACTTTACTATTAACGTTAATGGAGAGTGAACGGCTCGGACGGAGCCCCCTGGACATCAGGTCATCATCCTGACACTGGGAGAGACGGCGCAGATGGATGAGGGACGCCCAAATACGTGTTTTAACAGGCTTATGTAGCCAGGAGATGAGGCGCAAGGGTTCACTTTTTACCCTGCCTTTACTCTTTTTATCCTTCCTTCTCAGTAGTTTGATCTCTTGGAAATCACAACAGAACAAAAGTATTGCAAAAGATGTCGATTTTGAGGCATTCAAATTTGAAAACACAAGGGGTTATCTTAGTGGTTAAGCCTGGTTCCAGGCCTTGTTAACCTGGTGCTGGATTTAACATGGTGCTTTATCCTGCCGTGTAGGTCTTAACAGTAGTGAGATACTCAATACTTATACTAGAGTATCAGTTACTCACAGGCTTTTGTGCTACCTACCTAGCACCTCCTAGTAACGTATTATTGAACTGATCCATTCCTGCCACTTGACCACTGACCAGAAATGAGCGGCGACTCCGTGTCGTAGAGCCCACTTTGACCTTTGACCTTTGATGGTAGCAATTCAACTATTCAATTTGTATCGCGTAGAAACGGAAAAAAAAATCACGCAAAGCATCGATATCCATTTCAAATAAGTATTGCCAATAAACGTAATTAAAAATGATGGTATCTCTTCCTTACTAACTAACATCAATTTTTTTAGAATTTAGCATTTCTCAATTTGTCAAACGGTTTGTTGTTTCTTTTTTAGTTTTGGTTCAAGGCTCAGTCGTTCAAAGATATACAGTTTCCTTTCTGAGCTCTGTTGGGCTTGTTGTTGTTGTTGTTGTTCTTTTTTTTAAAGGTTATCAAAGAAAGACATTTGTTAAATCAACACCATTTTAGAGAACACTCTTGTTACACACTTTTTTGTTGTTTTGGCTCAGGTTGTTTTGTGTCTATTTTCTTGGAATGGCACCAGAGTTGGACTGAAAGTGGAGCCGGATATCCACAGTTTCCAACATTCTTGCTCGTATGGCAGCGGGGTTCAGAAGGTACCGTTCACACATGTTCTTGTCAACCGTGAAAACATGTCATTTCTTCACGAAAAAAAAAAACGTCTTAACTGACTGTCAGAATCTGTTGAAGGATGAGCGTTAACACTGATGCAGTTCTCGTTTCTACAACATCAAATGTGTGTCAGTAAGTGTACGTCTGCGTGGGCGGTGATTTTTCTGCTTGTGCATTTGTTGTGGGGGGGGCAGTTTGAAAAGTTAGTTGCTGGGCTTGGAAAAAAAAAAAAAAAACAAAACTGTGAAATCTCAACTCACCAAGAAGAGCATGCGGAAGTTGGCCAGTTCTCCAAAGAATTCCTCCAGGCTGACAGTGTGAGGGTCAAAGGCAAAGTAGCTGCCGAGGCTCTCGTAGAGCTTCTGCATGTTCTTGTGCATGGTGGAGAGTTTCTCGTACTGCTCTCGAGCGTGCTTGCTGAAGCCGTGAGGGGAAAAAAGAAGTCAAGGAAGAGAAAACGTGACTCTGGTCTCAAACACAGCGAAAACATGTTTAAGGCGAACGTCCGCAGTTAAATAATAAATGAATTCCAAATAATGATGCCTGAAGTCTCATGTCTTCTGTAATTAAATAATGCACTGAGAGTACACCTGCCTTTGACTTCATGTTTTTAGGCTGTTCATTATTTTCATCAAACTGGAGCCGGTTGCTTTCCTTTTTGGCTAATTAGCGCTAATCATTCTGTTGCTAAATTAAAGTGTAATCTAATTTCCCCTATATTTGAATAAATGTTTTCCACATTTTATTTCATTACGGAAACAAACTTAAGCAAAAGATAACACATCATTAATGTAGTAGCTGCTGTGGCTGCAATTGTTGTTTGCTAAGCTAAAAGCTAAACCTATTCTCACATGTTTAACTAGGTTCTAGTTCCTTTTTTTTTTTTTTTTTTTTTTATTTTAAAACCGAAAGAGGAAAACACAGGAACAAACACATTTGAACGCTAACAGAACCAACGCTAATCATTCTGTTGCTAAATTAAAGTGTAATCGGATTGACCTTATATTTGAATTAATGTGTTCCACACTTAAGCAAAAGATAACACGTTTGCTAAGCTAAAGCTAAACCTATTCTCACATGTTTAACTAGGTTCTAGTTCCCTTTTTGTTGTTATTTTAAAACCGAAAGAGGAAAACACAGGCACAAACACATTTGAACGCTAACAGAACCAGCACTAATCATTCTGTTGCTAAATTAAAGTGTAATCTGACACTTAAGCAAAAGATACCATGTTTGCTAAGCTAAAGCGATACCTATTCTCGGTATATTCTCCCAACTTTGACTAGATTCTAGTTCCCTTTTTTTTATTGTTATTTTTAAACCAAAAGAGGAAAACACAGGCACAAACACATTTGAAAGCTAATACAAGCAGAGACATAATAACACTTCAGCATAAACGGTCAAATAAGTGGGGACAGATAACAAGCGGCGGTGTGATATTATAATGGTTTCAGAATGTGTGGAGTGTTTTACTCTACACACCTCAGTCAAGGTCGGACAAACAAAGGTGTGAATAAAGAAGGTCAGAGAAGATCTAATGTTCCACTACAATGAGCTCTCCATCATCTCCCTCCGCAGTCAACAGCACGGCGAGCTAATGGGCGCAGCCCTGCACTCGTGCTGTCAGCGGGATGACACCGATGCTGCCGGCGAACAGTGGGGAAAAAAAAGCTGATTGCTCTCATTCTTCTATTGTTTCTTACAACAACACCGAGGTCAGGTTGTTGTGAACCCCAACGCCTGCCGCCCTACTCTGTCATTTAGTGAACAGCCGCGGCACTTTTCTCCTGCT
>NC_024321.1:624449-650859 GCF_000523025.1 Cynoglossus semilaevis
CTTCTTCTTCTTCTCCTGCTGCTGCTGCTGCTAGTTTAAATGTGTTCCCTGGGTGATCACTGACCTCCAGAAACCCAAGCCGCAGACCTTTAATGAGTCCCTTCTGTCGGAGTGTTAGCAAAATGAACTTTCTTGCCAAGGACACACAAACAGTGACTCTCGCAATGTCTCCATCGCCGGCAGAACGCACGTGGAGCCGATCAGTTGCAACTTTTAGTGGGTAGAAGGACGATCAAACCAAAATGAAAATGTTGGAAGGGAAATTTGGGTCAGTTTTGATTCAAGTAATTTAGATTTGTCTTTTTGTTTTGGCCTTTGTACATCTTTGTTTTTTTTTTTTGTTTGTTTTTTTAACTTTAAGATACGCTATTGTCTGCTAATCCTAAATAATGGAATTCCATTAATTCATTACTACACAGTAGTACTGATATTGAGTCGTATTAATGACTCAATATTAATATAATATTATAATTAATGGATGGATGGATGGATGGATGGATGGATGGATGGATGGATGGATGGATGGATGGATGGATGGATTGATGGATGGATGGATGGAAAAAAAAAGATTTATTTTATTATTGGATCGGATCATCTTTAACTAACATGGTTTTAGCTTGTTGTTAGCATGTTTTTGACTAATTTTTTGTCATCATTTGTTAACATCTGGCCATTAATTAGTTTCTTTTCTATTTAGGTATTTGACATCCCTGACACGGTGGCTCTTTGGCCCAGAGGCAATGTCTCTGTCATTGGTGTGGAACCCCAGGGTTCACCTCCCCGGCAAGATCGAATCCCGGTTAGGGCGTTTGGCGCCTTCCAGTGGACTCACCACCCACAGGAAGTGTGATTTGGGTGACGGTCATGGAGACTGCTCTTCCCCCCCACAACCCGGTAACGTATAAGCGGACTAGGAAGGATGGATGGATGGATATCTGACGTGACCTTCATCTACCAAAACATTTGTGAATGCCATCACTGTAGGAGTGAAGAGTGAGTAAAGTATTGTTTTATGTATACAAATACATTAACGTCTTAACTCACCCATCCCTCACTTCACCCGCGGTGGTGACGTTTTGAATGATCAAATATTCATATGCAGCGATTTGCTTGAAAGAATAATTTATTTGGTCTCAGAGATAAGCATCTCGGGAATCCTGAAGGGAGGGCTGTGTTGTTCACTGCTGCTCTTTGATCAAAAAAAAAAAAAGAAAAAAGAAAAAGCTAAGATCAGAGGGGACCGTGAGGAAAAGGATTCACACTGAAGGAGACTTTACTATTAACGTTAATGGAGAGTGAACGGCTCGGACGGAGCCCCCTGGACATCAGGTCATCATCCTGACACTGGGAGAGACGGCGCAGATGGATGAGGGACGCCCAAATACGTGTTTTAACAGGCTTATGTAGCCAGGAGATGAGGCGCAAGGGTTCACTTTTTACCCTGCCTTTACTCTTTTTATCCTTCCTTCTCAGTAGTTTGATCTCTTGGAAATCACAACAGAACAAAAGTATTGCAAAAGATGTCGATTTTGAGGCATTCAAATTTGAAAACACAAGGGGTTATCTTAGTGGTTAAGCCTGGTTCCAGGCCTTGTTAACCTGGTGCTGGATTTAACATGGTGCTTTATCCTGCCGTGTAGGTCTTAACAGTAGTGAGATACTCAATACTTATACTAGAGTATCAGTTACTCACAGGCTTTTGTGCTACCTACCTAGCACCTCCTAGTAACGTATTATTGAACTGATCCATTCCTGCCACTTGACCACTGACCAGAAATGAGCGGCGACTCCGTGTCGTAGAGCCCACTTTGACCTTTGACCTTTGATGGTAGCAATTCAACTATTCAATTTGTATCGCGTAGAAACGGAAAAAAAAATCACGCAAAGCATCGATATCCATTTCAAATAAGTATTGCCAATAAACGTAATTAAAAATGATGGTATCTCTTCCTTACTAACTAACATCAATTTTTTTAGAATTTAGCATTTCTCAATTTGTCAAACGGTTTGTTGTTTCTTTTTTAGTTTTGGTTCAAGGCTCAGTCGTTCAAAGATATACAGTTTCCTTTCTGAGCGCTGTTGGGCTTGTTGTTGTTGTTGTTGTTCTTTTTTTTAAAGGTTATCAAAGAAAGACATTTGTTAAATCAACACCATTTTAGAGAACACTCTTGTTACACACTTTTTTGTTGTTTTGGCTCAGGTTGTTTTGTGTCTATTTTCTTGGAATGGCACCAGAGTTGGACTGAAAGTGGAGCCGGATATCCACAGTTTCCAACATTCTTGCTCGTATGGCAGCGGGGTTCAGAAGGTACCGTTCACACATGTTCTTGTCAACCGTGAAAACATGTCATTTCTTCACGAAAAAAAAAAACGTCTTAACTGACTGTCAGAATCTGTTGAAGGATGAGCGTTAACACTGATGCAGTTCTCGTTTCTACAACATCAAATGTGTGTCAGTAAGTGTACGTCTGCGTGGGCGGTGATTTTTCTGCTTGTGCATTTGTTGTGGGGGGGGCAGTTTGAAAAGTTAGTTGCTGGGCTTGGAAAAAAAAAAAAAAAACAAAACTGTGAAATCTCAACTCACCAAGAAGAGCATGCGGAAGTTGGCCAGTTCTCCAAAGAATTCCTCCAGGCTGACAGTGTGAGGGTCAAAGGCAAAGTAGCTGCCGAGGCTCTCGTAGAGCTTCTGCATGTTCTTGTGCATGGTGGAGAGTTTCTCGTACTGCTCTCGAGCGTGCTTGCTGAAGCCGTGAGGGGAAAAAAGAAGTCAAGGAAGAGAAAACGTGACTCTGGTCTCAAACACAGCGAAAACATGTTTAAGGCGAACGTCCGCAGTTAAATAATAAATGAATTCCAAATAATGATGCCTGAAGTCTCATGTCTTCTGTAATTAAATAATGCACTGAGAGTACACCTGCCTTTGACTTCATGTTTTTAGGCTGTTCATTATTTTCATCAAACTGGAGCCGGTTGCTTTCCTTTTTGGCTAATTAGCGCTAATCATTCTGTTGCTAAATTAAAGTGTAATCTAATTTCCCCTATATTTGAATAAATGTTTTCCACATTTTATTTCATTACGGAAACAAACTTAAGCAAAAGATAACACATCATTAATGTAGTAGCTGCTGTGGCTGCAATTGTTGTTTGCTAAGCTAAAAGCAAAACCTATTCTCACATGTTTAACTAGGTTCTAGTTCCTTTTTTTTTTTTTTTTTTTTGTTTTTTTAAAACCGAAAGAGGAAAACACAGGAACAAACACATTTGAACCCTAACAGAACCAACGCTAATCATTCTGTTGCTAAATTAAAGTGTAATCGGATTGACCTTATATTTGAATTAATGTGTTCCACACTTAAGCAAAAGATAACACGTTTGCTAAGCTAAAGCTAAACCTATTCTCACATGTTTAACTAGGTTCTAGTTCCCTTTTTGTTGTTATTTTAAAACCGAAAGAGGAAAACACAGGCACAAACACATTTGAACGCTAACAGAACCAGCACTAATCATTCTGTTGCTAAATTAAAGTGTAATCTGACACTTAAGCAAAAGATACCATGTTTGCTAAGCTAAAGCGATACCTATTCTCGGTATATTCTCCCAACTTTGACTAGATTCTAGTTCCCTTTTTTTTATTGTTATTTTTAAACCAAAAGAGGAAAACACAGGCACAAACACATTTGAAAGCTAATACAAGCAGAGACATAATAACACTTCAGCATAAACGGTCAAATAAGTGGGGACAGATAACAAGCGGCGGTGTGATATTATAATGGTTTCAGAATGTGTGGAGTGTTTTACTCTACACACCTCAGTCAAGGTCGGACAAACAAAGGTGTGAATAAAGAAGGTCAGAGAAGATCTAATGTTCCACTACAATGAGCTCTCCATCATCTCCCTCCGCAGTCAACAGCACGGCGAGCTAATGGGCGCAGCCCTGCACTCGTGCTGTCAGCGGGATGACACCGATGCTGCCGGCGAACAGTGGGGAAAAAAAAGCTGATTGCTCTCATTCTTCTATTGTTTCTTACAACAACACCGAGGTCAGGTTGTTGTGAACCCCAACGCCTGCCGCCCTACTCTGTCATTTAGTGAACACCCGCGGCACTTTTCACCTGCTGAATGACTATTGACAGCGGGCGTCAGCTGACTATTATCACAGCGGCAGACAGCGACCTCATGGAGACCGAACACTGGTCCACTCAGACTCAGAGGAAAGGCGCACACAAATACAAACACATCGCACGGCGCAACCCACTGGAAAACAACCTAAATAACACGTGAGCTCGAGCTCTGTAGCTTAATGGATGATTCCGTGTACATAAGAGCTAGTTGTAATGAGTTCTTTTTTGAGTTATTAGCTAGCTGCATTTATTCATTCTATGAACGTATTTTGGAATATTTAAATACGAATATTTGAACTAACAGCTTATTACTATATTTATATATAAGATCAAGCTAGTTTTAGCTAGCTAGTTTCTAGCAATTCATACATAAACCATGTTGCCCGTCATTTTCCAACGTTTACCCATACTCAATTTTTTTTATTGAACTTGTGTATGAAGTGTTACTAAGTTTATGGTCATGTGACACAGACCAAAACAATTGAATGATTTGTGCTAACATCATGCTAACATCATGCTAACATCTGCGTTATATATATATATATATATATATATAATTAAATACATATTTCATTTGGGTGTTTGTTATATTTGTTATTTTTGTGGTTTGCTAGCCATCCACAAACATTTAGCTTTCGCTTGTTGTTAAATGTTCAGTTGTTGCTCCTATTTTCGACATTTGGTCAATTTCTATTTTCATGTACTTCAGCGGAATCTTAGCTAAACTTCGAGCTAAACTATAACTTGATGAAATGTATCCATTCCTCGGGAATATTATACATTTTTTTGCCCTCGTTTTTATTCACGTGTTTATGCTTTAGCTCAGTTACAGCATTTTCATCGATAAAACGTACCCCTTGTTGAACTTGTAGATATTTAGTAGTTATTTAAGGTCTATTAGAAATGCTGCGGGCACAACTGGCATGTGAAATTTTCTCAACATTTTTGGCTTTTGTTCAGCTCTAACTTCATAATGTGCCAACATAATATAAAAATAAATCTAATGGAGTAACAAGCTCAGGCAACAGGACGGTGTAAAAAAAAACAAAACAAAAAAAACAATGATGTGATGCTATTAGAAACTAACCTTATTATCGCAGCAGAAGAACAGACATCGAGTGTTTGCGAACATTCATTATTCCAAATGCATCGCAGTTTAATTGTAATAACAAGACACCATCACTGTTACGGTCAGCACTAATGGATCCTTCAGACACTGTTTATGAGCCATAAGAATTTCCTTCTGTGTATCGTAGACGCAGTTAGAGCCAATTAGAGAATTCAAGCACCGAGGATCTCCTAAACTACGCAGACTGATGGTTCAGCATGTGCTGCAGCAGGTCAGTCAGCATGTGCCCTGTGGTCCGGTCTGAGGTTCGGTGTGAGGATTACGGGTAAAGCATGTGACCTGCTGGAAGTGTTGCTAGCTCGAATCCAAGCGTCCAAGCAAGGTTGTGGTGTTTGGAACCAGTCCTAAAGCACCCTCTCAGAACTCCTCCCATCCCCACCAGCGCCCCGGTTCCCATGGCCCACTAGACTGCAACCCAATTAACCTGTTCCCGCACCCACCCTGCAAATTGGAATACTATTGAGAACCTGACAACGTGAATAATTTTACCTGTACAAACCCCATGTATGAGTTGCTGCCCCCTAGTGACTGGAGGCCTGTTATCATTCAAGCATCACAGCAGTGGTACACTTATGTCCATATTCGTGCCATATTCCATTGGAAGCCTCTCGCGCTCCCCGAAGATTGCCCGCCCCACTATTTGAGAATGACTGATGTACCGTGATTTAAAAAAGAAACAAAAAAAAACTAAAACTACTCATCTTTTTTTAAAAAAAAAAAAAAAAAACTAAAACTACTCAACTTTTTTTTTTTTCTCTCTCTTATTTTGCTTCTTCTGTGCTAAGTCGAAATTTATTTTAAAAAGTTTGACCCTTTTTGCCATTTCGCAATTTGGGAGTTCTGCGAGTTCCTCGGCGTACGTGTTCATCTGCACTCACCCTCTCCAAGCAATACCACGATCTTATTAACAGCGCTTTCTTTTTTAAAACAGTTTCGTGTTTTCACTCGGCTTTTCTTCTGGTCTACCCATGATTCAACAGGTCATTCCCATGGACCTAATCCTCTCATTCCTAATTTATAGTCTCTCTCTTTTCTTGTACGGGATGCAGTCATTACAACCTTCACTCTTTTCCTCATTGACCGACCCCGGCAGCAGCAGCAGAGGCGGCGGCAGCGGCAGCAGCTGGGTTTTCAGAGTGAGGCAGAATCATCCATCCTCGCCGCTCATTCTACGGGTATAAATATTTCAAGGACAGACGGAGTGAATAAATTGAGAGTAAAATTGACATCAAATCTGGCGTTTTAATTTCCAGAGGAAGAGGAGGAGGACGGGGATGGGGAGGAGGGAGCTGCGAGCGAAGATGATGGAGAGGAGGAATGTTCAGAGGAAGGTCCTGACCTCCGCATCAAAGTGTCAATATATTTTACTGAGGCAGTGATGGATGGGAAGATGAAATAAATATCACTCTCCCACCCCTCACCTTTATCTCGCTCTTTTCTGATAAATGCATATTCGACGCTTAGGGAATCATAAATTAGGGTTCCTTAAAAGAGGAAGTGATGGTAATTATTTCTAATTTTGGAAAGGGAAAGAAAAATCCCAACCAGTGGTCAGGGGCATGCGCTGCTCTGATTTGACCCTCGGTGTTGGTCTGTGGAAGCTTTGGGATTAAGAGGAGCAGCGGGGATGGGAGCAAAGCTCAGAGGCTCAGAGTGGGGCCCAACGTTGGAGGTTCCACAGTGAGTAGATATTCTGCAGGAAGAGCATTAAATAAACATTAATGTAAGTAGGTTACAGGAGATTTATTAATGAGTCTTTTCCAGCCTCACTGTTGCCTTTTATGCGGAGCTTTAATAACTCTCTCATGCACACCAGTAAACAAAGAACGTAATTTATGGCCAGGCTCATCAGTGACCATTCTTGAAAAACTCTTCAAACTTTGTTTTTGCTAGTGAATTGATTCTTTTTTTTTTGTTGTTGTTCTTCTTTCTTCTGCTGCTGCCAGTTGTTATTTCAGACTTTTTAGCGTAATAACAGTCAAATTTGATTAAGTTCCAAATGCTGATCTCACTTCGCTGCTGTTGAACGTCTGGTAGGCAGGCTCTCCGAATGACCTAAGAAAGTGATCTCAGCCATAACGTGATGAAAAAAAAAAAAAAAACAGATTCTGATTTAGATTTTTGGATTTCAGGCAGAATATTTCATAGTAAAAAACGTTGACGCTCACGAAAAATGACGTCAAATGCAATCAGTGCCAGGGACAACAGCAGTCTGAGCAGACACAACTCAAGTGATAGTTTTAGGTCCTCACATTTAGCTTCAAACAAAAATACACATATATGTCTTTTTAACTATTTTTCCTTTCAGCCCTGGAGCCACGTTCCCGCTCTGGGATGCTCAGGTTCAGCTCACAGTTCTAGTTTCTTCGGTAGGTGAGGAAATCAGAGACTGACAAACAGGATCGGGGGCAGGCCATAGGCTGCTTTAACTTTTTACCTTCAGACACCCCGCTTCTGCTCCGTGATCTGCTTTAAACCCCGGTGATGTTGAAACCAGACAAAGCTCAGACTGAGAAGTTCACTCCGAGTTTCTCCGTGTGAGAGTGAAGAGTTTTCCTCACAGGGCAACTTAGAAATTATCACCAAAGAATCATAAAGGGAATGAGTCTGAGTGGAATGATGTTGAAATGAGACATGTTACGATACCTCCATGTAAGTGACTATGGTATGGCTTGATGTATGATTTGGTCTGCTGAATCTCCAAATCAATTCATTTCAAACGTCCCCGTGTTTCTTGTCTCTGCTAATGTCAGAAGCAAAATTTTGACCATCATATTCCCTTTCTGTCTGTACCAGACACACCTTTGCCGTGATTGGATCTTCCTGTACATATCCCGCCTTCAAAACCAACAAGCAGAGCTCTATATGGCCCTATGTTTTCCTTCAGTTTGCATGATTGGACATTGTCCACTCCGGAACTTTTCATCATCAATTTTACCTAGTTACCTAGTAGTTATATGTAGGGGAGGAATTGAGGGTCCTTGCACAGTTGGGGGGTGGAGTGGAGATACCAGTGCGATCATAAAAAATCAGAACTTTTCATCATCAATTTTACCTAGTTACCTAGTAGTTATATTTAAGGGAAGGATTGAGGGTCCTTGCACAGTTGGGGGATGTAAGTGGAGATAGCCAGTGCGATAAAAAAAAAATGGATCAAAAATCATAATGCTCCGCTTTGAGACACATGTCAAAGATTTGAGAGTTTTTTTTGATTATAAAACTACTACTAACTACTTGTTGGTTGTGGGAACTGGACTAAGACAAAGAGGCAGAGGAACGAGGGGCGGTCAAGATTAGCTAACGGTTAACTACTGTAGCTCAATGCCCGTTACAAATATAAAATTAAAAAGTATAAATGCAATAATAATCCAAAAAGGATTCCAGGAGCGATTATTTACATCATGGAATATGAGCCTAGGTTCAAATCCCAGCCAAATTCCAGACCACTTTGAAGTTAGTGGTTCCATAGTTAGTTAGCATAGTTAGCATATTTGCCTTGCAAGCAAACAGCAGAGAATCCTAGATTCCCAGAGGAACCACACATCCCTAATGGTGCCTCCCTTGTTGCAGCCTGTAAGTTGAAACCACGTAGTTAATAGCGCCTCCGGTGGCAAATCCTTGTGGGGCGTTTAAGGAAGTCAATAATAAGAAGAATATATTCCACCTCCATTATAAATATCACCAACTTGTACATGGACATTTTTCATTGGTAAACATAATTCAAATACACTGACGGTATTAGTATTAGCAGGCATGATGCTATAGTGAGTACCGGAGAGTGTAACAGTGGCAGTACCGGGTACTACATCCACTAATAGAACAAGAGGCAGTCAACAGTTTACTTTACTCTAAAGACGATTTGATTTGATTTAATTTCTGCAAATCTGTATGTGTAAACATGTTCACTTCTTTTTTTCTCTTTGGATAAAAAAAAGATTCTGCGATACATACGATTCAGAATCAGAATCAGAATTATGTCTTGATCTGTTGGGATCACATGCTAGTGTACCTGTAACGAAAGTCTCTCCTGCTGCAGTCTAATCAATGTAAAGACTGCTGTGGATTCAGAGCTGATGTAATGCGACTGTGTGGGTTGGACACTATAGAGTGTGAGTTTTTATTCTTCTTTATACCGTGTGTGTGTGTGTGTGTGTGGATGTTGACAGTGATGAATCACAGCTGCTGCTCTGCATTTCTCTCTCTTTTCTGTATTTCCCTGTTTCTGTCTCTTTGTTTTAACCCTCTTCATTTCCCTATAACAAGGGTCCCCCCCCCCCTTACTTTGTATGTACAACGGGCTGCTTTCAGAACACCACTGAACCGGCTGCTGTTTTACACTAGTCATTGTTGAAAACCAAAGAACGTCTGAATTCAATTCTGACAGGAGCGTCTTAAAGGGATAGTGCAGGTCTTTATTTGATGCTGACGCATGGTCAGTTCAGACAAATCATAAAGTACTTTCTACTCCAGTGACTAACACCAAGACAGTTCCGGTTACCCTCCACTTTGCAGCCATTGCAACAACCGATACCACATATTATGGAATTAATTGCAGCTAATTATCAGAACGATTTACATCTTTGGCCAACTTTCTAATTTCTTTCACTTCAGTTGTCTTTACGTCAGCGGCGAACTGTAAACCGACCACAGAAGGCAACAGTGGCTAGCGCAAGCGTGGGCAAACATTGTCCAAAAATTGGTCCAAAAATTTGACAGGGGGTGGTCGAGTGAAGATAAATGACATATAAAAGTCATGCATAAAGGCTAAAATGCTTTTAGCCTTTTTCTACGCCATCTATTGGGAAAATGTGGGCATTGCAGGGAAAAGGCAGAAGTATAATCCCAATGCAAACCAATTATATAATTCGGACAAGTTTGACAAGCCGGATTACAAAGCTGAACGGGCCGCATCCGGCCCCCGAGCCTTAGTTTGCTCATGTCTGGACTACTGGCTAATAACAATGGTGTCCTTTAAGGACTTTTGTGCATGAGAGAGAGAGTTATAGCTTCTGTTTTCAGTCTGTAAAAAAAGAGCGGGGATACAGAGAAAAGGAAAATGAGAAGATGGAAGGAATACTTTGAGGAGTTGTTGAATGAGGAAAATGAATGGGAAAGTAGAAACGAGGAACCAGAGACTAGTAGGAAGAAGGTAGATCAGGTTAGAAAGGATGAAGTTAGAAAAGCCCTGAAGAGGATGAAGAGTGGAAAGTCAGTTGGTCCCGATGACATACCAGTGGAAGTATGAAAGTGCTTAGGAGAAGTGGTGGTAGATTTCCTGACTGGGTTGTTTAACAGAATTTTAGAAACTGACAAGTGCTGTGGCAACCCCTGAAAAAAAAAAAAAAGTGACAAAGCCGAAAGAAAAAGAAGAAGATACAGAGAAAAGGAAAATGCGATTTTGCCTTACAGTAAGATTATTGGTTTGAAGCCCCACGACAGGGGTTCACCAGCTATAGTTGTCGGAGGGCCATAATTTTTCTGGACAGGCACCTTTGGGACCAGACACTTAAATAAAATTTTTTCTTAACATTACTATTTGATGTTTTGGAATCCAGATGTGGACCAGATACGATGGCCTGGTGGGCCGGATTTGGTCACCAGTTGGTAATCACTGGTCTATAGTATAGTATAGAGTTCACATGTTTTCACTTATATTCACTTTCCGAGCACAGCTGTTTGTTTCAAAATGTAACCCCACCATCTCCCCCCCAAAAAAATGTCTTCAAAGTGTCCCCTTTAAATGCACATATACGTTTGTTCTAACCATGAGAAAAAGAACCTCATTCTCTATCTTTCTACCTTGCCTCGGTGTACTGGGTATCACTCCGTGTACTGCAGGTCTGCGGCGTACAGCTGTGACATTGAAGTCAGTGAATACACAGTGGACAACAAAGACTCATTCATCCTGAGCACCACAGTGTGTTTTGTGTGTGTGTGTGTTAACAAACAGAACAAGTCACACCACCCCCAGTGTAGACCAAGGTCTATATCGGTTTAGGCCGCACGGCAATTTTTTGCGGTTATATAAAAAAATATAAATATATAAATACACGCACGTACACACACATGACATATGTACAAAGTGAGTCAGAGTGTGCACGTATCGATCATATTCCTCAAGTAAAACGGCTGCAGCAGTGTGACAGAGAACAGCTCCATTCAATAACCTCTCGGCGGCACAAAGACACTCAGCGGGTCACGACGTGTCTGTGTCTGTACCGAGCATAAGGGCATTGATTTAGCCTTAATTGACTTCTTCATAAAAAAAAAAAAAAAAGTAAAAAAAAAAAATTCAGAACATGTTCCTGTTGTGACGACTGCTAGTGTATTTTTACCCTCGCACGCTAACCTTTTCTAGCATTTTCTCTGCTGATTTTCATCATGGGTGAATGCACGGGGGTTTTCGACTTGCGCCGGAATTCTGTTCCCAAAGCACGTAATATAACTGGATATTCGCCATTTGTTGGAAATCACATCATGCCCATCAGTACCTACAGTATGTCACTCACCTACGCTAACGGAGTGGTAACATCATAATCTAGGACATTAAAACATCAGAAGAGTCTGACTTATACCTGGTAGCCCCAATGAAGGGCAAAATGCCTTCCCTACCTCCCCCCAAAAAAAACAAAATAAAGTGAAAGTAGCATATTCCAATGTATGACGTACCGGCGAATGTAAACAAATCTGTCTTCTGTATATAGCGCCACCTGGTGACGTATTTGTCTACTCACGGTGACATACGGAGGCGCAAGAATTTTTTTTGGGTCGTCTCGCATCATGTTTCTCAGGAGTTTACGAATAATGTCTATTGACTTGGGTCACGAAGATTTGTGACTTTTAAACTGTGGGTGCCCAAAAAAAAAAAGTTTGGGAAACACTGGTGTAGCGGTTAGCACGCCTGACTCAGAAGCAGGTAGTTGTGAGTTTGCTTCCCAAATATTGGGAAGCGAACCAAATATTTGGCGCTTCTTGATTTCTATATTTCCATTTGGCTCTTAAAATAGAACAAGACTGCGCAAAATTCACACGGCAACAAATGTAAATAACCTTCTCAAACCTTGTTTTTTTTGCAGAGTGCTGCATCCGCTTCCTGACACGTTCGCCATATTTTTGGCTGTTCTACGAATGCTTGAATGATTGGCAGGTCCTAAAGGACATCTATTTCTCACAACAGGCAGGAAGAGGCAGAGTAAATGCCACAGCCAGGTGGTGAAGAACTGAGCGGAATATTGGCTTTTTCTTTAAGTATGAGAAGTCCAGCTTTCTCCTTTATTAGATTACAGACAGACATGAGTGGTAGATGAAGCTGTCGTGCAAAGGAGTTGGGGAAGGTAGGGGGAAAAAAAAACCACCGGGGGGCAGGAAAAAAAAAAAAAAAACGAAGACCAAATCTCCACCGCGTCACTCGTACCAGTGCAGACTTAGAGACTATTTTTAGAAGAATTCATCTTAGACTATAAATAATTAACTGATAATTATATCTGGCAATCAGGGAGAAGATAAAATGATCCTCCCACATGAGTACTTTTTGTGATGAAACACAGCGGGAGGCGGAGGGTCTTTGTGTGAGGCATCAGTCAGAAAAAAACGCCGAGTGTCACGGGGGGGGGGGGGGGGGGGTAAGAATGACAGACACATACAGTCAGATGTGTTTGCTGGAAGCCTGGAGAATGCGTGGATGATTAGTGCCTAATGAGTGATGGAAAACTGGTGTTTACAATTCATTTGTTTGTAGAGTAACAGAGATGCGGAACAGATGTTTTCCATGTGTTTGTTTTTCACACACACGCAGACACAGATACTGTTTTTTTATGGAGTATGCGCGTCAGGTTTTAATTATTGTTTGTAGGGACAGTTCTCTGTACACGTGTTAATTAAAAGAGACTTTAAAATCAAGGACATTTTTATATCACTGAAAAAGAAAAAAGAAAAAAAAAAAACTTACACCAGGAAATTAGTTCTGATTAATGCCTTTGAAGGCGGATGGTTTGAAGTCCTGCTCCTGTTAGCCAACATTGATATATTAATTATTGAAATATTATTGAATTCCCGAGGTTAATATTTTGAATTATTTACGCATTTTGTAGAATTGTAGAATACCACTAAGAAACATTTCGGTAGCATTTGGTTACGTTTCATATGATATTTTCCACTCTTAAATGCTAAATAAAAATATATTTATAACAATTTCTCAACATTGACATTTGAGTTATCTTATCTAAACAGCAGATATTTCCTCATACTTTAAGCTCTTTTGAAGGAATATCTTTTTCCACGAACCCCAAGCTCCCCGTCTATTTTAGGTTTTTGTTGACGTGTGTTACCTAATGTAGACCATCATTTGGAAGCTTCCTGGCTAATGAATATATCGTAATTCGCGCCATAGTAAAGGTCGCAACAGCAAAAGGACAAAAAAAAGGTGCGACCTACAGGAGTAGCAGATACTGGTACACAAGCCTAGAGTGCCCTCTAGGTGCTGTCAGTGTATATAAGTTATACTGTACATAAGTCCAGCCAAAGGATGAAAAAAGTGTGACTTATAGTCCAGAAAATTCGGTACTCATTATTTAACACAATTAAGTTTTAAGCAACACCTTATCGTATAACACTAACATATAAAATAGAATGTCATATCTGACAAAAAAGACATGAGATTTTTGCCCTGGCCAGCCGTTGTTTGCCTGTTTTCCACTTTGAATATATATATGAAAAAATATGAAAAAATGTTGTTATTCATTTACAAACGACAAATGAAAGTCTAATCAAAGACAACTCATCGCTTATGATCTCATCCATATTTTTCATCTCTGAAGTTGTATCACCACCTCCATGCCAGGATATATATATATATATATATATATATATATATATATATACACGCAATGGAGAAGATGATTATACTGTATACACTGTATCTAAATATATACATATATATATATATTTAGATATATTTAGATACCTATATATATTTAGATATTTAGATACACATATATACATTGCATATATATATGTGTGTGTGTATATATATGCAATGATAAGATGATTATACTGTATCTAAATATATATAAGTATATATATAATGTAGAAGATAGGATATATATAAATATATATATATAATGTAGAAGATACATATACTATATATACTATGTTTATGTATTTGAAAATATATATATACACACACAGAGACACCCACATATACTGTATATGTACTGTATATATATATATGTTGTTATGATTCAACTGCTGCTCGTTAGTGACCAAATCACATTTTTATCCATTGTCATTCTCCAGCAGCGATCAACAGGTGTTTTGCATTAAGATTCAAACCGTGTAGGCAACAGTTGTGAAAATGGGAAATAAAGCAGATGACAGACAGAGATGGATTGACAGATGTGGATTCCTAATTTGACAGCTGGTCCTATGCAAATGCGGGAGATGCTGCCTTCATTTAAAGGTTGCTCAGTCGTGGGAGGAATGAGAAGGTAATGAGAAGACAGAGCGGAAATGAAATATGAGCACAAGTGCAGACTGAGAGTCTGAAAGGAGGTAGTGTGGTGAAGGAGAAGGTGAGGTTGGTGGCAACAGCAACTTTATTTTTACAGGTGCAAGGCAATCGTTGCCAGGAGGCACTTCATTAACTGCTTGTCAGAGGACCATCGCTAAATACTTCTACTTCTACGTCTCTTCTGAAAGAAGGTGTGAGGAGAACTAAACTTCGAACTTCAATCTATTTTAAAGTCACATAAAAGAAATCTGCTTGAAATCTTTGCCACCTTTTCAAGAGCAAATCTTATGCTACAAGAACAGAGTGAAGATTTAAAAGTAAAAGTGTCGATTCTCCAGCTGGCATTACAAAATTGTTAAAACTTAAAACCTAAAACTGAAAAATGTTATTTCTACTTTTTGTTGTTTTTTTTTTTTTTTACCTATTCCTTAGCAACCATTAATTGACTTTTATCTTGAGCCAAATTTTGGTAGATTTTTAATTTTCAATGATTCCAATGGTGTCAAACATACGGCTCACGGGCCAAAACTGGCCCGCTAGGGTGATCAATCTGGGCTGCTTGATGAATTTTTAAAAATAAAAAATAATAAAAAATAATGCTTGATGAATTTTTAAAAATAAAAACTAAAAAAAAAAAATTAAAAATACACCAATGCTTCATGTTCAGGATATTTTTGGTAAAATAATTCATTAATAAAAATGATATCTAATATACTGTACTTGCAAGTATATTTGCATGAAAACTAAGGGGAAAACTCATTGTTATTTATAGTTAATTATGTTTTTTTTTTTATCGACTTTATTCTTATACTCTTGGATAGCTCTTATTCCCGAGGCGTATTTTAATTACTGTACCTTTTGGACAGTTTGTTGCTAACCTTAGTTGACGTCGTGTTACCCAACCCATGTCTGGAGCCTGTGACTTTTATGTGAAACGTTTTTTTTTTGGATCACCTAGAAAAGTGCACATATTTTGGCGAGTGTTAAAGTTGACAGGCCTCCCTCTAGCTCCCCCATCGAGAAACCTTTTATAAAATCAATGCTAGCACTAAACACAGCTCCTCCCCGCGGAGCCGAGCCCACTATCAGCCTCTGGTGGAAAAGAAAAACAGACAAACAGATAAATGAAAGCTCCAGCAGCTGCAGCCTGTTGAACTGTGTACAATGACATCAGTCCTGACAGTTATAGAAAAAAAAAATACATAACAAGGCAATTCAGCTCCAGAAACAACCACAACAACAAGAGCATCAACAACAGCTACATTTAAACCTCACTTCCTCTGGCCAATTATGATTTCCTCTCTGCGCGGAAACACAACACTGTCTGTGGAAATCATCTCCGCGGTGACATTACAACGGAGCCTCTGCGCGTATTCAAGAACAGACAAAAGCACCGGAGTAAACATCTGATCATATTATCCCTGATAAAAAAAAAATGTATAAATGGTTGTTTGTGGAAGAAAACACACGAAGAAGAAGAAGTCGTGAGAAAAATGTAGAGAGCACCAGGGGTTGGTTGTTAGCAGAGGAAAAAGTTGTCAAACTCACTCTGGTTCTTTCCATAAAGTCTACGGCAGAAACAACCACAGACTCTGGCGTTCAAAGATCTTTGAGAACTTCGAACCCTCCCTCGCATTTAACACTTTGTTGTTCATACAGAGTTCCATTCATCTGAGCACAATTGATCTCATTAAACTTCCTGTTTACATGGACCAGCGGTTCTCAATTATTTTCCGTCACGAACCCCCCCCCCCCCAAGGGACTAACGTTTTTTCACAGTACAAACCACTGTATGAGTCGCTGCCACCTAGTGACTGGAGGCTTGTTGGTTCAAGCATTACAGCACCAGGCTGTCACCAGGCAAGGGCAAACTAAGGCCCGTGGGCCAGATGCGGCCCATTTGGCTTTTTAATTGGGCCCAACAGTGTGACCCGCTCCATTATTTGAGAACTACTAAGTTCCCCTAAAAAAAGAAAATATCTTGATGGTAGCTACTAAATGCTACATAATACTAATCTACAAAGAGCAAAAAATCGCCAACATATTGATTAATTAGAAAACTAAAAAAAAAAAAAAAAAAATAGAGCTCACCATTACAATTTTTCATTTCAATGGATGTTTAATAAACGCTGAAAAATCCCCGGGCAATTATTTAGATTTTTCTTACCTACAGTATGTCAGGTCTCGTTTTAGCTATTAACAGTATTTTCAAACTCGCATTCAATTTTTGTTGCACTTTGAATGGTCTGCCACATGTGTGTTCGAAAACTCACTTTTTTTATGGGTTTAAAAAAAATAATAATTAAACCTTTATACCGTTCGATTTTGAATGACAGTTTCACATATTTAAAAGTCACTTTTGTATTGAGCCTTTGCTAATGTGCGACCCCAGGGTGGATTCATTAACTCTCGCTGGTTTCTTAGTTACCACACCTGGATGTTTCTTCATCTTCGTCATTCAAAGCCATGGAGACCTGAATGGTCACGGTGCTTCTTCATACAGGAAAAAAAAAACAGCCTTTTATGATGGTACAGCTGCATTCTAATTACCACTCAGGGTCTATGTATGTGTGTTATTGTATGTGTTTACGAAAAGCTATATTCAGGTCGCTTTTTATCAATACGAGCAGAGCCGGAGTGTGCGCGGTAAGCTGATGGTGGTATTGACCAGGAGACGATCAATACCAGTCATTAAAATGCAAATGTGTTGTTTTTTTTTTTTTAAAAAAAAAAAAAACAAATCCACCACGAATGCCTCACCCATACCAAGCAGCAGGAAAGTAATCAGGAATCAAAGCGACGGGGAGAACGACGGCGGCGGTCTGCGATGAAACAAGAGCTGAAATAAGAGCAGTTCACACAGTCGATACACAATTATGTCATTATCTGAGGATGGGGAGCAGCGTGAGACGATGTTGGCACGATTCCTCGCGTCTGTTACAAAGAAAACTGGAATGGGCCGCCAATGAAAACTGAGATGCGTTAAGGAAAAAAAAAAAAAAAACAGTGGCTAACATGATCAATAAAAAGAAAACACCTTCTCTTAAGTAAACAGTTTCAAAGTATTGACGTTTTGCTGATTGTGCTAGTTGCTCAAATGTTACAAGTCAAGAATGGTTTGCTAACGTTTGTCTGTCTTAACTTAACTGTCTTTTTTGATCCACGTGTAACCGTTTCTTTAAATACAGTCACTGTGCCGTTTACTGTCCCTGTTTTTTTTTTTACTAAAGTCTTCACCAGGCAAGGGCAAACTAAGGCCCGCGGGCCAGATGCAGCCCATTTGCCTTTTTAATTTACTTGTCGGCCCATTTGGCTTTTTAATTGGGCCCACCATACTTGTCTAAATTACGGTATTGATTTCTATCATTGTATTTCTGCTTTTTCCCCTGCAGTGCCTGCATTTCCCCATTTGATGGCGTAGAAAAGGCTAAAAGCACGTTAGCATTTTAGCCTTTACGCATGACTTTTTACATGTCATTTTCACATGAACGCCCTCATCTATCTGCTCCTGACCCGCCCCCCTGTTCAATTGTGGCCACACCTGGACTACACAAACTTACGGAAAAAACAAAATTTAAAAACAAATTTACGGAATATACTGTTGTGTACAGCCACACATGAAGGTAAACGACAGCAGAAATCAAGCGTGTGAGGTAAACAAAACTTCATTTCATCAGTTGTACTTCATTAAACACTTAATTGACCAACATGCCTCGAGTCCCTACACTCAGGAAATGAAGGCGCGAAACGGAATCAACACCGAATGTTAGGGGACCGTCTGTCAGTAGGGACCGTCAACAAATCTTCACTACAAGGAGAAGGCAAAATTAGTTCATACTGCTGAACAAAGACCCTGAAGATGCCGTGGCTGCTCGAATTTAGACAATAATTGCCTCTCGGGATTGTACAAAAAAGTTAGCGAAATGAATAAAGAGAAGAAAAGCAGACGGGCAATCTGACGGAGAGAGAAAAAGATGAAGAGGAAAGGCAGCAATATATGAAAGACAAAGAGAGTTAAAGAGGGGAAAGACCAGGATCATCTTTTGTAAATTGTATCATCTATGTGGAAGTGGAGACGCAGATGGAGATAAGATTTAGGGATAATCTCCAACTAGAAAAGAAATCGGAATCTCATTCCACACTGACAAGCTACCGACGCTAATCTCTGTGGACGACAAACAGAGTCTGTGTGTTTTTAATACTTTACGGAAAGAAAGAAAGAAAGACAACTAGAATGGAATGAAAGATTACTTACAGTAAGTGTAGCTCAAAGATTATATTCTAGCTGAGCCAAGTCAGCTCAGAAATATATCTCATATTTAATAAAAAAAGTCAAATCTTAACATTAGCCAACAATAAAATTGATTATTATAATATATAAAAATAATAATAAAAATTCAAAATTTCACAAAGTCAGACCAAAAGCACCCAAGAACAGGACCAAGTCCATCCATCCATTTTCATCCGCTTATCTGTTACCGGGTCTCGGGGGCAGCAGTCTCCACCCAAATCACACTGCACCGTACCAAACCTTCCTGCAGGTGGTGAGTCCACTGGAAGGTACCAACCGCCCTAACCGGGATTCAAACTTGCCCAGGAGGTGAACCCTGGGGTTCCACACCAATGACAGACATAGCCACAGCGCCACAGAACAGGTCCAACTTTAAAATGAAATTTGTTTAAATTGAATATGCCTGTTAAATCTATTAGCGTTCAAGCATAGAACTAATCGTGATGACTCGACAGTATAAATTTAAATAGGACTGTCAATTAATCACAGGATACCTAAAGGAGGAGGTAAATTGTCATTCCTGAACATGACTGCCGGAACAGAAGACAAAAAAAAAAACTTTTTTTTGGTGGGTTGGTGGGTTTTAATCATTAATGTACATCTAAACCGTAGCTTGTAGATCACGTCGAGAGTTGTTTTCGAAACTCGAGTGAAGCCGTTGTCCTCAACAATGTTAATCAGTCTAAGGTCCTTCACGAGCCACATGACAATCGTGTCAGTCAGCTTGTCAGTCACAGACCTAGTTGCTGTCCTGTGCTCGATGAGGCTGGTCTGATGAGTCTGACTGGGACTGGATGCGGCCCGTTCAGCTTTTTAATTTGGCCCGCCAAGCTTTTCCAATGTATATAATTTATTCATATTATCATTATAGTTCTGCCTTTTCCCTGCAATACCCACATTTCCCCAATAGGTGGGGTAGAAAATGCAAAAAACATTAGCATTTTAGCCTTTATGCATGACTTTTACATGTCATTTATCTCAGTTCACACATACAGTACACTCCATCTATCTGCTCCTGACCCGTCCCCCCTGTTCAATTTTAGGACAGTTGTGGCCCGCGAGTCAAAAAGTTTGCCCCACGCCTGGACTACTGTGTTAATTTTCGACATCCCTTCTTTACTGGTGATTATGTCGCAGAAGAAAAAGCAACTTTGTTTCATCGACTGCGTTGCAGGAGTGTACAAATTAAGTAATCCTTGGAAAGGATTATTATCTTTCATCCGCTCTGCATCCAGGGAAAAGGCCGATAGTGCTGTGTTTCATATCAAAATCTAATAAGCTTAAAGGTAAGTGTAGGGCTTAGTATTCATTTGTGGATCGAGAAAGCCATTCTGCACAGAGTTCACTTGTAATATGATAAGGAGATATTGTTCAGGGATTAGGTTATCTCCCCCGAGATCTATTAGTGGATAAGTCTTCTGGCTTGTCTTATGAATCATTACCTTACCGCTTACGATCGGATCCGCGCAAGCTCGAAATGCAAACACAATCAGCACACACACTTATGTGCACATACACATTAAAACAGGGTGTTGTAATTTAAGCTCTCGTGTTTAACAGCTTAACACGCGTTTTCAAGAGGCAACGTCAGAAAGAGAGCTCGTCGCGGTTTCAAGCAACAAACAAAAGGTCAGGTCGACCACGGCTGGGGAAGTTGTACAGTTCAGGATGAAGGATGTTGAGGTTTGGGATTCTTGAAAAACATGAGCGTAAAGAGATGCAGGTTTTTCATGTAGCAACTTGTTTGTCCACTACGTTGGACCTGGACGATATGTCAGTCATGATACAGGTCTAATCCTGATGACAGTCATTGATTAGTCTCGGTTCTGATTGGACAATGATGAACACACTGTCCATCTTTCCATCTTCGTCCGCTTATCCGTTATCCGGGTCGCGACGGCAGCAGTCTCTACAACCGCCACCCAAGTCACACTGCACTGCACCAGCCCCTCGTGAACCTTCCTGCGGGTGGTGAGTCCACTGGAAGGCGCCAACCGCCCTAACCAGGAGGTGACCCCTGGGGTTCCACACCAACGACAGAGACATTGCCTCTGGGCTTCAAAGCGCCGCTACACTGTCATTCATTCACTCATTAATTCCAACACTGCTCATTCTTCTCTGGGTCACATACAGCGTCAAACAACCGATGACTTTCACCCTCATCTCATTATCACAAGGGCTCAAACATTTGACATTCTCGTTGGAAGAGCATGAGAAGCGTCCCACCGCCGGCATGTGCCCATAAAATGTAAATGTAACTTCACGTCAAAACTTCTCAATTAACACCCAATAACCAAGAGGTAACAATGCACATCAAAGTCGATAAAGCAAATACAAAGGTACCTCACATTCTCAATGACACAGCAGACAGATTGCTACAGTGATCCCTAATGACCCTGATCATTTGCCTAAGAGTTGCAAAGAATCTCTGGAGTTGAGCCGGCGCTCCTCTATCCTCTGCTCCAGCCGTGTCTCTGCAATAACAACCCTAAGTGACATTAAATAAAGGGACGGCTGTAATCTCATTCCTCAGATAATCCAGAGGCAGTCAGGCCGGCTCCAGCAGAGTGCTTTCTGACTATTAGCACCAAGAACAGGCAATCAGCGGAATGACTGTATGAAGGACGTGGCGATGACTAATGATATTATGAACACATTGTCAGGATGGATGAGTGGCTCCGGCTCTGCTGTTACCCTGTCAGTAGCAGTCAGAAAGATACGATCGGTAGGGGGGAAAGAAAAAAGAGTGGACAAGAGTGACCGACGGATGGATAAGAAGAAAAAAAAACAAGTCTTTTTCTACCAGTTAGAAATATATTAGAGGTGGGAAATAATTCTGAAGAGAGGGAGAGAGGGAGAGACTGCAGTGTTGGTTATACATCAGATCAGAGTCAGAGGTTAATGCCTGGTCGGAGAGAAGAAATCACTCTGTGGAGGTGGTTCCAAAGGTATGAGGACAAGAGAGTAACAGTTCGGAGATCACGCTGAGAAGATGGAAAGGAGTAAAGCAAGGGAGATGAGAGTATTGGCAGATAAAAGGGATGGCTCACTAGAACTTTTTTTAATATATAATATATATGGATAAATGGATGGATGGATGGATGAATACTGATACTGCAACTTGGAGTATCTGCAGATACCAATATCAATCCGATACCTTCTTTTTCTCCTCCAGCATGCCGCGGGCTGCCGTTGCTGAGAAGATAGTGTCCCTGTTTACAGCACGTTGCGCGAAGTCAAATTGAATATTTGGGTTTGGGTTGATAATGAAAGGAAGTGATATAAAGATGGAAGGAAAAGGAAAAATAAGAAAGGAGGGAGTGCAAGAAAAAAAGGAATAAAAAAAGAAAAGCATAGAGGAGAGAAGAAGGAATTTGAAGATAACAGATAACAAAACAGATATTAACAGGTTCTTATTAGCATTTCAATTCAGGGGAGAATTTCTGTCCACTAGAGGGGCCATGGCGGAAAATATTTGCGAACTGCTGATCAAGACTGATCATTTTGTTCGTTGTCTGTGGTACAATCGCTCTCTCACTTTTATCATTCCCCCGCAACTTATATCTGCTTTTGTACAGTGGTTGGACAGGAAGTATTAAAAGTGGACTTTGATACTCAGATCATTTTATCTCTCTACAAAGTGTTGAGATGAAAAGAAACTTCCTCTTTACTCCCGAGGTCAAAGACTCCGAGACCACACTCTCGTTAGAGTCGGAGTCTGACTCAGGTCTCTACTCGCTCTGGCTCTGAGTAAGAAAGAAGTACCGCAGCAACAGCCAAAGGAGAATCTGCAAAACTTCACTTCGCTCTTCCTTATGAGATCAGAAAGATTAGAAGCGAGGGGGTGGTTGGGGACGACAAATGTTCTTTTTTAAAGTCTTTAAACCTCAAACAAAGGAAGGAACAATCAAATATAGTCTCGCTGATTCCAAACATTGTTACCCAGGAAAATGAAATAAATGAACACGAAAGATGATCTAAGGCTTGGACGGGAAACTACAAGCCATCGAAGAGAGAAAGAATCCGCGGATCAACGTTAAGGCAGGATCAGAGAAAGTCAATCCAAGGGTTTACACACACACACACAATCAGGTGTGTGTGTGTGTGTCCTCACAGATGTTGAAAAGTGTTTGTGTTACAGCAGGAGAAGAAAGTAAAAGATTAAAATGAATTAGAGAGTTTTTCATGTTATTGATGTTTGATTTAAGGGATCGTAGGATTTACTGTGGCAGTTTTTGTTTTTTTGTTGTTTTTTTGAAGGAGTAGCTGCAGTAATATTTTAGCAGAATAAATATAGATAAAAAAATAAATAAACATTAGTTATACTTCTCCGGTCGCTTTTACGGCAGGTGAGGGTTTGTTGAAGCTCGACGCACCACTGAAGAACAGGCAGAAGAAGGATCAGCAATATACACGTACATGTACATGTACTGTGTAGGCTTCAGTAACTGACAAAGTATCTGCATATTGTTGCATGTAGTACATTTATTTAAACAATGTTTGTTTAAATAAATATAGTACTTTACTATATATTGTATTGCTGTCCTCATATGCTAATCCTGGTAGCTAATCTGCATATTTGGCGCTAATTTCTTGGCTAATTTTGACAACTTTTTGCCCAGTTGTTACCCTCCTAGCATAGGCATGTAGCTAACTTTACAATGACATTTCTGATGATTTTTTTCTATAGTGATTATAGGATTTGTTAACACTTTTCTGAGCCTCTGGTTAAATCCAATTTCCGGCTTATCTTGACTATGTTGGGTTAAATCCAATTTCCGGCTTATCTTGGCTATGTTGTAGCTACTTTACGGCTAATATTTCACTAATGCTAACATTTGTATAGCATTCAGACTTGCTTAGTATGATTCTGAATTTATTACAGTACATCGGGTATTTGTTTGTCTGCTTTTTTTTTAGTAGTTCTAGTGATCATTCTGTCTAGCTTCTGTTTTTCAACTTCCTTTTAAAAAATTCAGCAGTGTTTTGATAGGTTGAATCTCTGGTTACTTTTAGCTAGCCCTTTAACTGATGTGTAGTCCTACAAACCAGTACATCATCTCACATTTAAAGTCTTGTGCAATTACAAGGCCCATATAGTAAAAGAGCTCAGATTTGTTGCTAGAGGAACCTGGTTGACATTTTCCAATGCCCCTACAAACTATTATCCAAATTTATGGACTGTATTTTCTCCCTTTGGGCAAATTAACCAGTTCATTATGCAAATAAGGTCTGTTAATTAACTCAGGTTTGCTAATTGATTATCAGATACGCTCCATGGTCCATACAGAGCTTCTCTGGCCTTTTAGTAGCTTTAAGACCCTGCACTTTGTGAATAAATGAGTGAAAGTAAATAAGGCTGCGGGTCATTTCCCGAGTCGTAGTCCGTGCACACGACGGCAAGCAAGTCGGAGGACAAAGTCGGAGAGAAGAAGATCTCTAATTAAAATGAATCTGTGACAGTCACAAACACTAACAGCTACAAACAGAAATGTGAAGGGAGTCAACGGGGGTTTGGCCATTAATTGGTAAAATGAGACTCATCAATCACACAGAGGGAAGAAGCAGCGGAGACAGAATCCTGTCAGAACCTCCTGCTGCGGCTGCAGCAGCAGGACCTGGCGTCTCGGGGACACCGTCACGTCGAGAAGATGCTCGGTTTTATTTTTTTTTTCTCACCACATGTGGCACTCACTTCTCATCTCTGCAGCTCATCCTGAGAGCCTTTGTTGTTTTTTTTTTGTTTTTACCCCTGTCCTCTTGGTTCAAATCAGGATCGGCTGCTGTTCCCTGTCAGTCAAGTCAGAGTCACAGTGTAGCTTAAGTTCAGAGATTTTACCTCTCTATGATCAGGTGACAGACGAGGATTATTCTAGTTTTTTTTATTTAATTTTTCTATACAATAGTATCTGGTTGTATAGCCCCTAAAAACAAGATATTTTTTTGACCAACTTTTTATAGTTTAGCTTCATTTTTGACATAGCCTTTATCTAGGCAATCGTTTCCTAAAACTTTGACCAACAATTTTTAAACTGAATTAAGAATGAAAATTCGATCGTGTCTAATCTTACACTTTTGCGTGGCTTGGCGTATTTCTTTGCTAACTCTTATATCGCATATCTTTGTTCATTTTAGCTACTGCTTAGCCGACTATAATCATTTCTAAAATTCTGTTTTTCGTTTCACCTTCAGCCTTTTCATTGTAAATGTTGCTACTATGATGGCTAATATGTTTTGCTAGCTTTTTTTAAAGCATATTTCTATCTATAACTATCTATTATGGCATTTCCCCCTTCCTAATTCATTCATAAGATAGCTTAGCTTACTTGTAGCATCTGTTACAATTATTGTAAACCTACAATTGTTAGGTTATGTGCTGCTATTATTGACTACTGTCTATATTACCAACCACTTTTACAGTGACATTTAAGGCTGCAAATGTTTTTTGTTTTTTTTTTTATTTTATTTTATATCTCAAGAATGTTTTGCCCTGCAAATTACTGCCATTAGGGATTTCAGTCACTCCTCCTCCTGCATTTGATGGAATGATTTAGCAACTGTTCAGAGACCCGGGGATTTCATTTAAACGTCAATTGAGAATGAAATCATGAAGCGTTGCAGCACAGAGCAGGGACCGCGGCACATGTGAGCATAGTCCCTGTCTCCTGCAGGATTAGAGCACAGCAACAAGTCCTCCAGGGAGGGGTGGAGTGGTCGGGGTGGGTAGGGAGTGTGTGTGAAATCAAATTCAGGGGCCCGTGACAAATGAGAGCGGCTGCTCCTCTTTCTAACACCACGCGGTAGGTTCAGGCATTTTGGGTATGCACAGTAATACCTTGAGATACGACCAAGCCTTCAAGCTAATTTTTGCTTTGAGATACGAGTAAAGATTCGAAATACGAGCAGGCTTACAGACGCCGACGTTAGGTGGCCGAGCACTCAAAGCAGCCCACGCCGCCTCACTCGTTCACGTGTACGTTGACTTCCTTACGAATCTCTCGTGAGTCTTCCGTATTGTGTTTGCGTTATCTACATGCTGAGAAGAAGAAACGCATGATGACCATGGAAATAAAGCATGAAATTGTCGATAAATACGAGTGTGGTGCCCGCTAAAGCAAGAATACAAATCGAAAAAAGCAACAAAAAAAAAAAAGAAAAAAAAACAAACGCAAAAAGAAAATACGTAAGTTAAGTTAAGTTAAGTTAAGTTAAGTTAAGTTAAGTTAAGTTAAGTTAAGTTAAGTTAAGTTAAGTTAAGTTAAGTTAAGTTAAGTTAAGTTAAGTTAAGTTAAGTTAAGTTAAGTTAAGTTAAGTTAAGTTAAGTTAAGTTAAGTTAAGTTAAGTTAAGTTAAGTTAAGTTA
>NC_024321.1:652786-660286 GCF_000523025.1 Cynoglossus semilaevis
GGCAGAGTCCTGTCACAACCGCCCGCTGCGGCTGCAGCAGCAGGACCTGGCGTCTCGGGGACACCGTCACGTCGAGAAGATGCTCGGTTTTATTTTTTTTTTCTCACCACATGTGGCACTCACTTCTCATCTCTGCAGCTCATCCTGAGAGCCTTTGTTGTTTTTTTTTTTTTGTTTTTACCCCTGTCCTCTTGGTTCAAATCAGGATCGGCTGCTGTTCCCTGTCAGTCAAGTCAGAGTCACAGTGTAGCTTAAGTTCAGAGATTTTACCTCTCTATGATCAGGTGACAGACGAGGATTATTCTAGTTTTTTTTATTTAATTTTTCTATACAATAGTATCTGGTTGTATAGCCCCTAAAAACAAGATATTTTTTTGACCAACTTTTTATAGTTTAGCTTCATTTTTGACATAGCCTTTATCTAGGCAATCGTTTCCTAAAACTTTGACCAACAATTTTTAAACTGAATTAAGAATGAAAATTCGATCGTGTCTAATCTTACACTTTTGCGTGGCTTGGCGTATTTCTTTGCTAACTCTTATATCGCATATCTTTGTTCATTTTAGCTACTGCTTAGCCGACTATAATCATTTCTAAAATTCTGTTTTTCGTTTCACCTTCAGCCTTTTCATTGTAAATGTTGCTACTATGATGGCTAATATGTTTTGCTAGCTTTTTTTAAAGCATATTTCTATCTATAACTATCTATTATGGCATTTCCCCCTTCCTAATTCATTCATAAGATAGCTTAGCTTACTTGTAGCATCTGTTACAATTATTGTAAACCTACAATTGTTAGGTTATGTGCTGCTATTATTGACTACTGTCTATATTACCAACCACTTTTACAGTGACATTTAAGGCTGCAAATGTTTTTTGTTTTTTTTTTTATTTTATTTTATATCTCAAGAATGTTTTGCCCTGCAAATTACTGCCATTAGGGATTTCAGTCACTCCTCCTCCTGCATTTGATGGAATGATTTAGCAACTGTTCAGAGACCCGGGGATTTCATTTAAACGTCAATTGAGAATGAAATCATGAAGCGTTGCAGCACAGAGCAGGGACCGCGGCACATGTGAGCATAGTCCCTGTCTCCTGCAGGATTAGAGCACAGCAACAAGTCCTCCAGGGAGGGGTGGAGTGGTCGGGGTGGGTAGGGAGTGTGTGTGAAATCAAATTCAGGGGCCCGTGACAAATGAGAGCGGCTGCTCCTCTTTCTAACACCACGCGGTAGGTTCAGGCATTTTGGGTATGCACAGTAATACCTTGAGATACGACCAAGCCTTCAAGCTAATTTTTGCTTTGAGATACGAGTAAAGATTCGAAATACGAGCAGGCTTACAGACGCCGACGTTAGGTGGCCGAGCACTCAAAGCAGCCCACGCCGCCTCACTCGTTCACGTGTACGTTGACTTCCTTACGAATCTCTCGTGAGTCTTCCGTATTGTGTTTGCGTTATCTACATGCTGAGAAGAAGAAACGCATGATGACCATGGAAATAAAGCATGAAATTGTCGATAAATACGAGTGTGGTGCCCGCTAAAGCAAGAATACAAATCGAAAAAAGCAACAAAAAAAAAAAAAGAAAAAAAAACAAACGCAAAAAGAAAATACGTAAGTTAAGTTAAGTTAAGTTACGTAGTGTACGTATGGGCCAACTCTCTTCCTAGTTAAGTTAAGTTACGTAGTGTACGTACGGGCCCACTCCCTTCCTTCCCTCCCTCCTCCTCTTCCTCCGCACATTCCGCCATTAGCCGCTACTGTATCGCCTGTCTCGAAGGTAAGAACTCATAATACATTTTTTTTTTGTTATTTCATTTGAGAATAAATTATTTGAGATACGAGCACCTCGAGTTACGAGCTTGGTTCTCGAATGGACTATGCTCGTTTCATTACTGTATTGAGGTCCATGCCATTGCTGGTCCTGCAAACTGAGTCGCTGCAGAACAATGGAGACCTGGGTCAACAAAAGGGCAGCGATGGAGAGCATCTAACCTCTTACGGCTAGTACTATCTGGTGGAAAAAGTTCCTCATCAGTTAAAAAAAAATTTAGCCTATGTTCATTAAAAACACATCAAATGCATGGTTCTAAACGGAGATGGTTTGATACAACATTTTCATGTCCAATAACGACATTGCAATTTGGAGTATCTGCTCATACCGATATATTCCTTGCTCCACAATCATACCGTTGCTAAGAGTGTATGTTGTGCACAATTAAGTTGATCGATTGGACTTAGGTATCGATCAGAAATGCTGTAGTTGTTATAAAGTGGTCCACTTTTTGACCAATATTGGATCCCGAGTATCGGATCGGGCCATCCCTAGTTCTAAACCCCAACCAACACTCTGCATGACATCATTTGTTATGTAAAATAAATGCAGGAACTGAGCAGGTTTTCCAACCTTCATGCTGCAGGACTGCACTACATTTGTAAGATTAAAAAAAAGAAAAGAAAAAAAAAAACACTTCATGATTTTATCTCTGCTGCTGTTAATTAGTGACTCAGAGTATACAGTGAATTTCATTAGAGGAAAGAAAAATCCTCTTTTTTCAGGCGTGTTTGTGTTATTTCTGCTGTGCAAATTAAAAGGAGCTACTGAAATAGGAAAAAGTGCCACCGGCAGATTTTAACCTAGTTTCATGTTTGAAAGCAAATGACACAAACAAACAGGACTCAGTAAATAATCACAGCTTTTTCACAGCAGCAAAATGGTGATCTAACTTCAGCCCCACTGCAGTGGAACACAGGAGGTTTCTACAAAAAGAAAAAAAAAAAGAACAGATATATGTTTGACTAACAGCGATTTATCGGACTTTAAAAGAAGCTGCGCAGTTTCCGAGCCGTGGTCTGCAGTGGGGAAACCTAAATCCTGACACTACTGTAGATCAACTTTCTTCAAAGAAGCTGCGCAGTTTCCGAGCCGTGGCCTGCAGTGGGGAAACCTAAATCCTGACGCTACTGTAGATCAACTTTCTTCACTGTCTTTACTTGTGGGATGGAAACCAAGTTGTCTTAGATCACTTGACTAGAGTATTCCTGGAACTGGATGATTATCTTAGACGGCATATTTGTCTACTTCGCCAATTAGATTCGGTGAGAAATTTGTTTTAACACAGTGCTTGGGAAGGGTGGAACGTGACTTTTTGAATGAATTCATGGGCGATGGTGACGTAACCGCGAATCACCGTAGATCGAGGACGTTAGAAACTGAGGACTTCCTGTAATATTCGATTCCTTGATTCTTTCCTTGCCTCATCCTCTAGTCCTTTTGTACGGCCTCTTTTCTCCTTTTTCTACTCTACGTCTCCTTTTTTGCACCATATTTCGTGACTTTTGTTGTGTGCTCTAATTAACCTCTCCTTTCTCTCACTTTCCCCCCGTACCCATATGCATCTCCCTTGCTTCTCCATCTTTCCTTTGTCCTTTGTGCTCTCCTACGCCCTCTTCCTTCCTACCTTCATCATCTTTATTCCCCCTTCTCTTTATGCCTTTTTCTTAACCCCCCACCCCTCTTTGGTGTGTTCTCTCTCTTATCCATTTTTTATTTTCCCATCCCTCTATTATCCTAAATTCATTCTTTTCTTTCCGACCTCTGGGGATGTTCAAGTTCTCGACTGAGCTATTCATCATGTGTGGCAGATTTTAAATTCCAAATAAAAGTCCAAACAAACATTAGAACTGTAAAATAATTGATGATATACAATGTTGTTAAAAATGGAATCTAAATTGTGGACTTGAATTTATATTTAAATAACTGATGGTCAGTGCTGGGCTTGTGAAATCAGTCAATCTATCAATTCTTTGACAGGATGTTAAAACGTTTTCACCTGGACTCGGAGCTAAAATAAGATGTTTACTCTTAGGGAGACTTCTTTATCGACAGTCACAGACAATCAAGCAACCTCAGCTGCTCTGTAACGTCTTCTAAATTTGGCCTTTAAAAGTTGGTACTAATTTTGTAGACTTGCTAGTGGGTTTTGTCCCTAGGGTCTTAGGGCTTGTTAGCAGAGAGGCTAAGTTAAAAGCTTTGGCACTGTGGATTGAGACTTGTTTACTTGAGTTCAGGACTTGTCACTATAGTTGTTAGCCTGAGATAAAAAGTTGGTATTTTGGTTTTAGAACTTGTTCGCTTGGGTTATAGCTATAGCATTTGGTTAATTTCTTCGTAAGGAGCAAATAGAGTTCTATCTGGGTTACTACAGTAGATAAGCGGCTTACGCTCACTTACGTTAACACAGTGGTAACATCATAATCTAGGACAGTCGTGGGCAAACTAAGGCCCGGGGACCGGATGTGGCCCGTTCAGCTTTTTAAACCGGCCCACCAAACTTTTCCAAATGACGTTCATTATTATTATTATTATCATTCCCTGCAATACCCACATTTCCCCAATAGATGGCGTAGGAAATGATAAAAGTATCTTGGCATCTTAGCAGTTATGCATGACTTTTATCTTAGTTCACACAAACGCTCCACCTATCTGCTCCTGACCGGCCACCCCTGTTCAATTTTAGGGCCCAATTGTGGCTCGCGAGTCAAAAAGTTTGCCCACGCCTGATCTAAGACTTTAAAACATCAGAAAAGTCTGACTTATGCTTCAGAGCCATAATGAAGGGCATTAAAAAACGACGTTCCCGAAAAATGACAAAAACAGAAAAAAGGCAAATGTAGCACAATCCGACGTACGGCGTACAACCGGCAAATGCTAACAAAGCTGAGCCATAATGAAGGGCAAGAAGTTCCCGAAAAATGACAAAAACAGAGAAAAGGCAAATGTAGAACAATCCGACGTACAGTGTACAACCGACAAATGCTAACAAAGCTATTTTCCGCACATAGCGTTGTGTGACAAAGTATTCGTTCACTTCGCCCGCCTACTAATTTGATTTAGCCCTCTACGTTGGAATGATGGAACAACACTTACTCAATAAATTTATGGGAGATGGTGACATCACCCCAAATATCGTAAGCGGAGTTATTGTTGTCCCCAGACAGACACACCTAGGTTTCAGATTTGCTCCTAAAGTCAGAATTGGTCAAATTATTAATAATAACATAACTCTTACTGTGAGCCAGTTTTTAATACACAGCTAAACTGAGTTTATTTTAAATAACTTTAAACGTGGACATCTTCCAGTTGTAGTGAAGGCTGATTTTGCTCGGTAAATATATCTTCTTAAAATTGCCTTTTACCTTTGAGGCTCAGTTCGACTTACAGCGAGTGACATGTAAACATGTACCATAGATTTGAGATCTCATTGTGTGTGGATAACAATGTCTCTTTATTGTTCAACTGGAGGAGGAAGAAAAGCCTTCAGTTTTCTGAAACACCACCTACATGTGGTCTTGGACCAAACTGGAGTTTGATGTGTTTTTCTTCCCTGGGAGAACTCACTCCTACACATTAAACCGAGCCTCGGCGTCAACTCCATCAGGTCTGCTCAGCAAGAATGCTGAACAACTGTATATGTTTTTAATGAATTCTTTTCACCTGTTTACACTCAGGCACAGATCGGCAATGTGTCCAGAGGCTCAAAAGTTACAGCCGCGGTTCGTCTGAAGAGTGTTTGCAGACGAAAGGGAAGCAAAAATCAGGTTAAGTGGCAGGTTTGCATGTGAAGCCCAAACATATGGAAAACACCTACACGCATTTAATGATGCCTAAGAAATAATAATCATCTCGTTTGTGCTACGAACAAAGGGAGCATTGTTGGGCTGATTGTTTTCCTGCTTCACACCAATAATAAGAAGAAAGTCGCAGATGTTTGGTGTCAGAGGAGTCAAAGGTAACAAATAAGCATTGGGAACAGAAGCTGGAAGGGATATATTAAGATGATGTATTCTCACAATAGTCATTTGTTATACAAATTCACTAGGACACAACTTTTTTCTTTTTTTGGGGGGGCGGGGGGCTAGATTTTTTAGAAATAACCCTCCCGTTTTCCTTTGCATTTTGTACACACCCAGCGTCCTTGCAACAGGTTTGCATCTTGGAACCTGGAACCTCGAGATACGAGCGTCTCGACATACGAGTATTTCGAGATACGAGCAAGCTTTCGAGCAAATGTTTTGCTTCGAGATACGAGTAAAGATTTGAGATACGAGCACGCTTACATGTGTGTGTCTCTAAAGCAATTAAAAAACTTTTTTTTTTTCATTGTTATTAGCACTAATAAGGGAGTTTTTAGAGGGTCGGAACTGTTTAATTTTTTTGCTGTTATTTACGAGCACTTCGAGTTACGAACGCGGTCCTGGAACAGATTATGCTTGTAACTGGAGTTTTCACTGTATGAGGAAAAGTTGGCACAAGCTGTGCATATTATCAGCCAGAAGACTACAAAGACCCAAAAAACAACCCAAGGGTTAAGAAAGGAGTAATTTAACTGTGAAAAAAAAAAAAAAATTCTCAGTACCACAGTTGCTCTACCAAGTTTTGTAGAGTTCCATATTGTGTTACCGGAGAGGCCTAGCCCAAAATTATTTGGAATATCCAATTAGGAATTTTTTTTTTTTTTGTTTGTTTGTTTTTTTGTCTTACAATTCTTTTTCCGCAGCATGACCAATAGCTTTGCTCATTTGATTAAATAAAAAAAAATAAGAAACGTGTCCACCTCATTTGATTAATTAAAAAAAAAAAAATAAGAAACGTGTCCAATTAATCACCTATTCTTTGCCCTGCGCTACTTACGTGTTATCGATGGTTAAAAAGATGTGAAAACCTTGTGGATGCCACGCAGATAAATTCCTGAAATTAATTCATTAAGCAGGCTGCTGCAAAATTATCTCAAATCATATTTCACAGAGGTGAAGAAGCCTCTTCTCCTTGTTCTTTAAAATGTTGTGGGACCATGGCAGAGATGTTGCTAATTCAATTTGAGAGCAGATAAGCCCCAGTTAAAGTGAAACACACTCTGTTATCAAGCGGCAGAGGAGCCGCGAGCACAGACAGCAGACGTTTGGCCATGCGGCCAGTCAGGAGATGAAATCAAGGATCGGCTATAAGTTGGTTTGAAGGGACGGCGCCACTATTAGAGAGACCCCCGGGGGACAGGCAGCAGTAGTAGAGTGCAGCGCACAAAATAGCCACAGGCACCATTTCACTCCTGGGACTAAGGGACGAGTGGGGAGGGACATCTGATCAACATCTGAGAGCCGAGCTGCCACATTCATTCCCCCACAATCCCCCGGGAGCCACCAATCACGGTGAGTGAGTCGAACTGCTGACCCACAGAGAGGAGGAACACAAACAACGCAACACATGCTGCTGCTGCTGCCGCCGCTGCTGCCGCTGGAGGCTAAATCTTACACATGGTCGTCCTGATGTGACAGAGTAGAGACCCAAAACTAGTCCAAAACACCAGCTCCACCTGTGATGAAGCACCAAAATGGAAAGTGCGAAAAAAGAAAAAAAAGGATATGGACATCTTTTCCACAAACTTATCTTGCTGGTCATCTTTTTTGGGGAAGTTCTCAATGTCGTTCTCCAGTCTCTG
>NC_024321.1:665286-676681 GCF_000523025.1 Cynoglossus semilaevis
GACAAAAAAGAGAAAGAATAGAAAGAAGGCGGTTTCACAACAAATTGATCACTTTGCCTAAACTAGAAAAGGAAAAGAGAAATGGAAAAAAAGAAAGAAGAAGCAGAGCAAAAAAAAAACAAAAAAAAACCAAAAATTTTTTTCAGCTGCAGAGCAAATCATTTTATAGATAACATTCACAAATTACAACTACAGGTGGTGCTATTAGGAATACGTGGCACTTCTGGGAACCAAACCCAGAAATGTTTGAGCTTTGCTTGCAAGACAGGCATGCTAACCGCTACACTATGGAAGTAAGCTATGTTTTGGCTATGTTAGCCTTTTGGCTAACTATTAACTAAGCTAGCTAAAGCCGCTTAGCCAAATTCAGCCAAATAAATCTAAATATTGTGGTATTTTTAATTTAACATTTTCGTGATTTCCTGACGAGTAGTTTAACCATTGATTTCTATGATTGGTCTAGAACAGGCATGGGCAAACTAAGGCCCGGGGGCCGGATGTGGCCCATTCAGCTTTGTAATCTGGCACGCCGAAATTGTCCGAATTATATAATTGGTTTGTATTGTGATTATACTTCTGCTTTTTCTCTGCAATGCCAACGTTTTCCCTATAGATGGCGTAGAGAAGGCTAAAACCATTTTAGCATATTAGCAGTTTAGCTTTTATGCATGACTTTTACATGTCATTTATCTTCACATCTCTCTGCTCCTGACCCGGCCCCCCTGTCAAATTTTAGGACCAATCGTGGCCCACGTATCAACAAGTTTGCACACGTCTGAATAAGGCTGTTCATAGCCCATGATCCAAAATGAGTTTGCCCACGCCTGGTCTAGAATACATATTACATATCATAACATATATTACATATTTAGATGCTTTGGGTTACTTTTTGGCAGCTTTCAATTTTATATATGTATGCATTTTTTTTTTCTTTGTAATTATAGAAACATTTTAATCACCTTTTTTACTTTCTCTAAAAATCGTTTAGCCTATTGTAGCAAACAATCACAATGGTGTCAATTTTATGGCTAAAATATTTAGCTAATGTTGAGATTACACTCCCTATAGCATGTTTATTTTTGAACATTAATTTGAAGATTAATATTCTTACATTTAGAAAAAAACAAAACTGTAGTAATTATGAAGCACAGCGTGCAATTGCAACATTGTCAAATCAGACAAATGAAGAATTTAATTTCGTTCAGGTGAATAAAATGTTCCTTTTATTAACTCGGCTGGTTATGATGCATAATAAAAAAAAGAAAACCGACACACGGGAAACAGACAAAGTGTTGTTGGACAATGAAATTCACTTAACTCTGGACTGATTTATTTATCAATGTTGTTTTTACTGTCTGAACACGAACACCATTTTACTTTGGTGCCGTTCCTCTTTTCATTTAACACCTGCTTAACATTTCATTTTATAATGAAGGATTTAAGTTTTTTTTTTTTTTTTTTTTTTTTTTTAGATTAGGGACAGAGAGATGAAACTGTCAGGTCAGGGTAATCATCTGCACTAATGACCGTGTTCTCTGTCCTTGTTGAATAAATGAAGCTGTGCTAAATTAAACAGACAGATTATTTTACAGTCAGTTCAAATAATAGGTGTCTGACCTCCTCTGATTCAAAGGTGAACGCTTTCTGTTCCATTATTTCTTCAGCCCAGTGGAACAAGTCACATTATCACCGCAGTTGTATTAATTAGTCACTACATCGGACGGGATTTTTTTTAAGCATCAATAATGTAGAAGAAAGAGTTCAAAGCAGGGCCAATGTATTTTAGCTCCATTTAATTGCAGTATCGATTTTAGTAATCAAAGAGCAGGCCGTTGTTTGTATGATTACTAAGCAGGAAAATGTACTGTAAGACATCCTTCTTTTCTGTGGCGTACATATACGCCCGAGGTACTGTCAAAAGTATTTAGTATTCGGGAAACGAGTCGCGCTCAATACGTCTTTTCATTCATTCATCGTCTTCTATTTTATAGAGGTTACAGGGCAGGGAGGTTCGCCCACGGTGTCAAACATTCACATTCTAACCCAGATACAGTCAAATGTTTTGACTCGCGGGCTAAAACGCTAAAATGCTCTACGCCATCTATAGGGAAGACGTGGGCATTGCAGAGAAAAAAGCGGTAAGATAATCACAATACAAACTAATTATATAATTTGGACTACGTTTGGCGGGCCGGATTACAAAGCTGAACGGGCCATATCCGGGCCCCCGGGCCTTAGTTTGCCTATGCAACAACTGACCTACTTCTACAGGTTTTCAGCACTCCATACGCTCATATGGAAAGAATATGCTAACTTTGTCGCACAGATGATCTTGCTATGCGGGCCCAGGCTTTGTGGCCAACAGATTTTGAATTTCTAAAAAAAAGAGGTCGGAATACATCTTTAATGACGTGTAGTAAAATGTAACTGAAATGTCCGAAAAGACAGAAAGAATTAGTGACTATGCATGGTCGCTAACTCGAGTTTTATGTAGTAAAATGATTGCTAGAAAGAGTCGAGAGTTAGCTTGGAGATTGGTAAACTTTATCCTTAACTATAAAGTAAAAATATTTTTTTGAACAAATAACAGCATTACCTTAGAGGAGATTTTATATAGTTTATATTAGAATATATTTCTTGTTTCTTGGCTCAAATACAGACATGGTCGATTCACAGCTCGTCATGAATCTGCTGTGATTGAAAAACAGATGGTAAAGCCATAAAGAAAGTGAAAAATACCAATATTTAAAAAAAAGTTTGTGATCTGTAAAGAACAGAGCAAGCACACGATTGTTAACCTGAGTGAATATTTGGGGAAAAAAGAAGAAAAAAAAAAGAAGAAGAAAGAAACACCACTGTGTCTGTGTTTGGAAGGAGGGAGGAGCCGTGTAAAAATGACAGCCCCTGATTGGAAGTATGGTCCAGAGCCAGGGGGCAGGAGAGCAGCCAGGCGCTGAAAAACAGCCCACTTTACTGCACCTCGATGTGCGGACCAGCTCCTGTTTACAATGAGGGTCATGTCTGTGGGCCTTTATTGCTGCTGGCAGCAGCCACAGTTCCAGCCTGCTGCCAGATCTCCAGAGGAATCACAAATGGACTCAATTACAATATATTTTGATGTGCAGGGGGAAGTTTAGAAGTTTAGACATTGACCTGAGGTGATGATGATTCCCCACAGGAGGTGCTCAGGGAACGGGTCAGGACTATGTGATGCCGAAACCAAAAGGTGTGAGCATCTGCCCCTCCGCAGTAAAACCAATGAGGAACTCAGAGGAGCACCAAGATTTAGCTCCTCTCTCCAACAGGGTCAGGAATTAGTAAAGACCAGAGGGTAAGACGACCCCCAAAACAAATTTAAAATTACCCTGGAAATGCTCGTGATGGAGAACTTTTAATGGAAACATAAAAGGCGCAGCGTGAAACGTCCAGCTAGGCGTCCCCTGCTCACATCTGCCTCGTCTTTTTCAGCGTAAGACACGCTGTTTTAGAAGTGTCTGTCTCATGTCAGGCAAGTATTTATATATAAACATATAAACATATAAATATATACACATATATGTGTATATATTTGGATATATGCATTTATATATATTATATATATGTTATATATTATATATACACATATATATATGTATACATATATGTAAACATATATATATACATATATAAACATATATAGCTATAGCAACAAATATATGATAAGCCAAGACAGCCAAAGAGGTAGAATAGCTAAAGGTTAGCCAAACCAGCCAGCACTAAATGTATTGATAAAAAGTGTAAGAAAAAAATTGAAAAATAAACATTCTTTTAAGAAAAAAAATCCCTGAAACGACACTAAATAAATAAAAAAAATAGGTCTCTAATATGCTGTATCTAGATGTAGCAAAAATAACTTGTTATTTTTTGTTGAAACTGGTAAACCAACGTAACGTAGAAACCGAATCTAAGCAAGGCCAGAGAAGGCCAAAACAAAGCTAGAATAATATCGATCTGGGAAACTCTTAAAAAAAAAAAAAAAAAAAAAAACTCTTCCTGTTATAAATCATTCATCAGCGGTGTTGTCACATTTTGTTCTCGCACAGAAAAATGTACTGTGAAAGTGTCGGAAACAGGGATGTTCAGCGATGTCTGCAGAGGTCGAGTCGCGCCTTTAACCTCATCCGCGACTTCAAAGTTCCATCTCATCACAGGACTGTGGCTCATTTCAACTGCCTTTTTAAAGTCGGACACTTCACACACTTGATATTTGGAGAATCAAAAGACCTAAAAGCTTCACTTCAGGTTCAGAGAGCAGTTCAAATGAAAAGAAAAAAAAAAAAATGTCTGAAATGTCACCACCACGGCTCAGAGGTAGCCACGTGAAGTGAGCTAGAAAGATACTACAGCTCAAAGTTAGAAATCCTCCTCGTCTTTTTCTTCTTCTTCCAGCTGTCCTCTTCAGGGGGGTCACCACAGCGGATTATTCCCCTCCCACCCCCCCCCCCCCCCCCCCCCCCCCCCCCCGTGCCTCCTCTACTTCTACACCAACTATGTCTATTTCCTCTTTAACAACATCCACAAATCTCCTCCGAGGTCTTCATCTTCTCAGCCTCATCTCTTTAACTTCATCTCCAAACTTAACTGCACCTTAACTGATCTGATCGGCTCATTTGTAAACAGCCAAAAATATATCAAAACGCCAAAAGTTAACTGAGAATCACCAGAAAAAAAAAAAAAAAAAATTGGTAAAAAGAGAAAAAAAAAAAAACGCATAGAGTGGGTCTAGAATATGATTTTTTTTTTTTTTTTTTTTTTGCTTTTATATTTCAACTTCTACAATCACTCATCAGGTTTTTTTTTTTTTTTTTGCTTTCTACGAAAAGTCGATTCGGTTCAATAAACTGTCTTTTCCCTAATGTCTGGAAGGCAGATGAATTTCCCGAGAAGAGCAGAAAGAGAAGAAAGAAGTCTGATATAAAGAAACAGAAGGAGAAGCAGACGGCGGAACCTCATTATGGCAATGAGTCAAAGATTTCTGTAAACGCTCTTTGTGTAAAAAAAAAAAAAAAAAATGGTGTGTGTGCGTGTGTTGGTGTGTGGATTCAGAGAAATGAGAGAAATCCAGAGGAATCACTTTAGACATTAACACAATTGTAATTCACAATGAAACACCATTAACTCAACACAACAGACTGGGATCTGTGATATTGTTCAAATTAACATAGTAGAAAGAAAAAAAGAAAAAAAAGAGTTGTTTAACAAACGCATAAGAGTCGGTTTATAAAGTTGTTGAAAAAAAGAAATTATTATACTTTACATTGTGTAAGAATCTTTAAATTATATATGCTTCGAGTCAAGGGAGCTGTTCGTTGTAGCCAAATGGTAGGTAAACAAACACTAAAGGTAAACAAATCTAAAAAATAAGTAGTTGTTAAAAGATTTTCAAATAAACAAAAACCAAAAAACAGGTAGAAACTAAAAGTTAGTATTTTTTTTAAAGATGGCGGCTAACAAATAGTTAATATGTACCACAAGTCAAACTCGAGGCTTGCAGACGGAACCTGGATTTTCAATCCTGGTCTGAGATGTATAGTAATGAAATACAAAAAAAAAAAAAAAAAAAAAAAAAAAATATAATTTGGCTGCAGTGTGTTTACATATTCAAAAAGTAATTTCTAGACGAGATGAGACGAGTAAAAAAGAAATAAATAAAATAATCAAATATTCATTTATACCGCCTTCAACCAATCTTTTTTTTTTTTTTTGCAAACATTTACACATTTTAAAGATGGCGGCTAACAAATACTTAATATATACCAAACTCAAGGCTTGCAGACTGAACCTGGAATTCAAACCTGGTCTGAGATGTATAGTAATTAAATTAAAATAAATAAATAAATAAATAAATAAATAACACAGTACAACAAACATGATCAAAAACTAATTTCTAGACGAGATGAGACGAGTAAAAAATAAATAAATAAAATAATCAAATATTCATTTATGACGCCTTCAACTAATTTTTTTTTTTTTTTTGCCTCTTAAACATTTACACATTTGGAAAAAAAAAATGCTGCGTTACATTTAATTTCATCCTCGCCTCCACTGTAATGGCACTGTACCCCCCTTAGTGGTGCGCCCCCCACTTTGGGAACCTCTGGGTTATTGCAAGACACATGAAACTTCGTGGGTGTTACAATAGTTATTTAACTTGATTGTAATAAAAAAAAGTTTTTTTGCAAATTCAATATTTCTACCTGTTCGTTCAATGTTTTCATTCTGTTTGGATTGAAACAGAAGGAACTTTGGTTCAAAAAGCGGCCTCTTGTGATGAGGCTTGACACCCCCGTGGATAAAACCAGGCCGGTGTGAAAACAAAATTAGCCTCAAGGTTAAGATTGTGTATAAAATTGCGAAATTAGCTTAAGGTTGGCTAAGCTACGTTCTCCAACTTCTACTCAGCCACAGTAGGGAGCGATGCAAATATGCGATTCTGGAGCAGTGACAACAGTTTTCACACTGCATTTGTTCCACTTGTGTTTGTCGCCGTGACCTACATGTAAGCGATTCCTAAATTAGGATTTCCTGTGTCTCTGCATCCCTGTAATGAAGGGGGTACAGAGAGAGAGAGATTCATTTCCCTGACAGAGTGGAGGAAAGGTCAGATTAATAATCCCACCCACCAAATCCGTCTTCATTTTTCCAACCTGCACGCAGTGAACAAACATGCTGTTTCTTATTATCCTAACAACATTAACTGTGTTTTCCATACATAAAGAATATTTATTCCAGCGGGGCAGAAAACCTGGTGGCGGCAAAGTCTTTAGTTTCGCGCTGATATGAGACGAGGAGATGCAGACGAACAAACAGCCATAAACGCAGCGTTGCTCTGACCCGAGGCTGTTCTTAAACTCATCAGCAGAGTAATGAGACTCTGCATCCGAGGATGAATTCAATCGCTAATTGTCTTTTTACTCAGCTGTAATTGTTCGCTGGCACGAGCCATCGCGCAAACGCGGTGGTGAACTTAACACGCGAGGCTTTTATTTTTGGGCTAATTATTCCTGTATTATATTATGACTTCTTGTAAAATAATCGGACCTTTGTTAGTAAGGCTTTTTTTTAAAGGGTTTTCTGTGTCAAAAACACAGTTATACAACATACATTAAGCATTTAAATTCATGTTAGCGCCACAATCTATGTAATAAAAGTCTAGACACGGTTTAAATCAAATAATTAGAGTGAAGAATGTCAAGCTCGGTTTCCCCTAGGTGTCTGTTGCGTGCCAGACAAAAAAAACAATCAAGTAAATCAAATTAGCTAAACAAAGCTTAAACTAAGTCCTAACATATAAGTATAAAACTCAATATTTAATATATTTTTAATATATATATATTTTTAAATATATATTTAAAAAAAATGGTTACTAGCATCAAAATACAACTGAAGGTTAAGCAAATATATAATAACGGCTAGGTTAAGTAAATATGCAAGTACAAAGGTCTAAAAGAAAAAAAAATATATATAAATACTAAAAATTAAGCAGAATGTGCTAAAGGTTAGCCAGCTAAATTGAAAAATGATAAATCCGCTTGAACTGAAAATGAAAGAAAAATTTTTTTTTTTTTTTTTTTTTACAAACACAAAAAGTATATAATTTAGGAAAATATTAAATAAAAGGTAAAAAAAAAAAAAAAGTAATAGAAGATCAGGGATTTAAATGAAACTGAAATCCTTAAATCAAATGTTTAAATAAGGTTCTGGAAACCGTTTAATAATGATTTCTCCCAGGTGAGAATATTTCCACTTTTTTTTTAAGCTTACTTTTATATTAAATAAAAGGTAAAACATGTGTGTGCATGTGTGTGTGCATGTGCGTGCATGTGTGTGCCCTAGATCCTCCTCTCTCGACTCCAGGGCAGTGACAGCTCTCAGCAAAGCCTACAGCTGTTGGTTTTCACAATCGCCTTATTGGCTGCTGAGACAAAACTTTTTTTTTCACCCCTCAGTTCATTTCTAGTTAAATTGAAAAACAGGACGGTGTTGCCTCAGGCTACGGGAAAACAGTACCAGCACTAACACACAGTACTGTGTTCTACTGCACTAACTGCACTCCGAGTTACAATGTGTGTTTTGTCACTGTCTGGCAAGTGGAAAAAAAATTGAAGCGGTCACAGCACCGACTACGTCTGTTTACACTGCAGTTTGTGTGCTCCGTTAAATTTTCTTCCTGATTTAACACTGTCAGAGCATATCTACTTCTATCATTTTGTTCTACTTTACTACGTTATACATGACTTGTGCATTGCATTGAACACGAGATGCTAGTTCAGCTAATTGTGTGCAAAAATAAGAGATAGTCATAAATGTCATACAAGAAAACGTCACAACGCAGCTATAAAATCACATCATAGCCGCCTTCCTCTCTTAATTAGGGCAATAATTACCAAAAAAAAGGCAAATGATGGCCATTGCTGACCAAGTGCGTAACAAGATATCCGAGTTTAGAATTAGCTTACCAATAATATTGTTGTCTTTTGCTGTAGTTTGCCACAAAGTAGAAGTTAGCCAGGGGATAAAAAGGAGATTCTGCGAGGTTGTGCAATATTCCTGTTTAGTTTTTATCTACTGGGCAATATTTTGAACACTGCTGCAAATTACTCTTATTCTCATGGTTCATAATTTCATGTCTAGACTCCATGCGCTATTATTTATTTAATCATGTTTACATTTGACACTTCCAGACTGCTTATATTTATATTTACCTTATAGTTTATCTTAACATACTTCCAGACGGTTTATATGTATATATACCTTTAGTTTATATATATATACATACACATATATATATACATACATACATATATATATACATACATACATATATATACATACACATATATATACATACATACATATATATGCATACACATATATATATACATACATACATATATATACATACATATATACAGATACACATATATACATACATACATATATACATACATATATATACATACATATATATATACATACATATATACACATATATACATACATACATATATATACATACATATATATACATACATACACATATATATACATACATATATATAGCCATACCTCAAATTAGTTACTCATGGCCTACAAGTTGTGCACTGTGTACTCCGTTTGCCAAGGAACGTTTTTTTTTTGTTTGTTTTTTGTGTGTTTCTGTGCAACGACAATAAAGAAAGCCTACGTTTTGAACCTCGGAGATGATCCCCAATCCCATACACCGTGTACGATTAAAGAGGAAAACCTGAAGCAAATATGGCACACGCTCACGGGCAAAACTCCTGACTTTTCATCGTGTCGTGTGAAACCTGAGATGGTCTCTGACTCCTGCTGTGACCTCCATCAGCGGAAGAGAAAAGATAACAAAAGATAGAAGCGGTTAGCAGTTAGTAGATGTAGCGCCGACAGCAGGTGGTCCCTACTCTGAGGTAAACTCAGAGGATAATGTGTTTCGTTATGCTACAGCCTATTTCTAAAATCAAGTAAATACAATCCTATATTGAAATATATCGAAAATAAAAATGGCGAAAATCACAATCCTAACATTACATACGTATCCGCATGCTTGGCCATGACATTAACAATTAAGTATGGATGTCCGGTAATATCGGCCGAACGATGCGACATGGACACGGACTTATTGTTATTGATAGGTAATTATGTCGTGATTGCACTGTTCGGGCCCACCAGACATCTAATTAGCCCAGACATGAGCAAACTAAGGCCCGGGGGCCGGATGCGGCCCGTTCATCTTTGTAATCTGGCCCGCCAAAACTTGTTCAAATTATATAATTGGTTTGTATGGTGATTATACTTCTGCTATTTCCCTGCAATGCCCACGTTTTCCCTATAGGTGGAGTAGAAAAGGCTAAAAGTATTTTAGCATTCTAGCCTTCATGCATGACTTTTACATGTCATTTATCTTAGTTCACACGAACGCGCCATGTATCTGCTCCTGACCCGGCCCCACATGTCAAATTTTAGGACCAATCGTGGTCCGCGAGTCAAAAAGTTTGACATGTGACGCCCATGACCCAAAATGAGTTTGCGACCCTGATATAAACTGAGTGATCTGGGTAGAATGCCCTTAATGGTGTCCAAAAACCCAACAGTCATCCTCACAGCCGCAACACTGCAGAACATTCCAGAAGGACATTTCTGCAGCCCAATACCAGTCAGGCCGTATAAAGTGACCATACTCTGTCCTACCCCTCCTGCTTCTCTTCAGTAAAAGGCAACGAACAGCCTGCCTGGAGTTTGCTGAAGGGCACTTGAAGGACTCTGCAACCATAAACTGAAACAAAATCTTTTGGTCTGATCAAATAAAGATTGAACCATTCCAATAAAGGAGCATGGTGGCAGAGAAAGAGACTAGTCCAGGGTCTGGGTGCCAAGGTTTCTCTTCCTAAAGGACTTTAGTTCTAAGCAAACAGTCAAGAGAAACAAAGGAGTTTTTTTTCCAAAAATTTTTTTAGAACCCTTTTTTTTTTTTGAAAAAATTTGAAAAAAAAAAAAAAAAAAAAAATCATTGTTAACCTTTTTTAATTTTGGAGTACTTTGGGCATTTTTAGTATAATTTTTCTTTTTTCCATTTTTTTTTTTTTTTACCAATACATCTGTACCATAACAAAATGTTAAAGAATCGAGAGACTGTGACTACTTTCCAAATTTAATCTATACACATAATGGAGAATACAACTGATCACACACTATGAAAGATGATGATGAATATTCTATTTGCATATGTGCATATGGAATTGAATATGCTTAAATATTTAATATGAACATGAAAGTTTACCCGCTGCGGGGTTTAAAGTTTAAAGGAAACTTTTGCGAAACCATAACGTAAACTGCTGTGAAAATGATGAATAAAACTGTATTTTCTTGCATGACCACAGCAGTCTGTAAATGTGCGTGTGTGTGTAGAGACACTAACTATGATCATTCTCTCTACTTGATTAAGTCAAGTTGGCAAAACAGCCGCGGGGAAGAAAAAGTGATTGCGTTCATCAAAGAAGGAAACTTTAAATGTGGCCATAAAAGGAGTGAAGTCATTGTCATTTCCTGTTAATGGCCTCTACCTGATTAGCTGTGGGGCCATCACACACCTCCGCACTAGAACAGGTGCTCGCTGTTTAGACGGTCATCTGGGATAATGAGCACACTAACGACACGGAGGCAGGAATGGGTCTAGGCATGCAACGCACGCACTCGGTAACACACACCGCACTGAGGGATAAGATGCCTCACAGCGGGACGTCCTTTCAACGACAGGCCGATCCTGGAAAAACAGGATTCGGAAAAAAAAAAGAAAGCAGGAAAGCTGGGGGTGGTGGCGGGCTTTCCGGGATCT
>NC_024321.1:677496-714715 GCF_000523025.1 Cynoglossus semilaevis
AGGGTGATGCAGGCTTTTCAGGAATCTTCTAACGGGACATGATTCCCGACGGACCTCCGCACTTCAAACATTGCCGAAGCTTGGTAATGGCAATTCTCTTTATTTATATAGCAGTTTGTCGGAAAAACAGAAACTTTTTCAACCGACTAAATTGCGGTTTATTTCAAACCCAGCATCACCGTCAGACGAGAAACGTTGCGCCGTAACGATGAGACAAGATGAGGTAACAAAGCAATGTTTTGAATTTGCTGTAAAGTGAGAACCGTCCTGTCACTGTGGGTCCTACAATTTGCCGTGCCTATGCCATCTATTGGGGAAATGTGGGTATTGCAGGGGGAGGTATAATGAAAATAGAAATTTTAATAACCTAATTTGGACGGGCCGGATTAAAAAGCCAAATGAGCCGCATCCGGCCCCCGGGCCGTAGTTTGCCCATGCCTGGTTAAACCACTTGGACAAGAAACACCAGGGCTTTTCAACAGAGCCTCTTGGGTTTTGTCTTTGGAACGGAAATGCCTCTCTGATCGGAGATTAAACAACTTTCAAAAACCAAGTTCGTCCATTTGCAATCTTCTGAACTTAGCCTTGGATGACCGAGAAGCTACACAGAAACACATCTGTTTTTTTTTTTTTAGAGGCTAAAGGTTCTTGTAGACAGTTCTCCAAGAACTGACACAAAATATCAGTCATGATAATAATTTGAACTTCAATGATGCCACACTTGGGTCAACAGCAGATCTGCTGCCTCTTCCGTTGAGAATCGAACCCATGACTGCTCTCCGCCTCTAAGGGAGGAATGCTAACCGCTACGCTATAGAAACACCGACAAGTCGCAGTATCAGACACAATGTATATTTTTAAACCAAGGCCTCTAATAAAAAAAAAGCAATACCCTATTTTCAATAGCATCACAGGAACTGGTACCATACGACCTCAAAGTAACTATTGTGCTGGATGCAGTAAAAGTAAAAAAGTAAAGAGCGAAAGTGACAAAACCAAAACAAAAGTGGACAAAACCAAAACAACTAGCGATTAGCAAGATAGAGCCTAAACAAGCTAAAGGATTAGCATAAATGGCTCAAAAATATCTTACCAAACATGTAAAATAAATATAAACAAATAATATTAACTATAAGGCTAATAGGTATAATATCTAAAGGTCATGTGAATAGAGACAACTTTTCAAAAAAAAATTCTCGGGTTTTTATTTCTATATATATATATATAAATGTTAAAGAAGTCTGTAAAAAACCGGCTGCCAGAAACACCACGAGTGGTTGGAAGGAGGTGATTTTGTTCTTTCATTTTCTATGAATTCAGTTTTGTAGATGACAGACATCCATTCCAGACAGGTCTAAACCCTAACAGCTCGCAGAGGAGTGAGGGACCACCGAGTACACACCACTCTGTTAGCTTGATCTGTTTTTCTGGAGTTTCTCCTGCTGCAGTGACCACAGAGCCTGTGGCCCCTGAGTCTCCTCATCACTGCGGGGGCAGGGAATTGATTTTGGATACTAAATTGGGTCATTTTTATCAGGAGCTGTCATCGATATATAATTTAAAAGTGCGGCCCCGGGGCCAGGATTGCATGGCTGCTGGTCTGAGGTTTACCAGGCCCTGGGGATGGAAGAAACGGTGGGGGGGTGGGGGGTGCAAACTCCCATGAGCCTCCTCTCACTTAATCCATGCCAGCGCATGTGAGGATTCCAGCATCAGGGCTGATTTATTTTCCCAGAGGAGCAGTGATGGAGGAAGACACTTGCATTCACTGCTGCTGCCGTTGCTGCAACATTTATATGCTGCGGTTAGCTTCTTGCTGCTTCTGCGACACCGCCATTTTTGTGAAGCTGCCTCTAATATATTTTGAATCTCATTTTTCTCTCTCTCTCTCTCTCTCTCTCTCTATATATATATATATATATATATTTATATTATAGAAAGCAGAAAACTATAAAATGTTTCATAAATTGTTTCAATAACATTAGCTGAATATTAGCTAAAATGCAGTAAAACCCTTTTCGGATGAATCCAAATAGCTAACTTGCTGAAAAAAAATTCAATATTTTTTGCCAAGAGATAGCCATATATGGGCAAAAAGGTTAATATCTAGCTAAAAAAAAAAAAAAAGTAAGGAGTTCTCAAGGATAGGGAACATCCTTGAACGGAATGAGAGCAGTGTTTCCACATAATTTAAGATTGGGCTGGGGCTAGTTTAGTTGAACAGCATCACGATGTGCATGCAGGAATTGAACATAGAGCCACAAAGATCTTTTTCAACAACACAACGAGCCTGAGTCGCACTTTTTTAAAGCCATTCTTTGCCTTGTGTAGTAGCATTTGAATCATTCTGCCTCTACCTGAACATTAGAGAAATGAAAAAAGAAATATTAGCATGTCATAATTAATTGTTTAAGACTAGTTTTTGATAACTTTTCCACGGTACAGCAGATCTCTTACGGCACAAAAATGTGCACCACGGTACAGCAGATCTCTTACGGCACACAAGCGGTTGGGAATCACTGCTTTTAGTAGAAGGAAATATTTAGTAGAAAAAAACAGATAAAACACTTTTTGTTAGAGAGGCTATATCATGTATAGGGAATACAAAAAAGGTTGAGAGCAGGTCAAAGGGTAAAACATAATTCAGGTGTATTGATATCCCTGAGTTTTTTCTTCTTCTTCTTCTGGGTAAACCAGCTGAGACCGGCTCTACGCAGACAGAACAGACAGCCAAGGAGCACGGTATCGATCGTCGTGGAGCCAAATGTGAACATGTGTGAAGCTGCAGGCAGCGTGCAGATAAAACCTTCTGGCCACCTCAGTGGTCTTTATCATCAGGTGGCCTTTCAGTGCGTGTGTGCAGCCCTGCTGTCCTCATGTGTTAGCTCACATTAGAGAGTAACGATGGTTGTTTTATCTGCCATTGAGATGGCCACAATAATTACGCACGCACACAAACAAACACAAACACACATACACTCCATGTTCCAATTCGTCCTAAAATTTGACGGAGGGGGGGTGGGGGGGGCGGGTCAGGAGCAGAAAGATTGAGCGTTCGTGTAAACTAAGATAAGTAACATGTAAAAGTCATGCTAAAATGCTAATGTTTTTCGTATTTTGCTACGCCATCTATTGGGGAAATGTGGGCATTGCAGGAAAAAGGCAGAAATATAATCACAATACAAACCAATTGTATAATTTGGACAAATTTGGCGGGCCGGCCTACAAAGCTGAACGGGCCGCATCCGGCCCCTGGGCCTTAGTTTGCCCATGTCTGGCTTAAGCTTTAAGTGCTCACTGTCTCCCTCTGTCTTAGATTCATCGACATACACTTACATACAGAGGCTGGAAATATTTGTAACAACCACCTTGTTGACAAATGTGAGCAAAAAAAAACAACAAAAAAGCTAAATAGCCAAATGTTAGCTTAGCTAGAAGTAACTCAAAATTTAAACAAAAAGGTTAGCGAAAACATATCTAGAATCTAAAGTCTGATAGTACTCCACAAGAATCTGAATCTAAATGTGTTCTCTATCACATTTTGCAATATGTTCTTGATAAATCATCTGGAAATTTGGGAGTTTTTTTTTTTGTGGTAGTGCTCAGGATTCAAAATAGCTTCTTTACGTGTGTTTGTGTGTGAGGAGGGAGCTCAGACTTCACAGGAGTTCTGCCTCTGATTCCTTGTTTATGAAGTTCTTGCCAGAACCAACATTGTTCTTGTCCTTGCCAACGAGAGAAAAGAAGTTGTCTGTCTTCGCAGGGTTTACGTATCAGCCTCAAAGATCGCCCAGCAGTATTGACAAAAATAAGCCGATAGACCAATAGAAGTCAAGTTCAAAACAAAGGAATTTAAATCATCTTGATTTCGGTTCTTAACATCATATATTAATTATTTTTATACCGGAGCGTGTGTAGTTTTGGGTTATTCTACCAGAGGACACCCACTAATAGTCAATAGGGTTCCACTTTCAAGTGTCCACAATGACACCAGCACATGGACACAGACACACTCTCAGTGTCTCATCTCAGGTGCAGACACTTGTGACTCTCCGTTTTGAGCCTTCCTGATGTTGAAACCAGAGTAATAAGTCTCCGCTTTCAATCCTGCGTGACAAAAACACCACACACGTACACACACACACACAGAGTGGGAGGCTGAGGACAGGAGGACTGTCCATCACTCAGCTGACACATGCAGACAAACAACCACAAACACCTAAAGCCAATTTCCACTCAGTGTCCACTTCAGCAACACCTCCATGTGTCTGCACTGAGAGGACGCAGGCGGAGACAGAGCAGTGGGAAATAAAACAAACCTCACTCTGGAGGAAGAAAAAAAAAAAGAAAGTGTGGGTGAAAAGAATGACTGTACTGGAGTTTAAGAAAATACACAGGTTTTGTGTTGTTTACTTGTTTGTTATAACTGGAATTCCAAGTAGTCTTTAAGTCAAGGGTGTCCACACTATTTTGGCTTGGGAGCTACTATTTTACAGATAAGCAAGCTTAAAGTGATCTACCATTGATAATGTAAATATATACAGTATATGTACATATATATTTATGTGTACATAATATATATTTATACATGTATATATATACATATATTTATATATGTACATTATATATATTATGTACACATACATATACGTATATGCACATATATTATGTACACATATAAATATATGTACATATATATACTACATTTATACATTTTCAGTGGTAGATCACTTTAAACCTGTTTTTATATATAAAACATCACATATATTATATATATTTATATATGTACATTATATATATATATATTATGTACACATAAATATATGTACACATACATACTACATTTATACATTTTCAGTGGTAAATCACTTTAAGCCTGTTTTTTACATATAAATCATCACATATTATATATATATATATATATATACATGTATTTATATATGTACATTATATATATTATGTACACAAGAATATATATGCACATATATTATGTACACATATGAATAAATGCACATATATTATGTACACATATAAACATATGTACATATATATACTACCTTTATACGTTTTCAGTGGTAGATCACTTTAAGCCTGTTTTTTACATATAAATCATCACATATTATATATATATATATATATACATGTATTTATATATGTACATTATATATATTATGTACACAAGAATATATATGCACATATATTATGTACACATATAAATATATGTACATATATATACTACGTTTATACGTTTTCAGTGGTAGATCACTTTAAGCCTGTTTTTTTTATATATAAAACATCACATTACAATGCATTTAGCGGACTCTTTTATCCAACGCGGCTTACGATTTGAGTCAGTCATTGAATGTATTCATTTCGGTCAGATTTATTATAGTATCAAAACAGCCAGTGCATTCGCAGCTATAGCAAAAACGTCGTCTTCACTGTGATGTCGGTTGTGGTTTTTTTTTCTGTTTTTAATTCAAACGCAAACATCAAGACATCCTACTGCCGACTACTTTCAGTTGAAAAACATTTTGCTCATGTTGTCATGGGGAACCTCGTCACTTAAGCTAATTTTTAAACACCGTTTTAATTGTTAAGCGGTGAGGAAAAAACCTACGGTAACGTTCGGACATTTCACGAGTGGAACTTCCTCCCTGATGATATTATATAAATATATTAATAATGATATTATACTGGTATTTTATAACTGATTTTTTTTTTTTTGCTATTTCTGGGCTAACCTCTATCTATTTTGTGACTACTGTTACTGTAGTCATCACAAGGTAAGCACGGCATAAACCCTGAACACCTAGCATATTCCAGTGCACACTCAGTGGATATTACAAATCCCTGCACCTGTGATTCATTTTCTCTCTCTCCGTCACTCACACACACACACACACACACACACACACTTACATTCAAAGTACAGACGCAGCCTTATCTGTGAAGCAGAGTTCAGAAGAGCTCACACAAGATTCAATTTCCGGCTCATTTGAGCAACAATCGTCATCATTATCAGCTCACTCATCACAACAAACGTGACACAAAAATGCTCCGGAGTCAAAACAGCTTCAAAGTCGGCTGACGTTGACTGTTGACACTCGCCGAAGAAACCAGAGGCTCAGCAGCTTCATGACAGATGAAAAGAAACGTGTTGTCATTTCAGATGTTTTCAGTGCTGTTCATCAAACGTGTTGTCATTTCAGATGTTTTCACTGCTTCCAGCTGTAATTCATGCTCTGCGATGGTGTTTATTTTGTCATTAACCAATCAGGGTGGATGTGTATTACTGACAACCCCACTGACACCTATACACAACTCATTTATTTATTGGGGTTTAGCCTATTCGGGCTTTAGCCTATTTAGCCTTAGCCTGTTTTGAAAGATAGCTTTTGGTTACCTTGTTTTTTGGCCCAATTTCAATATCTTGTGGGTAAATTACAAGTTTTGTTGTACTTGTGTTGTTCAAAATGCCAACGAATCATTTCAATTTTAAAACCTTTTGGGTTCAATTCTGACCGATTTCCTTTTAGCTTTTTGAGCTGGTTTGCTAACACTGAGCGAATAAGTTAAAACTACCAGATTTTCTCAGTAAATTTAAGCAAACAATTGCTATTATTATTATTATTATTATATAAAATAAAGACTTAAACCACGAACAATATGGCGTTTTACATTTAACAAACCTTGGACCAAAAAAAAAAAAAAAAATGCAGTAAAGATATTGCAGTAGTTATACTATAGTATATAAAAAGGGGCAAAACAAGGGTCCAGCAGCCAGCGTGTGTTAGGGAATGCTAATGAAAGAAGTCAGGAGCTGTCATTTACAATGACCTGGAAATGTTTGGGAAATATTCTGCTCCACTCTGTGACACCGGAACATCCTTGTAAAGCTCTGAATTCCCGAGCACGCTGTGTATGGCGACAGATTTATTCTAATAAGTGTCAGCAAATGTGGCTTTATTTGCTGCAACGACAGAAAAATTTGTCAGAAAAAAAAATAAATTTATTTCCAATAAATTAGATTATTCTAGCAGCAAACCTTTAAAAATCCTGTCCTGTGTATGTCACATTATTGATCAGTCGTGAAAAATAATACAATTATTTTAACCCACTGATTCTCATTAGGAGTTTGTGACATTAGAGCCGCAGCTTCTCCTGTGCAGCTCAGCACATGGAAACACTGCCAGCATGAGAAAATGGTCTGCCTGTGTGACAGGTTGAATTCTGAAGCTGGCAAACAGCATTACTCTCATTCCTGTTGCTGTTGTCAGCTCTCATTGAGATCTGCTGTCACGCACTGGAGTCCTGACGCTAAACAGAGCTGCCGGCCTTCGCTTCTCCTGCACACGTCGGTGTCTGCATTCACAGCGGCTGCACGGCACGGCCGAAATAGTGATGTAAGAAATCAGAGTTAGGAAGAGAGATGGAGAGAGACGGACTGAAAAAAAAAAAAAAAAGGAGAGTGTTTTGGAGCTTTGAATGAATGGCCCTTCACCCACGAAATGAGTCAAGGACAAAGACATGATAAAAAATATATAGATATGGAGGAGAAGAGAGAAAAAAAAAAACCCTCTTCTCCGGTGTTCATCACTCACCCAGAGCTGGAAGAATTCAATAGGCCTGTTTCCTGTTCTTAATATTCCTCATGACAACCTGTCCATTCACACTGCACTGCACTGAATGATCCTGTTTCATCACTCAGATGGTCTGAGGGTGACATGAACAACTGGTGGTTGAAATAAAGTTCTGCCTCACCGATATATTTCTTTCACCTAGTGGTCAACAACTGCCATCTGGATACAGATCATATAAGCCAAATTTAAAACAGAAAAAAAATAAAGATCAAATCGGGGGGGTCAGCGTATCCTTCAATCACATCATCACCGATAATAAACGCCAACGTAAGTCGAACGTATGGTCAAAAATATCATTAGACTTAGTTATAAATTAATTAAATCCACATAATATACAACTGATATTTCATAATTATTTTAAGTGTACCACTGATACACGGTAATGTAAAAAAAAAATTACCAAGATCATTTTCTAATTCTTTGTTGATGCAGACAGCAGTAATAAGACATTTTACCATGGCAAAAAATGAAAACATTATGGTCGGCTTATATGCGAGTTTTTGTAAAAAGCTAGATTTTTTATATCAATTTTCAGGGGTCGGCTAATAAAATGCGATAACGGTAATTCTGAAATGACGTTGCGCCTGGAACCAGTCGACAACACTGAATAATACTAATAATAATAACCGCTAAACCGCTACACTATGGAAGCACTGATCAAAAAAAAAGCCGAGATGATTCACATCAAGTCCATGAAGTCCATGAACCTTTTTGAGCAACTTTTGGATATCTTTACTGTTCTTATCAGTGCCTTAGTCTTGGCCTCAAGGACTTCCAACAGGCAAAGTAGCGTTGTCCCGTTTATTTCTGCTTGTGAACCGACCTGTTGCTTCCTTTCCACAGAACGAACGGTGCAAACTGACTTGTTTTGGAGCTGGGCCATTCTTTTTTTAAAAAAATTATCTAATCACGTAGATCTGCGTGGGTGCACCGATGCGCAAAACACACCGGTTAAATTCTCTGGAAATCCCTGTGTATCTCAGACCTGTCACTGCCGGTGTGCCGCTCAAGTGAGAGCCTTCAATAATACAAAGAGTCTCAGATGAATTCATTTGATGTATAAATGATAAGGGCTCAAACACGGGGAGCTTCCGTAGGGAATTTGCTTGGTGCGTGTTTATACACATTGTGACGGAAGCAACAATGCACGAGCGCAGTTGTGGTGCAAAAGCACGTCATCGGGATAGTCTGACTAACACCTGGGAGCCATAATGAAGGGGGAAAAAAAAGTTCCCAAAAACACAACACGAACAAAAGTGAATGTAAACAAAGCTGTCTTCTGCGTATAGCGCCACATGACGCCAACTCGTTCTGCCCGCCAACTATTTTGCGTACGAAATTTGTTTTTACTGCCATATGTGGGAATGATGGAACAAGAGTTTCATTATAAATGTATGGGGGATGATGATGATGTAACCACAGGACGCCTCAGTCGAGGACGTCATGTACCGAGGATCACCTGCACTTTACCACAAACCGAGGAAACATTTCTGTAACGATCACGTCGGAAGAACCTTTTCACTAACACAGCAGTGTTATGTAGAAGGATCGGAGTGGCTCAGAAACCAAATACCGAGAAAGGCTTACAAAAACAGAACAGTGGAACCTTGATTTTTGTACTTAATTCGTTCCTAAAGGCAGTTCGTGAACCAAAAAGTTGGAAAACTGAAACAAGTGTCCCCATACGTATCAATGCTTAAATTGATTCCTATGGGAAATTCTTGGACCCTTGGACTTTTCCAACAGTATTTTGTATACAAGTTCATACACGAAACCAATGAAAATAATTAGATCCAACAAAAAGGATAAACAGATAAACTGAATAAAGAATAAAGCTATAAACATGAATGGCAATTTCAGTCATCCTTACTCGTGCTGAGGAGTTGTGATTGCGCAATGTTCACAATTACTGTCTCCGAAATACTGTCGCCGGCCAACTGCTTTTGGATGATCCAAATCAGTAGCAACTTTTCCACTTCTTCTAATCTCGGCGATCTTTGCTTGGTGATCACAGTCACTTCTTTGGCAACCTTAGCTTCTTCTATCGCTTCCTTGTTCTTAACGATGGTACAAATCGACGATTTTGCTAAGCCATACGGTAAAGCCAGATCTGAAACACGAGCGCCATTCTCATGCTCTCATAGAAATCTTTCTTCACTTTTATTGTTGTTCTCACTATTTTTCTTTTTACTTTTTCGCTAGCCTTTTTAAAAATTAAAAAAGCAAAAAAAAAGAAATAGCAAGACTGACGCCGCACGTTCAGTCTGGCAGTGATCACTTCGCTGCCCGTGTAATATCGTTGCCTTGTTCCGCAACCAAGTTATGGTACGGCAACCTGGGCAATTTTTGTTAGTTTTGTTTTTTGTAGGACATCCAAACAAGTTCCTTCTGGCCTTAAGTACCACGAGCAGAATGGAGCCTGTCCATCTGCTGAGATTGTTTTGTTCAACAGAACATTCAGTTCAGTTTGCATATCAACCTGTCCCTGTGTACATCGACTAACATCGTCGGGGTTACCAATCCCACTCAGCTGCCTGAAGACTCCTTTTTAAAGCCGTTCCCGACGTTACAGTAAATTTGCTTCGGAGGAAGATTATGCTGCATATCTTTAAAAATAACACCACAATTAGGGTAAAAAACTGTTTTACATACGCCCACCTGCAACCCCACACTATGTAAATTGCAGTAAACTTGAAATGATGCACATTTGCGAGACTCATATTACAGCCCATTAACTCCCAGGATGAAATGGCAAATGGAATTCCCATTGGGAATATTAATATGCACCTAAATCAGATTGTCATTCAATTACTTCTAAAGGGAGAAGGGAAACATTTTACTACGAATCGGAGGGTTTGACTGAGTGTGAAATTGATTATATATTTATTTATGCTTCTTTTTTTTGTTTCATCATCCAGAGGTGGAGCGCTCTATGGTTAGCGCTTGGATATTTACTGTGGCTTTTTTTTTTTCCATCAGGTGTAAAAGCTGCTCTTCTAAAGCGACGGATGAGACTGAACCATTACTGCAAATGAAATAAGAACAAGTCAAAGCCGAATTCTGAGGTAAGGATCAAGGTTAGTTTAGGGTTTGGTTAAGGCATTAAGGTGAGAAGGAAAAGAAAGAAAGAAAAAAACAAACAAACAAAAAAAAAAAACAAAGTAAGAAAATAAAACTGACCCTTGAATAAAAAGTACATTTCTGTTATTGATTTGTCTAAGTGCAGCCAAATTAAAGACTAAGACAAAAATAGCTGTAGTTAATCTGGCTGGCGCATCTGTATTTTTCCTCAGCAGCCTAGAGAGAGTGGCTAGTTTGTAAATGTTATTTTCTATCCTCCCCCCCACCTGTAAAGTGGTGTGTCAGTGACACAGAATTTGTCTGCACGTGCCAAAGGTCTGTGGGTCCATAATGAATAGGGAGAGCTCGAGCCGATCCTTAGGATCAGTAACAGTCGGATATTGCTCAAAATTTCAAGATCGAACATCGAAAGAAAAACTATACCCTGTCTGATCCGATAACTAAGCCCAAATGCTCAATTTAATTCTAACGACGTGGCACTATCATCGCAGCAACAGAAGCCTGCGGTATGCTAAAGGAGAAAAAAAAGGTATCGGATTTATATCGGTATCGCCATATACTCCAAGTTGCAGTATCGGTATAGGACGTGAAAAAGTTGTACCGAGACATCCCTAAAAATGAACCATACGTATGACTATACGTAATCAAGACTTAAATTACAGAGAGAGTAGAGAGTTGTCACTGTATCAGAAGCAAAATGAAGCCGACTTGAAACAATTATGAGTGAAAACTTGACCAAACATGAAACACAGCCAGAACATCCATCGCTCCTGAAACATCATCACTGACATCATCTGTGCATCCAATCAAAGGTTCATGTGACTTCTTTGGTCCAGTGATCAGAGGAGGAACGTAAGGAATCACATTCACCCAAGTTACTGTAATTGAGTAGTTTTAGTGAGTAATTTGTAATTTTTTAAGTAGTTTCGGTTAAAGGTAACTTTGAAAAGCTAAGCAAATTTTACTCAAAGCAAATTTTAAATTGAGTAATTTTCTTCACTTTTAAGCAATTTAAGCAAAGTAAAGGTACTTTTACTTAATTACATTTTTTAGTACTTTTTCCCAACTCTGTCAGCGATGAACAAACTCATCATGAGGGAGTCCAGGATTTTAGCATCCGACTTTAGTTCAAAGATAAATACTTTCTTAACACACACAACTTTAAAGGCATTCAATAAAAAGCCTGTCTCATGCATTTCAATAATACTTGTCCCGAGCCCGTTTTGACACAGTCAGAACAAACACTTTAATAAAAATCGAGCTGGAAATGTCCAGGATCACGTAGCCATTTAAGTTGTAATTTTGCTCATAGCATTTATGTTCCTAAAGCTTTGACTATTGTTCACCCAGATAAGAGAAAACAGCAGAAAATAAATCCAGGTGCCTTTTTAGGTTTCATTGAAGCCGCTGCCGCTGCTGACAATCATCGGTTCTCTTTGAATCTACGACTCATTCTTCAAAGGTGACACACAGCTGATGACTATTGTCGAGAGGCCACGGAAAAGACTGGTGAGATCGATTTGTCCTGATGCAACCACGCACAGAATCTGAAAGCTGGTGTTACAAAGGATTTCACCATAGGTTAACAGGAAGCTGTCCTGCTAAAGTGAAAGAAGAACAGATCTGAGTGTGTCCTGGTCTTAGGGTCCAGTTAACTGTGGACTTCTGCTAATGGAGGATTTTACTGTTCTGTGTAAGTTTCGAAAAGGTCGCCATGTCAGATTGAGCCAATTTGTCTTTTAGCTCTTTTCCTTGTTTTTTGCCCATTTCCTTCTTTACTTCTGCCCTTTTTTCAACTTTTAACTACGTCTGACCCCAAATGTATTTTCGCCACTTTTGATCCCTGCTACTCTGTAAACTGCCAAGAGAATCAAGTATCTTTATTTGTCACATGACATTACAGACAATGACAGTGAAATGAAGGTGCGATAGTTCCGGATTGTGATCAAACACCGTTACCACACACCTTCCAGTGGACTCACCACCCGCAGGAAGGTTTAGGGGGGTTGGTACGGTGCAGAGTGATTTGGGTGGCGGTGATGGAGACTGCTGGCCCCGCGACCCGGTAACGGAGAAGCGGATACAAATGGATGGATGGATGGACCGTTAGCACTCATTTGAAAGTGAAAGTGAACTACTTACTGTCATTGTGACACAGCACTTCAGCAACTTTGGGGTGTGTGCAGCACACCACTACACGCACCCAAATGTAACTTGGTGGCTGATGGACTCCAACCAGAAACCTTCCGGAGCCAAGTCTGCTTCCTTAACCACCAAGCCACCACTGCCCAATGTATGTTCATTTTGCATGCCTCTTTTTATTGTCTGCAGAACAGTGATTCACATGAGGTGTCGCGGACATGACATTTACACTTGTTTGCCGTGATGCACATACGCAACTAGGCATGGCTCGATCCGATACTCAGGATTAGTATCGGTCAATATTGGTCAAAATATCAGGATAGAACATCCAAACGACTCTATCCCGTATGATCCGATACCTAACCACAAATGCTTAACGTAACTTTGCATGACAAGCCGTAAACTGGAACACTATCTCCTCATCAAGGGTAGCCTAAGACATGCTTCGATTTGCATTATCGAATAACCAAGGTGCAGCATTGGTATCGATTGTGATCCCTGCACCCAACCAGGGTTTTGTGTTCATGGTGAACAGTGCCAGAATCTAGATGTACCTGGTACAACTTCAGCGCAGCAGAATTCAAAGAAACGCTTCTCTGCAGGATTCGAAAAAACTTCACTTTTCCCACACATTATGACTCACACTTGCGTGAAGCCCAGAGTTTTGTGTGTTAATGCAGAGCAACTCTAAAATACTGGTTCACCAAATGTCTAAAAAAAAAGGGCTGAGGAGTTCCCTAAGCTAGACTGGTGTAAGTCTAGACTTTAAAAATAAACAGTTGTCATCGCAATTCACATTTCCGCACCCATCGTTGTTCGTTGGAATTTACATATTTAGCTTGAACGATTCCCATGGCTTTGGAAAGCATCAGGGAACGTCATTTAAAATCCCATGGTCCCTTCCGACGGCATTGAAACCTAAAGACAAATGATCCTTCCTCCCTCTCCTCCTCCTCCTCCTCCTCCTCCTTGTCATCCTAATACAGAGCCAAGTCCTGCTCACTTTTAATGGGAAATAGAGCCTGTTTTATTATGCTGCAGTGCCTTGAAATGAATGTGGATAATAGAAATATTCACAGTGGTATTAATATCCTCTGAGCCCATCCTTTTTTTTTCTCCTTTTTTGCCTCCTTCATTCTCACTTTTCTCTCTCTCACAGGCTCCAAAGTACTTTGCCCTTGGCTACGCCTCATGCTAAATAGATTTATGAGAACATTTGTGTCATATTTCCTCTTTTCTTGGATTGTCAAGACAGATTGTCGGTGCGGTGCTGATTGAGTGGATCACCACACAGGCTTGGTTTTCCATTGTCAGCCAGCACATATTCATTTCTGGAGGATTAAAAAGTCAAACCGTCCAATGGCCTTTTGTGTGTCTGCAGGGTGTGGGGCTGATGATGAGGTCAAGGCTACAGAAATAATACATCCTGTGTCTTATTTCGACTATATATTTTCCGTCTCTGCCCGCATTAGACGCTGAGGAAAATGTCTGCTTCAAGGGCACGATTCCGAGGACTTTTTGACATTTGTTGATCATTTTCGTAATGGATGGGCTGCTGATCTTCAGGGTTTGGGTTTTAGTTTGGATTTAAGCTGGCTAGGGGGTTAAACGTTTACTGAAATCATTTGACCCTTTATTCAATGTTTACAAACTGCTCATTACACACTACATCCAAACAAATATTTAGTGATAATCTTTAAAAAAAAAAAATCACCAAATAGTGTCCATTCGGACATTTTCTCCTTTCATAATCTTTTTGTGGTTATAAGTACAGCCCGATTCAATGTTTACAAACTGCTCATTACACACTACATCCAAACAAATATTTAGTGATAATCTTTAAAAAAAATCACCAAATAGTGTCCACTTGGACATTTTCTCCTTTCGTAATCTTTACATGGTTATTAGTACATTGGAACCTCGAGGTACGAGCGTCTCGACATAGCAGTATTTCAAGATACGAGCAAGCTTTCAAGCTAATTTTTGCTTCAAAGATACGAGTAAAGATTTGAGATACGAACGCACTTACAGACGCCTACGCTAGGCGGCCAAGCACTCGGAGCGGCCCAAGCTGCCTCACTCGTTTACTTCACGTGTTCGGCGACTTCCGTAAGCATCGATTAGCAAAGAAAAACGCTTTCTTCATAATAGTGATGAGTCCTAAGAAAGCGAGTGGTAAGGATGGTAGTGAGTCAATAAATACAAGCGGGGTGCCCGCGTGACTGATCGAGCACGCATGTATTCTCAGGTGCCTTTTCTTGGCAGTTTTCTTAGTGGTTTCTTAGTGGTTAAAGGAATGGACTTGGGTCTCAAAGGTACCCTGTAACATGTATAAAGTTTGGACCATTTATTTCCATAACCGAAAAAACGACTGATTACGATTCAGCACGTGATGACTTTTAATATTTTTTCCTCTCACTGTTTTGCCTTTTTTTTCCCAATTTCCCATTTTTGTCCTTTTTTCTTTGGCTCATATATGTCTAATAACACCTATCCTTAATTGTATTTTGTCACATTTTGGCCTTACGATGCAATTTCAGCTTGCTGCTTTTTTTTTTTTTTCTTCTCAATATTCTCCAGTGACATCTATAACCTGGCCGACAACCTAATAATACAGGATGTAATCCACACCGATCCAAAAACAGCATCATCTTTGAACGCAACTCCAAAACCTGATTAAAAAAACGTCCATCTCCATCAACTTCCTCTTCCAGGATCACGGTTAAAAACAAAAAAAAAAAAACACCTGATTCAGAAATGAAACATGAAATACTCCAACAAGTGGTAAATTGGTATAAAAAGAACAAACAAGAACATTGCGTTTTTGTTGACTGAACAATTAATTGATGTAAATATGAATGAGTTTGATGTTATTTAGCCTTAGAGGAACAACAACAGAAGGAGGAAAGGAACATCACGCCAATGTCGACCGTTTAAAAACAAATTAACGCCCATTTTTGAATATATTTTGTGTATGTCCACAGAGTGAAATTGTAAGTCACTGACAAGCAGATGCTGCAAATGCAGGACACACACACACACACACACACACACGTGGGCAGTTCTAATGGAAACAGAAACTGAGTCAAATCAGTGCAAATAACATGACGGCAATTACATTTCGGTAAGTGAAGAGAAAATCATTGCAGTAAAAGCAGCCAATCAAGGCATGTGTGACAACTGTGTTTTTCCCACAGCAATTATCCAGGAGTGATTGCAGTTATTAATGACCTTAATTGTGGAACATCCAAATATTGTAGACGGCCGTTTGATTGCATCTGATTCCGCTCTGAATCTCTGTCACTGTGTCTTTAAGTCAAACCTCTTTTTTTTTTTTTTTTCCTTCCCACTAAAACACTTTTTGGCGCGGGAAATCCCTCTGTGAGTCAAAGCAGATTTTCCTCCCTAGCAACTGGAATAGAGACTAAGACTGGGGTATTTACAACCTGTTTTTTTTATCAGTCATTTTCTGACCAGTATTTGCTTGATGTTTCTCTTTAAATAGTACCTTGTCGTTCAATATTTTTCCTGTATTCTAGGCTTTTTCCAATAACAGTTACGGTAGATGTTGCGTGTCGCTGAACATCAACAACTTCCTGTTACCTATCTATACAAGTCCTTTCTGACTTAACCTGTTTGTTTTACCTAATTTCATTCAAACTTCTTGCACAAAATGATTCAAAAATCAAAGCAAATTCCCACAGTCTCAATAACCCTCAATAACTAACCCTCACTTACTCAAAAAAAGGGCCGTTTTTTCTTAGTTATCAACATCTTGAGCCCTCAACGTTGTCCTTTTCAGTGCCTGCTTTGGTCCCATCATGTAGCGGTTATCCTGCACAGCTGCCTTACACGGAGAACGTCCTGGGTTTGAGGCCCAGAGGAACCACATACTAAATAGCACCCCCCGTATGTCAACCCTGTGCGGGTCAAAGAGACGTTCCCCATTGTGAGAAAAATGAGGGATTAGATTTTTTCTAACACTTTGGTAACCACTGATCTATCATTATACACAAAGTTACCCATTTTGAAATACCACAGCAGTCTCAGTCCAGTTACTTCACCCTTCATTTAAGTGCCTTAAATGGGACTAGCCGTTATTACCCTAACGCGACGACAACATTTAATGGACAGAAAAAGAAAGGTTAACTTGTTCAAAAGTACGACCATTCATTTTTATTTTATAGCGATGTTTCCATCCTTTATATCTCAAGGCTGAAGTCACAAATCCTACTTTCTCCAACCAAAATCAAAATTCAATTTACAGAGGGAGGAAACAAGGCAAATAACACACTGGCTCCCGAGTCTTTTGTTTCCTCTTCATCCTTCAGTCTTGAATGAATGCAGATTTGTGTTTTATTTCCCCCCCCCACTAGCCTCTGTCAATCAACAGCTTTCTCCTTGAATAATTAATTCCCGTGAAATGACAAAGCCGATATAATTCCCCAAATTTGTCCATAAAGACATCTAAATATATCCGCGCGGCGTGGAGATGATTCAGAAGCACTTACACAGCGGCTGGCAGTTTCAGTCAAGTGCATAATGAGTTGAATTAGATTAAATAAGCAATTATGAGACTAACAAAGTAAATGAGCCTGCAGGGATTCCACCCAATGATTGAGAATAGAATTAAAGTGGAATTAGTTTATTGACAGGCTGAATGACAGCGTGGTCGGACAAACGGCTCTATTCCTGTCGCAAAAGAGACAAAGAAAAGCTGCTGTGGAGGATTTGAACTGATTATGTGAGAAATAAATAACAAACAAACAAACAAAACAGATATGAGGCCGATGTTAAAAATGCTTTGTCCTCATGGAAATGCGGCGTCACTGGAAATTATTGCAGCGTGGTGCAAATTAGTTTCCGCGGCTTAAATATATAAACTTGGAGTGGCTTCTCAGCGAGAAGGACTCCGAAATGTAGTTGAAGGAATGAAAGAGAAACTCTGCGGCTGCGATGTTGAGGAGAGAAAGTCGAGGTCAAGGCTTTTCGAGAAACACTCAAACAAGAAAAAAAAAAAACAAGCCCACATCAACAGATGACCCAGTGAAGTCACTCGATGGGCACTCAAAGACCAAAGCACCTCCGGTGTTTTTTTACAAACAGAAAGTCAGGTTGGAAACAGGTTTTCTTTCTCAAACACAAACACCTACCTCGGCTGGCGTCCTCCACATGCTCCAGCTCGTCTGGGAAACCTAGCAAGGATGGATAGTTGTCTTGACACTTTTCCGCCAGAAAGTGGAGAAGGGTTGTGCTTTGTCCGATGGATTTAGTGTCTCTAAGCTGTGAAGGGAGAGAAAAATGTATCAAAAAATATTAAAATATCATAAAACATTTTTTTTTTTACATTGGCCAGTATCAATCGTTACTGTGTACTATCATTGAATTTTCAAAATAAAACATCTTTAAGTCTTTGTTCTGTCACTATCAGGGTCTGAATGACCCATCGTTTTGAAACATTGACAGATTATATTAAAATGAAAAAAGTAAAGGGATATGACGGGATTCTTTTTGAATGAATTAGTAAATTAGTAAATTGAAGTACATTCTTTCACTGTGTCCCCATACCAAATGACCTACGGACTGGCACTGGTCCCTGAACCAGGGGTTGGGGGAACCCCTGCTGTAAAGTCCGATTCTGACGAATGCTCATCAATGGGACAGGAAGGGTGCACTTGTGCGCATGCCTGACCAGATGTCAGAGGTGTGGACTCGAGTCTCATGACTTGGACTCGAGTCAGACTCGAGTCATCAATTTGATGACTTTAGACTCGACTTGACAAAATGTAAAGAGACTTGGAACTCGACTTGGACTTTAACATCAATGACTCGTGACTTCACTTGGACTCGAGCCCTATGACTCGACAAGACTCGATACTTTCTCCAAAACCCAAAGATTATAAAGTAAGTTATTGAGGAGCGCTGTGTATCTCTCATTGTGGCGGCACAACATCCAATCAAATTAGACCCACGTTGTTTTGACGCGATAATATCGAGCGGATCAAATTGCGGGACAACCAATGAGAAAGAGCTGTCGAACAATGCGTGGGTTAGAGAAAATGATACCAAAGATCGTGTTGTTCGGATTTAAAAACTACGAGATGGTCAACAAAAAAACGAGCGGCAGTGAGCGGAGGGACTCGAAAGGACTCGAAACAGAAACGGCAGGACTTGGGACTTGACTTGACCCTTGTCAGTCTTGACTTGGATTCGACTCGGACTTTGCCTATTTTGACTTGAGACTTGATTCGGACTTGAGTGCAAAGACTTGAGACTTGCTTGTGACTTGCAAAGCAATGACTTGGTCCCACCTCTACCAGATGTAGTTCGGCACATCTCTACCAACTGTGCCGTGCCAGGGAAGTGTGCCATATTCTGGTACGTTACACTTTACTTTCAGATACATTACACAAAAATTTGGGACTTCATGGGGCTAAAGCGTTTGGACTCGAAACGAACGCTGAGTGTGAACGCTCCCTCGCAATATTTATTACGTCGCATTAACCTCCAAACTTACTGCATGCACACCCTTTGACCGTGTCCTCCCCGCAATGAGCTACTGTTGATTACTACAGTAACTCTGCAGATGCTAATTTGTTTCTCGAGACCAGTGGATCACTCTTGTAGTGATGAACATAAACAAATATTTTTTTCACCAACTTTTTTCGCCTTGGAGTTTTTTCAGCCTCCACTGGGATGTTTTGGATGAGAATTCTGCAAAGTAAAAATGCCGCAGGAAAACTCCGAAAGCTTCCGATTCTTAGAAATAGTGGACCAAAATGAAGTCTGGAAGAACACGATTAATTGTAATGTATTATTGTTTGGGGTTTGTTTTTTTTTTGTGAATGTATTATTGTTTGGGGTTTGTTTTTGTTTTTTTGTTTTTCTTTACAGAGTTCAGTTTATCTTTAATCCACTTTACTGACATCAGATGAAATCAGCAGTGCGGACAAGTTACACTGCAAGTGAGTGTGTGTGTGCAATGACAGTCTGGGGTATAACAAAAGCCAAATTAAAACTTCAAATCCATGAAATTAAATTGTGATTAACCAACATGAACCACTGATTGATTCTTATCTAATGAAACAAAGTGTTTGTGGGTTCGGGGAGTGAGGCCACAAGTATGACTTTCAGGAAGAGTTTTCACTCCGCTGTCGTGTGCGCGCGTGCAGAGGTGCGTGTGCACGTGTCCAACGGCGGCAGAAGTTTTATCAGTATGGCTGCACAGAGGTGGCTCTGTGCTAATTAGCTTTCCCAGCGTGTCGCTGCGGCGGCGTGGAGATCACAGTGGGAAATAAATATGGAACAAGTTTCCTCCGCTTCTCTGTGTTTGCATCTGAGTGTGTTGGTGTGTGAGTGTGTGTGTCCACTCTTTTCATTCAAACTTTCCGTCACACCGATACACACTGATACTTTTGCTGGAGTACGTTCGTCAGTCACTTTTGTTTCATTGTTGTTATTTTATTTTCCGTTAGAGACGGATAGATCGACATCAATGTTTTGAAACGCATGTGTTTTCCAGCTCGATTCCTGGGAGAGTTTCGGCGTCCTTGACCTGACACAGGCCTGACGGAGAGCAGGTCTACGAGGTCAAGGGTAAGGGTCTTCCTTCCCTCTTCATCAAAGCTCTTTCCCATCATGCTCTTCTTCCTGCTCCTCCCTGATGAGCCCATTAAGTTCCTCAGACCTCCCCCCAAGGGGGGCATTTACCTGATTGACTAAAGAGAGGAAAGCGGACCCCCCCTCCCATCCCTTCCCTGACTCCCTCCTATGTCCATCAATATTAGTCCACAGTGACACTCCAAGCGAACCGATTCAGGAGGAAAAACAGAGTCTCATCGATTTACTGATCTTTCTCACATATCGTACAGCTGTTGGAGTCACCGAGGCAAATTAACGTTATTATTGGGATGTTATAGTCTGTGTAAGAGACAACGATCAACACTTTCGAGACAAAATCTTATACAGTGAAACGATGTCCCGACATACGAGTCTTTCGAGATACGAGCAAGCCCTCGAGCAAATGTTTGCTTCGAGATACGAGAAAAGATTTGAGATACGAGCACGCTTACAGACGCCGACGCTAGGTGGCCGACCACTTTGCGTGTTCGTCGACTTCTTCCGTAGTCTTCCGCATTGTGTTAGCGTTATCTACGTGATTTTCTCTCTCTATTTTGTGCATTGTTCTTCATAATAGTGATGAGTCCTAAGAAAGTGAGTGGTAAGGATGGTAGTGAGAAGAAGAAACACAGGATGACCACGGAAATAAAGCATGGAATTGTCGATCAATATGAGCGTGGTGCCCGCTAAAGAAAGAAAACAAATCGAAAAAAGCAAAAAAATAGTAAAAAAAAATATATACCCGTTAAGATAACTTCATTCTAAGTTTATGTAAGATACGTAGTCTACGTGTAAGCTAGGGTACGGAATCAAGTGTCTACATACGGGCCAACTCTCTTCCCTCCTTCTCCTCCGCACATGCGGCTATTAGCCGCTACTGCATCGTCTGTCTCGAAGGTAAGAACTCGTGTGTTTGTATATTTCTGTCTCATGTCTCTAAACATGATTTTTCCATTGTTATTAGCACTAATAAGGGAGTTTTTTAAAGGGCCGGAACGGACTAATTTTGTTTTCGCTGTTTTAAAGGGCCGGAACGGACTAATTTTTTTTTCCGTTATTTCTTATGGGAGAAAATTATTTGAGATACGAGCACCTCGAGTTACGAGCTCTGTCCTGGAACAGATTGCGCTCATGTCTCGAGGTTCCACTGTGCATCGTACACCTCCCAGGAATATTTTGTGTTTACCTTGCAGAGGAAGCTGAGGTTGAACCCGAACGTCTGCGCGTTTCTGGAGCCCGCGTTCATGTAGTTCCCCACCAGCAGCACCAGTTCCAGGAACTTTGTGAAGTTCTCGCTTTTCTTCAACTCCTCGCAGGCAAAGGTCACGTTCATGATGTCCGGCCGGATGTTGTTTACCTGCTCCTCGAAGGTCAGCTTGAACAGGATGCCGTTCAGACGTGGACGGAGGAGCTTCACTGAGCTCATCTGAGGACATGCAAACAACCAGAAAAATAAAGAGTTGTTTTTTTTCTGTTTTGGTTTTTGTTTTTTCACAGATGGTCTGAGATAACAGGGGAGAGATGACCTGACCTGTCTGCTGAAGTCTGGGGTCGCGGTCAAAGGGTCAGCATAACTGAATGTTATTTTTGAGTCAAACTCAAATGTGTTTTTATCAAATGTTTTCTGTTTTTTAAGAATCCGATCTTTCAGTGTATTTTAAACAGGAAAAATAGCAAACATTTGTTTGTTACTAAACTACCTAATCTGGTTTCTTAAGGTGGTCTTGTCTAATGTTATTCCTTATGAATCAGTCATATCTAGTTTTACCTCAACATATTCTAATCTAATCTAATCTGGCCGAAATCGCCCCATATCCATTCAAGTGTAGTTCAACTTTTCAAAGTCACTAATTCTGCAGCCATTGTATTTTCGTTTTAATTAAAATTACACCATAAATAACTCATTTTAAATATGATTCCATTTTAAATACGAGCAGAAATATACACAGGTACACAAGCATACCATCTGTGGATTTTATCCGTCAAACAAATTTACTTTCAGATCCTCTTTTAGTTTTTTTGTTTTTTTTTTGTTTATACTGTCAATCCCAGTCCCCAAAGGCAGAGACTGAGGCGGTTATTTATTTATGACGGATGTGTTTAATGGGATCAGGTCCATGTGAAAGTCCGCAGAAAAACAGGAAACGGCCTTAATCCCCCTGACTTCATTTTCAGCTCATTAACGACAGGGATTTAAAAAAAAAAAAAAAAAAAAAAAGTGGTAATAGTTGGTTTCAGATTTATTTAGAGGAATGACATTTTATTAAAAATTTAAACTGTAGGAGTGTTTGAGTGTTTTTTTTTAAAGGCACATTCCTCTCAGTTATACTGCCCAGATGTACTGAATTCTCAAAACCAGTTCAAGGAGATATGACTCACCACAACACTGAACTGCTCCGACTCCACCAGTTCTTCATATTCACCCTTCAGTTCGGCCAGAGCACTCAGCTCTTTCTGCTCCGGCAGGTTCTTTATCAGGTTCTACAAAAGGAGGTAGGTTAGGTAAGTTATTCAAATCACTTTACAACATGAAAATGTGAATGACTCCACAGAGAACCACCTGCTTTTACACGTTGTACTGTAAACTAGTAACACAACTGACAAAGGAACGTAGCAGCAACTCCTGTCCAATGCAAAACAGCAACTACCAGGATCAAGGGACAGTACAAGGAACAATCGGATTTCTTCTTCTAGGGATTCTCCGCCTTGATAACACAGGGATTTGTACGTGAGTCCATTACATCGAAATTCCATTCCTGCACGCAACGCAACTCTGTTTTCGCAGTAAGTTCGCAGTCACATACTGTTTCACTCGCCTATGCTAACACAGTGGTGACATCGTAATCTAGGACATGAAAACATCAGAAGAGTCGGATTTATGCCTGGGAGTCAAAATGAAGGGCAAAAGTTCCCAAAAAAAAAAAGAAAACAACAGAAATGAAAGAAAGCAATGGCGTACAACCAGCGAATGTAAACAAAGCAATCATCTGCGTATAGGGCTAACTTGTTGGGCGAGTTTTAGCGCCGCAGAATGATGGAAGAAGATTTAATAAAGTTATGGGAGATAGTGACATAAGTACAAAAGGTCTCGGGTCTTGGACGTCAAATCGACGTAAACCAATAGATTTGACACACGCGGACCTATTTGGCAGTACAGGACTGATGGTGTTTTCCAGGAGTGGAGGAGGACCACAGATTTGCCATTCAAAACCCAATGACCAGGCTGGATGTCTTAGGATTCTGGACCCTGGTCCCTGACCGTACAGACCTCTTCAGCAGTCGTAGTGTCCTGCTCGCTAATGATCGCATCTCCACCCTCTGCTTTAGGAAACTCAGCAGCCCAGTTCCAAAAGACCCCAGACTGCAGCAGACCATTATATCAGAATGTTGCCCATTTTAACTTTGGCTCCAATTAAATTCTGCAGTGAACAGTGGCGCAGTGCTGATAATGAAGCCTTCCATCAGGGAAGAAATATGAGGGAATAAAAGTAAGAATAAGTTTAATTGGTATCATAGATTTGAATCACAAACACCAGACACGTGTTCTCCGTTTTCGGACCAGGACCAGATGTGTTGAAAAATGTGACATAGCTCCACTCGTGGTAGACATTTTCATTAAGGAGTCTACATAATGGCACGGAGGTCATTGTAACTAATGAATTATAATACGAGAAGTTCAGAAAAAAACATGACAAAACTTCACTGCTCGTTCAATAATCTAATACACCATGTCAACCCACGTGATACTAAAAATGCGGCACCAATCGAAGACAAGCCCTGGTCCAGTGTTAATTACAGCAGGACTGCAGCAGCAGTGATGGATCATTAAATCTTAAAGTAAAATGGTGCGACAAAAAATATGGAAATTCATCATTTACAAGAAAAGCATTTCTAAATTAAAACATTCTCTTCAATCACGAGTCTGTCAGTCAAAATGTTTGTCACGAGTTAATTCCTGTTTTGTACCTGTTCTTTTCTTTTAAACGTTTTTCTGTCTACTTTTTTTTTTTTTTTTTATAAATTCACCATTGGCAATCCCCAGTCATTTTTGGTTCAGATCCAGTTCTTTATCTCAACTCTCACTTCCTGTTATCATCTACATTTCAGCTTTAAGATGTCTCACATTGCCAAAGACGTGACAGCAGTGACAGTACAAACGCTGAGATGGACGTTTTTTACACACAAGCCGTGACTATCCGTGACGTAGGTGCGTTTGAAGTCACGGAATTTCATCGTCGGTGAGGTCGCTTTAGGTTACGTCAGACTGTTAAATCCTGTATCTAAAAACTCTTTCCAAGTGCAATTGTCGACATTTGAAGGTTATGGTCCTTTTGTGTCTCTATAACTCCTCACTGTTTTTAATAAAAGGATGGAGAATTCAGTTCAACATCAATCTCTGTGTGAAAAAAATGACGCCAGAATATGCTGGAAAGATCCGCTGCCTGCTATTGGCGCTGAAGTAATTTGGATCCAGATCCCGGGATGTAATGATATTTGGATAAAGCTGTGGATTTGGAGGATTGTGCTGATTCCACCAGGCAGGAGCCAATCTCATTTCATTTTAACTGCCTTAACAACTAATTAAAACCAACATTACTAGAAAAGTAAACCATTGGAAATGACAGGATTTTTTTTTTTTTTTTTGGGAGAGCGGTTAAATTGTCCATATTACCCCATAGCGCCATTGATTTAAAGCCTTTATCATTCTTTTTATCCGAGAATTTGGCAGCTAAAAAAGCCCTGTGACACATGAGTTTCCAATAAAGCAATATTCACTGAATAGGAGAAACTGGCAGTGATGTTGCATTTGATGTGCTGAAAGGAGGTAAAATTATTCCAAAAAAAAACGTCAACATGTCACAGCTGAGTAGAAGTGAAAAATAAGAAGAGAAAGAGGAGGTAATGAAAAATGTTTTCCACCTGGTGTTTATAGTTTCATCTGTCTGTCGTCTTGTTAATTATCAGAAACCCACCGAGCGCGATTGACACAAAGGCAGCGCCATATGTGAGGCGACGTGGGAGTCTGGGTGATGACGCTAGGCCAGAAGCTGCACCACAGGCTAACAGACTCTCACAGCAGCCGCACTGAGACAACTGTACGTCTGCTGTTAACACTTCATACTCGTTTACCGCTGTGGGCTAAAGGGAAGGTTCTTAGATGTCAGCAAAGGTGACAAAAACACAGGAATAACACGGTTTGAAAAAAAGAAAAAAAAAAGTCTGGGAATCAAGAGAAAATGGCCTCAAAATTATGATGAGAGCTCTTTATAAAATACACAGGGCTGTACTCCACTTCTAAACTGGGGTGAACTATCGCTGTACGCTGGAATTGAAGTGCAGTCAAGTAAAATCAAACCATTTGCGCGCAGTTTCTAGGTGCGGACCAGCTTCAAAGATTCCAAACACCTCCGAAATCTAACCACACATCATCTGTGGATGTAGGGTTTCCCCTATGTTCCCCTATTCAATGATGACTTCATGCAATTCCAGGAAGAATCTGTGATGTTAGTATCAGGGCACATGACTGCTAGCTAACGCGATTGGCGGTATTTGTTGCGGTTGTTGCCGCAGAATGAATTCTGGGCCAATTATACGCCTCCCTGATTGTATTTCATGACGGACGAGGATCTGCCCGTTTTCTTTAACCTTGGGGGACACCGTTCATTCTGACACTTCTTATTATTCAACAGTTTTCCTGCTCTGCTGCTATGAACAAACGGTCTGAAGCTACAGCTGTACGTACAGAAATCTTCTCCACAGTCCTATGTTTTTTTTCATTGAGGCCACATTTTCACATCAGGGGTATTGATTTTTTTTTTTTTTGGGGGGGGGGGCTGCAACTCTTCCATGAAAACCATTTCTGGACAGATTTCTTCACACAGAAGATTGGTGTACCGCGGTCCATCTGGCTCGTGTCGACTGCTAACTAATGACACCCTTGGACATCTTTCGATTTCATACGGGACCGCTATATCTGTGATTATCAACGTTGTCCACTTGTGCTTCCTGAATCTGCAATATGTGTATTGCTTTCATATACAGCACCTTGGTATTAAAGTTTGACTGTTCCTCCTCCAGTAATAAGCATTTCACACAGCTCTGTCTCAGTTTCTGGGGATTTAAATAGGAATGCAAAAATAGCTCGGTTTTTATGTTTCTTAGATAAATAATACATTCAGGATAATCCTGATTTTTTTTTACTTAGTTTAGAGGCACAGCCTGAAAGCATGGAGTGCATTATATGAAAAAAATACAGATTTAACATTTGGACGTCCGATTTACCTAGACATGCTGAATAATCTTCAGATGTGAAGGAGACAAACTGCAGCAGTGAAGGGGGCAAATGTTAAAGCAGTAAAGTAATGAGATACAGGTCACGGTTCACTAAATGAGTGTAGAGGAGCAGCAGCAGCAGCAGCAGCAGCAACTGCAGGGTTTAACTTCAGACTTTGATCTTAGCTGATGTCAAGCAGATTCCATTTTAAGTCCACACGTTTGCAGCAGTATGAAAAAAAAAAAAAAAAAAGAAGACAACCCAAGCTAATAGAGTTTGGAACACTGGGATTAAACTTGCTTCAGGCATAAACTTAATCACACAGTCCACGGAGTAATAAATACAGAACGGAACAATAACAATTGAATGGAACAATAATTAGTTCTCTTTCAAGCTGGTGGAATCAGGTTAACTGTGCCATTTTTTTTTTTTTTAAATAGAGCATATTTAATGACCGTAAGTCATATCAAAACAAAAGTTGTTTTAAGGCGTACAGTTGAAATGAGGATACACAGACAGAGGTTGGGTGTTCAGTTGTAAAAAATGAAATTTGTAGTTGAATCTTTAATTTTGCAGTCCCTTCCGAGACTGTACATTAGTGATGTTCGATACCACCAATTTCCTTTCCGAACCGATACCGAGTAAAATTCGGGCTGGTATCTCCGATACCGATACCGATATTTTATCATTTGTCTTTTAAATAAAAAAATGTGTATTTCAAATCATAGCTTCTTTAAGAATCCAAGGCAGAGGTTTTTATTTATTTATTTTAAACTCTGGAGTGTACTGAGGTAGCTGCCTCATTTACTATACAGTCAACACAACAATAGAAAACCTTGAGAACACAATCATATAAAATATGTCAAAACAATGTTTCAAACTCTGAAAACATGTTATTTGTAAAACAAAAATAAATAAAAAAATAAAATAAATAATCTGAGGAGCCATTTGGGACCCGAAAGAGTCGGATTTTTTCAGTGAACCGAGCCAAAAGAACCGGTTCTCCAAAAAAGAGCCGAAATTCCCATCAATAGTGACTGAGTGAGAGCACGGAGTAGAGCCCCTGTGCTTAAGCATGACGCACACACCCAGGCGGAAGAAGAAGTAGTCCCACCAACCGAGCGTCACTTAGACAACATCTCAATAATTTGGATACTTTTCACCATGTTTCTGTTTAGGATACACCTCATCTCAGAATGCGTAAGTATCAAAAGTATTGATATTTTGATTTCAGAATCGATTTCAGAGCATAAAGGTCCAGAATCGGAAGTATCGATATTTCAGGGTCGATCCGCACATCACTATTGTACATGGCGTTTCTGTCCTAGTACCAAGAACTGCGTGCAGTATGTCAACCGCAGGAGATGCTACAACTGATTTACAAACACCTGGGACCAAAGTTGGTTGGACATCTCTTGTTTCTCACGTCCTCATCACCAACATTCGAAGAATACTGAATACTAAACCAGTCCAGAACCTGGATATAATTCACTGTTTCACTAGCCTCACTAAATCAGCAGAATGTATTTTTGATTTGATGGTAAAAAAAAAAAAAAAAAATTAGCATTTCATGCAGATGAGTCTGAGCCCAATTGCCAGAATAATCCACAACGAGGCCCCAGGGGGAGACCCTCCTGGTCCTCCTGCTGCAGCTCTAATCCAGCGAAGACGATGCACAGCCACACTTATCGCCCGGCCCCACATGTGCACGTTTACACCATGCGGATGACGACGTGCACCGCGGCCCGTGTGCGACAATCACCTGTTGCTAGGGCCGAGAACAAAAGGGGCGACGGTAGCAGTGCCAGAGCCTGCAGCCAGTGGACTGCCAGCAGTAATGACAACGGCATGCATATGGATAAGTGGAGGTAGAGGTGATGGGAGGTGATTGACAGGACGGATAAACAATAATAAGCACAGAAAGAGAGAGAGAGACAGAGAGAGAGAGAGAGAGAGAGAGCCACTCGGGCTCAGACTCCTCTAAGACCTGGAGGAGAGGTGGTTTCCATGGTGCTGAGGAGGCGCAGGAGGAAAATGGAGGGCTAATCCTGACAGAGCACCAACACACCAATCCTCTCCAGTAATCTTTAACTGACTGCAACTTTCAACCAGGTAGAGAAATGAGCTCGGCGGAGACATTTAAATGGTGTCTTTTAATGTCATTCATTTGGAATAATTCAAACCGTGTCAAACATACGGCCTGCAGAGCAAAAGCGGCTCGCTAAAGGTGTTGTTCAATCCGATCCCGCTTAATGAATTTTGAAAATACAAAAAATACAATTCATGTTCGGGATACTGTGTGAAAATATATGTAAATAATATGTAAATAATATATAATATATATATAATATATATATAATATATATATAATATATATATAATATATATATAATATATATATAATATATATATAATATATATATAATATATATATAATATATATATAATATATATATAATATATATATAATATATATATAATATATATATAATATATATATAATATATATATAATATATATATAATATAATATAATTTAATTTTTTTGGATTAAATATAAATAAATAATTATAATAAATATCTAATATATTTGTTCCTAACAGCCGTCTGGTCCAGAAACCATATAGGACTGGGTCAACAGGTCAATGTGAATGATGGTTGTTTGTCTCCTTATGTGACCTTGTGATGGACTGACATAGTCAGTGTCAGAGGAATTGGTTTGAACTCTCTGTGACCCCTGGTCAAAGGATTGAGCGGTGGATAATTAATGAATGAATTAGTAGTGAAGGGTTTTACATGAAAAAATGCCAGCAAAGTAAAAAACGAGCGAAAAAAAAAGTCATAAGGTAGGTAGAACTACACTAGTTAGACAAAAAAACCCAAAAAAAACAATATATACTTCTTAAAATAACGCTAGAAAACTAGAATTATAGGTTAAAAAAAAACTTTTTGTAATGAATTCAGTAAGTAACTGTGCTTAATACACAACCCAAAAATAATAATAATTAAAAAAAAATCTAAATTAACATGCGTTATTTATTCATTTAGGCATTTCCTCCTCCTGGTGTTTCTTTGGCAGAGACTGCAAGGGATTTGGACCAAATTCCATCATCAAGCCAGTTGATTTTGTCCCCTTAGGCCAGACAGGCTGTAAGGGATTTTCTATGGAAGCTAAATAAATAAAAACTAATGTAGGGGAGATTTCCATGGACACCAAGGGGGTCATTAGTTTTTCTCCATCAAAATTTCCACAGTGCATGTTTAAGGAGAATAACTGCGACGCTTTCTTGAGTGTGAAGTAAACCTGAACGCAATGCAACCCGGAGACTTCGGAGTTTTCAATGCGCCACTGGCTTTGATCGTCCTCCTCATCTGATTGTTATACATGGCAGCTCAGTGGTGTTGACGCTGACGCTCCTCTAAACCTGGTCGCGTTGACCTCGTACAGAGAAGAGGCCTTTGTTGACCAGCAGTCAGAATTCTGACAGAAACCAAGGTGGAAGAAAAAGGACACAGACAGTGGACTGCATTTAAATAGGTGTTTAACCAGTGTTTGAAAATAAGAAAGTTACTGTGACATAAATAGGTGAAAAAAGCAAATTGGTTTTCTTTTCTTAATTACCCAGATAAAATAAAATAAAATAAAATATTACTTTGCCAAAAACAGTTTCAGTTAAAAGCCAAATGATGTAAAATGGCATAACTGAGATCAAATTGTGATAATAAAAAAGGCAAAATGTTAAGAGGATTCTATAGGAACGAGTCCAACGTTAGACAGACATTTCAGACATAAAGGGTTTCAAAATTGAATTGAAACCTGAATTTAAAAAAAAGCTGAATTAATGTTTAAATGATGTCCCTGAATTTACTAATTAATACAATTTTAATAAAAAAAAATTCAAAAAAAAAGAGGATATTGTTCAGTATTAGACATTTAAGTCACTTTAAATATAAATGTAAACATGTTTTCTGACAGTCACATCATGAGACTGAGACCGTGAATCCATTTTGGCTTAGTTGCTTGTGTAGGTGATGTATTTACCTCTGTGCCCTCAATTAACTGCAGCTGTCAATAAACATGTCTTCATTTGCTATAAATTACTCTTCACAGTAAACACTCAAATGCAAATGTCTCCTCTGATTGACTACAATAATAAAGATGAATGCACTCATCTGACTCTACGAAAAATAAATAAATAAATGGCAAAGTCACGAAAACTGCACTTTTAATTATATATGAATTATTCAGTTTAAAATAGATAGTGGGAATTTGGTCCTATATGCAAGCCTTCAATTTTACTCACAACAACAGATAAAAACAGCGTAAGAACCGATCAACAGGGTATAGGTGTTTCTTATGGAAGGAGCACCTTGTATTTCTTATTTATCTTGGATTTAAAATAAAGCTATCAAAATAACAGTCATTGTGGTGGACTTGGCTAGTTGCAAATCTGAATTAAAAACTATAAGCTTTTTGGTTACAAAGCATGTATCAACTGTGGTGAAAGTACATGAAGTACTGTTTCATATAATAGGGAAAGTCCATATGGGTGTCATCTGCATAGTATGTGCACATTTACAAAAGTAGCAAACAGAACCTAAGATGTATTTTTCATTCCGCTGCATTTCAGTGTGTAAACATATTTTTTTCCTCCGCTCTAATTAAATACTTCTTCAACCCAAGTGTTTTGAATCAAACAATACCAAGAACGAATTGTTTTCCATTAGATAATGGAAAACACAATGTTTTTTGTTTGCCCAACAGCAGAAACTGTTATTTTTGTTTTTTTTCTGACTCCGCATAAGGTGAGAAAAAAAAAATGACAAGGATGGAAGAAAAAAAAAAATTTATATATATTTATATGCAAGTACTGCTCATCATATACTTAAACAACCCTCCTGGAGCTCCGTGACTATGGAATAACATAAGGCAGAAAATTATTTGGTACGTTTCAGAAGGAAGTAAATACATGCCTGAGGGGGTTCAGCGAGAAACGGGGGAAAAAAAAAAAAAAAAGTTCCTGCTGTGGAGGACAGTCCTGAGCGTGAGCTCCATCTGCACGCTGCTCATCTACACTCATTACACTGATTAATCAACTCAATACCACCCACTTCAGCCACACGCCAATCAGCGTTTATGCACATGGACGAGCTGAGCCCGATATTTGCAGTAGGCATGGAAAGGCTTTTATTTAGCGGCAACACAGAGATGAGGACTTAAACAGTCTGGTGATATTGCATCATAGCCTGATTTACGAATCTCATAAACTACGTTTATTACAGTTTGACTTTTGAGGCGATTTCTAGCGTCTGTCTGAGCCTGTCAGGCCGATTTCAGTCTTCAGTGTGACCCAATTGAAACTATTTCAAATAAGGTACAATATTTTGACTTGATTTGCCCCTTATTTGACAAATTACATTTGTTTTTTATTACAATCTAACATTTCCATGCCACATGTTGACACCCAGTAATAGTGACTAACATTAAATTACATATTTTATAAGCCACTTTTGGCTTCTTGAGGAGTGCCCAATAAATACTGTAGATCGCATTTTACCAGTAGACCAAACAAGTGTGGTTATTGGTTATGTGTTTTTGTTATGGGAAATCATGAGTATATTTCTGATAATCACATTATATTTTGTAATACTCTGTTGTCAACAACCAATCACGGGGGTGGTATTCAAAGGAGTTGAGATGAGCGTTGTCTCAGGTTGGTGGTAGATTGGAAGTTAGCATGTTGCGGCAGCTCGTAGTGAAGATGTTTGTATATTTGTGAAATTTATTGATGCCTGTTTTTGTTCCTTTTTTCCTTCATTCGTCATTTTGTTTGTGTTTTTGAACACCTGTGCACATTATGTAAATAAACATGCACTGTTATTATCTGGTTAATTCGGGTGGACGTGCCAAACGAGATCAGGATGGTGACGTCTCTCTGCCTCAGAAAAATAAATGCTGTCAGACACCATCATGTCCAATATGGACTTCCACTGTAAAGGTAAATACAGGGACTGGGTGATTGATCAGATATGACTCTCAACAATTGAACCTTGAACCCCTGGTATTATCCTTAGGTCATGCTACCAGCTGAAATGTTGGTAACACATACATTACTGCAAAAAAAAAAAAAATCAATGTCAATGTCTCCTTCCACTCCACAAACGTACCACGTTTAAACTTTGCTAGTGATCTGACATTGAAAGATGCAAGGAAAAAAAAATCAACTTGGATTGGTTTCAAATGGGGAGGCTCCATCATGGTCTGCGTTGTTCTTTTTCCTTTCATGGAACAACAGCATCAGGTTATGTAAGGACATCACACCTTGGCTGGCTAGGAGAAGATGTTGCAGCGGATAAATGTCCTGATGGAGGACCCACGTCTGTGCAGTGAATACTGTGTGGGTACTGCCAGAGAAAAGACTTTTTTCAAGGAGAAGTCATTCTTTTAACTGTCATGCTTGTTCCCCCCCGACTTATACACCAATGAGAATAATTAAGGCTGGATGGCACAGTTAAAATCAAAACAAAAAACTATTACATGACATTACGACATGCCGATATTTTGCACTCAATTTCCTATTCCGATATCAAATAGTTAAAATCAAAACAAAAAACTATTACGAACTTTTTGGAAAAAAATCCGACATGCCGATATTTTGCACTGAATTTCCTATTCCGATATCAAACGATATCGATGTATGCAGTCATTTTTCCCCGAAATTGCATTGCGTTATCAGAGAAAAACCCAATGAGGATTCTTACAGATATCACATGATTATTACAATATCAGGACAATAATATAGGTCAGACGATATTATCGAGATATACATATATATATACACTATGTATGTATATATACACAGTATATATAAATACATATATACATATATACATAAACATACATATATATGTATATCTCACTAATATATATATATACACTATGTATGTATATATATATACATATATACATATATATACATAAACACATATGTATATCTTGATAATATATATATATTATCGAGATATACATATATACATACACTATGTATATATATATATATATAAATACATATATACATAAATATACATACACACACATATATATGTATATCTCGATAATACATATATGTATATCTCGATAATATATATACATATACAGTATATATACTGTATTAATGTATTAATGTAAATGTATTATTTATCCATTTGTTTTGTTTTTTCAGTTTTAAGATTTTGTCCAGCTCTTTAGTTATTTAAGGTTCCTCTAGTGGACACAGTTCTGGTTCCGTATTTGTATCGGGTATATTTCATATATTTTAGATTGCTATGATCCACTTATCTCTGTGCAAACAAACAAACAAACGCATCAGACTTTTTGTAATCCAACCTCCCCTCCCTCCGTCGCTGACGGTCAGGTTATATCTTTACCGCAGATCAAAGAGCAGCAGCTGTGTTACGTGGGTAAATCATAATAATTAAATCCGTCCACAGCATTCTCATTATACAACACGTTATCTTCAGATCTGTAAATTCTGAAGTTTTCACTGTGTAACTTTATATTTTACAGTAAGTGATTAACACACCCAGGGTGCAGATGGTTTCAAGTATAAAAGACTTTTTGTTGTCCACAGGGTGTGACTGACTTTATCACGGCACTGATTTCCCCCCGCAAAATGTCACATTCTACGCTGATGAGTTACAGCGATAAGCTTCGAGTGTCACTTTTTATTTAACAACAGAGCTGTTAGACCGAACCACAGATGGTGTAAAAACAAAATTAAAAAAATACAGGACGGGAAACTTTTCTCTTCCACAAACTAAAACAAGGTCTGACAGCATACTTTATTTCCCTTTTCTCTATATCACCAACCAATTAAAGGCTATCAGTACTGTTGTAACAGTATTGCAGGGCTGCTGCATTTAAATATATATTGCCCCACTATCTCCTATTAGTGTCCAGGACTAAAACCTGTGGGGGTAGTCTGTTGATATATCATGAGAGAAAGGTGCATCAAAATAAAGGCAACGCTTCAAAATAGTTTTTTTTTTCCCACAATAAGAAACCTTTCTGGGCTTTAAGGCTCCACTTGGCTGATACCCAAAGCTGAGCACAGACAGAAAAACAATATATATGAAAAAAGTGGATGTGAAGCCGCTTCTCCCAGTGGATAATTCACCTCACATGCACCTTCTGTGGCTTTCAATTAGGTAAAAAATAAATAAAATAAAACGTGAGGACAAACAGAGTAGCCTTTAAGAGGCTCATCAATCACCGCTTAAACAAAAAACAAGAAATGGAAGGTGGAGCCGAAGCAACGCTGCCAACGATTCGTCCTTCATCTTCTTTTATACGTGAGTCAAAGTGATGGAAGTCTGTTTAATTACGACGGCAGTGAGGAGACACGAAAACAAATCGACCACAATTAAAACTGGGATTCCACTGATGACAAACAACAAAGGGTAGAAAAGAAATAAGCACATTTTTATAACTAATAGTAACCAAATTTTGTACTCTTTTTTCAAAATGCGGTTTTAATAAAAGTATTAGCGGTATAAATGTAACCGTTATTAAGTAACCACTGAATACGTCCAGTATACAATATGCCAGGCAACACCAGGGAAGTGAAACAATTAGCTGTAGCACAACAAGTAAACGAATTAGCCTCTCTAGCATGGTCATAATTAGCATGATGTCTGCCATTGTTGCTATTATGTGATGTTACGCAGGGGTGGTTAGGGTAAAATGTTACAGAGTCGGGGCTGACCGCATGAGCTCACCCAGGTCCTTTCACATGGAGAAGCAGAAGCAGAAGTCTACAAATATTCCACTCTGGAACCACTGGGTCCAATACTCTTAGCATCTAAACCAAGCATGGGCAAACTAAGGACCGGGGGCCATATGCGGCCCATTCAGCTTTTTAATCAGGCCCGCCAAACTTTTCCAAATTACATAATTTATTTATATTATCATTATAGTTCTGCCTTTTCCCTGCAATACCCATGTTTTACCAACAGATGGTGTTCTCCTGTTCCTGACCCAGCCCTCCTGTTCAATTTTAGGGACAATTTTGGCCCATGAGTCAAAAAATGTTTGCCCACTCCTGGTCTAAACAGAGAGCCGAATCGGCACTATTGCTCAGGGATCTGTAGTTGTATTACCGCCATTTAAACGTGGCCTGAGTGTCTTGAGGTGAACCGGCATGGTCAGTTCAAACATGGTAAAATTCTCCATTAGCCAAAGGCCAAAAATGAAAGGCTAGCTTCGGTGGAGTTTTTCACGATAAAACGGTAGAGAAAATTGACTCTTATTTTTCTAAAACATATTTCCAAGACACCCAAGTGACAAAAAGAAAGTTTGTCTCCCTGCCTGTTTGTGGTTCTGTGTGAGAAAAGAGAGAGAAAAAAAAAAAAAAAACTTTCAACAGCCGTCACGAAAAGCAGTCTTACCTGGATGAGTGATTCGCTCAGTCGCTCTTCGTCCACCTCCAGCACAATGTCCCGGATCTCTTCATAAGGCAGGCGGAAAGAGCCGAGGAAAATTGCTGTTGTGATGGAGAGAGAGGAGAGTTATTTCGTCTACAACCTCTTATTTTTTTTCTGTTTTTTATTAGACTGCGGGGTTCAAAGAGACATTTCTGCAAAGAGACATTTCGGCGCTCATCGCTCCTCCAACAAAATGACCACAGACCCAGACTTGTCACCTGGAAAAACTAATAACATTCTCTGGCCCTCAACAAGACGCTCCATGTCATGTGGACTAGAAAAGGGTATTGGACACGTTGCCATTAAACCCCCGAGAGTGAAAAGGTGGAGGAGTAACGGCATTTTTATTCAATTCATGATGAAATGTTAACTAAAAAGGATAATAATCAGTGGTTCTTAATTGCTGAGATTTACGTAGATGTATAGATGATGGGACAAAATGTCTTTGTCCCATAAGACAGGGGTGTCAAACTCATTTTCACCAGGGGGCCACATCATCAACACAGTTCCCCTTAAAGGGCTAGTTGTAAATGGAAGACCGTATTGACGTTTTGTAACTACTCCATAATGTATTAATAAATGTTTTTGCAACTGATTATTATTTATTCAAGTAACAAATATTTTTCATTGCTGTATAACGATCCTGCATAGACTTAGTAAGATGCTTTTTAAGCTCCAGCGGACCATACGAAATGACTTGGCTGGCCGCATTTGGGCCACGGGGCCTTGAGTTTGACACACCGAAATTCATCCAAAATTCATCCAAATATCCAAAAAAAAGGTCAAATTACATTAATTCATTTAAGATTAATCAGATTAAAATTTCCAGTCCAAGAGCAGAATAAGTCCATGTCAAAGAGAGAGCCCAAAGAGAGTGCTGGTGGCGCATGGGCAGAAAAAAATAATATATATATATATATATATATATATATATATATATATATATACTGTATATATATATATGTATATATATATAT
>NC_024321.1:714743-716212 GCF_000523025.1 Cynoglossus semilaevis
TATATATATATTTCTATAGTGTGTAGTAGTGGCCTTGGACTGTAAGACAGGAATAATAAAGTACCATACACACGTGTACTTAATCGGTACCTCAACATGTACTGTGTATGTAAAGTATGTTCAGTTTATATGACTATGTAAATATATATATGTATATATATATTTAACGTTGTCAATGTAGGTAGATCACTTCAGCCTGGTTATTTAAACTGTAGCTCCCGAGTCAAAAAAGAGTGAACACCCCTGCTCTAACACGCAGTCGATATACGTTTTAATTTACGCCGAGCGCAGGGCAGTACGTCGGTCTACGGCTGACTGACAACTGTCGAGTGGATTGCAAAGGGATTGATTGACTGATTAATATTGTTGAAGACAATCACTTTAACGTTTACCCGATGGATTTAAAATACTTAGCATGATGTACAGGATAACTACATGACAGAGTGGAAAGCTAAAGGATAGCTTGATAGCCCTGGAGCAACCAAATAAATCCTCACCTCGAGGTAAAGCTGACCCTGAGCTATGACTTTGGAAATAAACTAAAAAATTAATCTTCAAATTTAAGCTTGAAAACTATATACAGGACACAACGGCTTCTCTTCTCCTTCCATATGCTAGAAATAGCACTTCCTGCAGGAGCTGCTGGGACTCTCCCTCCATGCAGGGTAAATAGAGCTGATGGAGAATCCAGGTGGAGTCACAGGTGGAGGTTGGGGATAATGTGTCAGAGGAATTTGACTCCCCAGCTGTTTTCATCTGCAGCAGTGACACACGGGATCTGTGTTTTCCAGTGATTTTCAATCCCCCTTGTGTCTACTGATTCTCTTTAGTTTTACACTTTAAACAAATACCACTTATTGGTTTTAAAAACACTAGTTTCGTACACATAAAATCCTTTACGGGTTTTCTGAACGCAGTACTCTGTCTGGTAGACAGTAAAGGTAAAGGACGGTTAGAAAGAAAAGTAGGTAGAACAAGAAAGAGAAAAAAATATATAATAGACAGCACTGCAAGCAGTAGTGGTTTTTTAGTTTGAAGTAAATGTAGAGATGATAAAACAAAATTAGCAAAATATCATTTGAAAGTATTTTATCAGGCCAAAAGGTGACATTGAAGCCACTCAAAAGTGTTAGAATTTCTCATAACATCACGGGTTTCTATAAGAAATTAAGAAAGACCCGAACAGTTGTATTTTCAATAGCGCTGCCAAAAGTATTGCATCAATTTTTTAAATATAAATAATGATAAAAAAATATAGAATATATGTAAAAATGTGCTTTATGTTTGTCTAAAAATGTTTTAAATTAATGAATGGCACCGTGTCTGGATAAATTTGAAAATGAGAAGCAAATTTTTGCTTTGAGATACGAGCACGCTTACAGACGCCGACGCTGTTCGTCAACTTCCGTACGCATCTCCCACAAGTCTTCCATATTGTGTTTGCGTTATCTACGGGATTTTCTCTCTAC
>NC_024321.1:716362-717052 GCF_000523025.1 Cynoglossus semilaevis
AAAAAAAAAACGTTTCAATGGCTTCTGTAAATATCTGAGCGAGAGTCAAAATCCAGAGTGTGTTCAACGCAAAACCAGTGGATTCAGAGAGACGGTAAGTCAATCAGGCAGCCGCCCATCAGTCAGCGATATGAAAAATCATTACAGCCCATATTTAGGGTTAGATTACAGTCATTAAATCTGTCCAGCGTCCATCTGAGTCACTGACCACTCAATACTGTCACACATCAGCAGTGGCAGCTGACATCACAGCCTCCAACGGCACACTTCCACTGACATCTGCGTGGAGCCGACTCGGGAGGGAAACCTGGAGGAGCTGATGCAAGGTTCAAGGTTCTAGAAATGGGAAACTATTACACATATTTTTCTAATACATGATGAATTCCGATGCCATCTGCTCGGGCTGATAATCCAATATGGCAGCGACACCTGTCAACATATCTGCAGTCTGCGTTCAAGGGACGGGACGTCAGCACTGGCTCATTTACCGATGCACGCGAACACATGCGCTTAAATGGGAATTCGGTTTGTCACCTTATGTCCGGGCCACATGTCACAGACTGATAAACATAGGAAAAATCTATTGGGTCCAAATTGAAATGATTAAAAACCGTGTGTGAAGCTGATGCTGATGCTGGAGTGGAAACAACTCGGATTTCCATTTAGGTCAGTACCTCGGTGAGGTGCCAG
>NC_024321.1:717074-736213 GCF_000523025.1 Cynoglossus semilaevis
GCTGGACATAAGTGTACCACTGCTGTAATGCTTGAATGATAACAAGCCTCCAGTCACTAGGGGGCAGCAACTCATACAGTGGTTTGTACAGATAAAAATATACATGTTATCAGGTTCTCAATAGTATTTCAATTCGCGTTTTTCTGTCCCACTAAGCTAAGCATTTACTGATTCAGGATTTCAAAGATTCTAATGAAAATATTAGAGCTAGGTCTCCATTAGCGGTTTTAGCTGCTTTAGCATTGAGCTAAATTCTGTCTCTACTTCCTGTTTATACTTGCTTCCAATTCGCAAACTAGCTTATTTCTCCACAAACAAATATGGTCTGCCATATTTTGTGGCACATTTTAGGCAACCTTTGGTTGACTTTGATAAATTGAGTCAAGATTTTGCTTAAAGTGAATAGCCTAATGGGTGATACTTACTGTAGCCTTTTGTTCTTATTGCGTACTGTATTTATATTTAATTTTTTCTTTTTCATACAGATTGTTTAGGCTCCTGAAATTATACGCTCCAGCACTTGTTTTTTTTTTTTTTAAGTTTATGAGAGACACACATCTGATTATCTTGCTGGCATTCCTTCCCAATTTATATTTATCCTTCGGCCAACTTTATATTGCAGCTAACATTTAAATGGTTTTCCCAGCCTTAGCCTGACTGGATTACCTCTGGAGTGAGCTGCGCATCACCGTGGTCGCCTTAAGTCACTGCACAGGAAAACCCTTCAGCTCACACTGCAGTGTAAATTGGTTTTAAGACACAAATAAGTACCCGTGCGTCTGTGACACCGCCTGCATCTGCTTAGCTTGTTTTGTCATTTTCCCTTCACCTCTAAATCTCACCTGCTGTTTACACAAATTTATCCTCCTACAAATAAATCCTCCCCCGTCTCCAGTTCTGCGCTGCGGAGTGCACGCCCCGCTCCGCGTCCTTTAAGGAAGAAAGGGTAGCGAGACAGGGATAAAGGGGGGGGGGGGGGGGGGGCGGTGTAGAGGTGGCAGGGAGGGCGACCTGTAATCTCGGTAGCTGACATGTATATTTCATGAGGTGTCATCATCTTCATTGTTTCATGGAGGTCAGGGAGACGGAGTCAGAGCAGCGGCGGCAGCAGCAGCGCAAATCCCAAAGAGCAGGACCAAACAAAAAGAAATGCTCTGCCTACCAATCAACACAACACTGTCTTTAGTCACTCAACATTCCTCCCAGTGTGTGTGTGTGTGTGTGTGTGTGTGTATACACTGAGGTCACACTGTCACCTCAAATCAATGAAATCCAGATTCTCTCAGCACTTCATATGCAGGTAAACAGTTAACCATTTAACGGGCTGTTCAATAATGTGGCCACATGTTGAAATGGAAACATGACAAATTTAATTTTGGATCACTACGTCTGTCGCGCACAATCACTACCAGAGACCATTAGTTTGTACTTTCTCCTCAAAATAGGGAACGTAGCTTTTTCTTAGAGAGAAATGTGCTTCCATCACATTTTTTTTGTTGTTGCTGTTGTTGTTGTTTCTAATACAAATTTCAAAGTCTTAATGACTCTCTCTGTCAGATATCCTTAAAGTCAACATACGGTCTGTTCACAAAGTAAGATATTTCTCAACCTGAACCTTCACCATCTCAAATCCTGCCCTGATGGTTCATCTTTGGCAACCTTCAACATGGTTCTTACTGGCTGTAGCAGTGTCCCCTGCTGTTTTTTTTTTTTTTTTTTTTTTTTTTTTTCTCATTACCATCTTATCTTTAAAGCCAGGACTTGTTCTAGCGGTCATTTAAAACACCGACTTGTGCACTTCCTGTTCATCTCATTGTTGCTCCAACTCAATTCAAAACATCCTGTCTGACACTGCTTCTGAAATGATCAACTTTTTTGTGTCGTTTCATTTCACGCGACTGCGGAGACAGAGTAATTGTACTTTCTTTTTTTTTTTTCATCTCTCCAAAGTTGCCCTGCCTCTTCCAGCTGTGTTGAATACAATGAGTCCTGCAAATTTACTGCCTCATTACAACCACACTTAAGCTCCGAGCAGCAACAGCTGCTTCGCAACTAAACACGTTTTTGCCGAAAACTTGAAAATACTCAGTCAGAAGTAAGTGAAGCATAATCCATCTGAAGTACTTTGTCGGATCTGGTTTCACAAGTCGGTACGGCTAATATCTGTGGGAGGATTATAACCAAAATAAGGTGGCTAGCATAATGAGTGCGTCATTGTTTCTGGGGTTTACGCTGATTCCTTTCAAAAATCCAGAACTATCATAATTTGGATCCAATTGAAGTGAGATCTCTTCAAGAAGTAATTCGTACGTAGCTAATACTGCATGTATAACCCTAACCCACCAAACCTGGGTACAATTCTTCAATACTTTAAAACAAATATTTGTCATCTGAAAAGGCAGGAAGAAGCACTTATACCAGGCATGGGCAAACTTTTTGACTCTTGGGCCACAATTGTCCTAAAAGTGAAAGGGGGGGCGGGGGGGGGCAGGTCAGGAGCAGATAGATGGACCGTTCATGTGAAGTCATGCATAAAGGCTAAAATGCTAAAATGCTTTTATCATTTTCTACCGCCACCTATTGGGGAAACATAGGTATTGCAGGGAAAAGGCAGACGTATAATGATAATATCAATAAATTATATAATTTGGAAAAGTTTGGTGGGCCGGATCAAAAAGCTGAACGGGCCTCGTCCGGCCCCCGGGCCTTAGTTTGCCCATGCCTGACTAAACCGATGCAAAGTGAACTTACAAAGATTCTGCGCTGTCTTTGGATCCAGGATACGGAGCTCCTTCGTCTTCTTCTTGATCTGAGCCATTCTGTTGTCAGTCTCGTCTTTTACATCTTTTTTCGCTGCAACAAAAGACAGAAAGAAAAAAAAACAGTGTTGTTATATAGAATTTGTCCATAAAATCTTAAATCAGAAGCTGTGCTCTTTCAATCGTAGCCCTTCCATATCGGCTTTCAGTCTCACAAAGTCGGAAAATCAAAACATTTCTTTCAGACCACTTTACCAATAATAAAACATATATGCGGCCAAAGGTGGAAACGCTGTGTCAGAAGGTAAGAAACTACAAAAGATTTCTTCATCATTCTTTTGCTCATAAAAGACAGACGTCTCTATTGCGGCTTCAGTGAGAGATTATACCAGTGATCTTTGTAAAAGTCATACGAAGAGTTTAACAACAGAGAAAAAATCTCAACGCCTTGATTGACATTGAGCACAGAAGGAAAATGCGCTGCTCTTTATGCAAAAGACCGCATGTGCGTCCACTTGCAAAGACATAAGATAACAAAGGCCCAATCAACGCGCGCACGCACCTGTTAAAATGTTCATAATTGGTCTTTTCAACAGTCGAATGGAAGATTTCAAAAATGGTTCATTAATTGCCCTTTTATGGCTCGCAGGATGGAGGATTAGCGTATGCTAATCCACTGCTACCGCCATTGCTAAGTTCAAATGTGTCTTTTGTGACCCTTACTGTTAAAAGTCTTTTTCCGTGTTATCTCACGTGACACAAAAACTGACCACAGGAGGCAGCAGTGGACCGTCAGGTGTCCTGACCTGTTCTTAAAATCAAGGATTTTCTCAACGATGAAAGATGATGTCGCTGTTAATTGCCATAAACTAGGGATGGTTCAGTACAACAATACCGATACTGCAACTTGGAGTTACGCCGATGCCGATGTCAATCCGATACCTTATTTTTCCATGGCGACAGTGTCCCGCAAAGTTAATTTGAGCATTTGGGCTTAGGTATCGGATCAGCTATGGCCGCTTTTTTCAATGTTCGATCCTGAAATTCTGAGCAACATCAACAGGTACCTTTCCTGAGTATTGGATCAAGCCATCCCTACTAGAAATTAGACCGTTTGCAGACCCATAAATGAAAGTTGGACTTCTGTGTCAGTACATTACATATTTCACACTTTTAGCCCCTAACCACCACACTCCAAAAACATGATCCTTTTTTGTTTTTACTTTTCATCTTTTTTTTCCACAATGCACAAACCAAACCATTGCACACGTGATCTGAAGAAGCTGTTAGACCGATGACGGCGTCACACTGGTTAAACTCCGTCACCTGCAGCATCGTCCTATCCGATCAGTTCGGATCAGTGGAGAGAACAGTCAGACGGATCCCTGAATTCCGTCTCTTTATTTGTTTATGTGACAGCACTGGTGTCAGTGTGACAGTGGGTAGATGCTTGATAAGCCCGTCGCCTCCCCTCAGGCCCTGTCTGTCACTGAGCTACAACTGAGCAGATAATTGTGTTTCTCCCTCAGAATCCACTAAGTACCATTAAGACTGTGTAAGACGTGACTGCGGAACGCAGACAAACAAGTCAAGGAGAAGAAGACGACTTGATTTCTATGAACACATGATTTAATCCGTATCCCAAAAGACAAATAGGTTGACTTTATACACTGTCACAAAGTAGATTTTGGTGAGCTGTGTGTAGTGATTTAAACTTTTGGTTTTCACTTTCAATTGTAAAAGTCCCTTGACGTTGCATAATGAGAAGATTTAGAATTTTAGAAAATATGTAGGAATAATTTTAGGCCTTGTCTTCTGGCAAACTCTAAGCGTCTCCGTCTAACCTTTAGCATTCAAGCAGAAATATTTCTTGTAATAATTTGTTATTTTAACTTTTAGCCTACGTATATTCAACTGATCTGAGATTAACGAATGTTTGCATTTTAAATGTCTTTACCATTCTGTGAGCAACAAAATCTTTTTTGTGTGTGTGTGTTTTGCAAAATGTATTTCTAGGATTCATCCAAAACCCAATTCATGACAAAGTCAAAGATCAGCATAAGAAATTTAAAAGACATTTTAACATACATATATATATCTTTTAATTTCTGACCTTCTCACTGATGTCTATAATAACATGCCCCTTAATGATAACACACAAGTGCAACGTCAGGAGACTCTCTCTACATGCGGCAAATGTACAGAGACGTCATGAAACCAGATAAAGATAAAGGCGATATTTGTCCCAACAGTGAGAGAGCTGAAATATTAAACAAATCTCTCCTTCATCCTCTTATGTTTGGTTTTTAATGGAGGAAGCAGCGGAGCTCACTGTGTGTCTAATCATCTCCACGCCTGTGTTCGGAGTTAAGGTAGGAATCTCCCCGGAGTTGTAGAACAAACAGTGCGTTCCCACGGCGCTGGCTTGCATATTTGAAGAAACAATCAAAGAGGCGGCATCTCCTGGGCAGGAGAAGAAGAAGCGGCGCTGAAGGCACCTGCCAAACTGCAGCGTATGTGCTGTCAACACGCAGAGCATCAGAGATGCACTTGTTTACTGAATTCAAGCGGTGCTTAAAGGGCTGTTAAGCATATACCACTGTTTCTAACAGAATTACGGTTTGATTTTCTGTCACGGATCTGAGGCAGAATCAGTGGAAGAACTTCTATGAAGCCACAACTTTTAAAAAGTTGACTCGGAGCTGGAGACTGGTCGTGCAGTGACAAATTTACCTAACGTGAACTCAAAGCGTGGCTAATTAATAGGAAGACGCCACTCTCTTCAAATTTTCAAAAAAAAAATGTGTGTACAGTACGTAAACAACTGGATTTAATGGTATAATACTGGCTAAAAAACAAAAAAATAAATTGATGAAAAAATATTTTTTAAAAATAGGCTTTCAAAATTTGCACGGAAATATAGCAAGTCTTGGAGCAAAAGGAAAATACAGGGACTTTGAGTGTGCAACTTGAAACCTTGTAGTTTCCTAAAGAAAGAAGCGGGAAAAAAAAAAGAAAAAAAAAATGCCAGGTATGTGTGTAATATTTCCTTAACTTTATTAAAACCTGAAATATCCCTTTAAAGCGGAGCAAAAACAACCTGATTCAGGAACATTTAAGGCCCAGAGATCCATTCTAAACTGTTGTAATGTAGTAAACACTCTTGGACAAAAAAAAGTGCAGAGCCAACAAAAAAAAAAAAAAAAAAAAGGAGGCTACAACAATCCCCCGGCTCTCAGACAACAGGGAAAATTAAACTTAGAAGGTAAAAGGAGTGCACTGGTGCTTCTAAATTGTACTCTTAAAGCCTGGTACTGTTGTTGCGCAGGTACTTTGTTTTCTCGGAGAGCTCCCTTACACCCTCAGCAGGAGGCTCCCACTCCGTTCATCAGTTATTCAGTGTCTCACCTCACCCCGGGGCACGGTGGTATCTCAAATTAACAGGCAAAACAGGGCCTTTAATAATAACAGGCACAGTCCTGCACTATGATAACATCCCGGTACCGATTCAGAGTCCCCACTCCCTGCTGAGATTTGAGCGCCCGCATCAATCCACCGGGTTTTTGCAGCATCATTTAATGGCTGGCTCAATTATGCCACGTGTAACGTGGCAGTTCTTGCGAGCAGTGCCGAGGACTGATGGATCCCGGAGGAACAACCTCCATTCACTCCGTCACGGGTTCTGGAAGCGCAGAGGTCCAGGTACGCAGGACGGGAGGAAGGGATATTTAATATCAGGACTTGCAAGGTTTTCAGGAAATATGGGCAGGGCAGCGCCAGGAACTTGGAAGCTACTAGGAAATATGTGAGCGACCACCACTAGGACCGTTACTATGAGGTAAGCGCAGTCACATGTACTTAGTCAAGGTTGAAGAGTTCTGTTAGGCAACTGGACGTGAAATTTTCTCAAGGAAGACGTTTCCCCTCTCATTTAAGAGGCTTCTTCAGTTCTGTCTGGTGGAGGGGAGTACAGCAAATATATACTCTGGGGGTGACAAAAATAAAGCTACTTCAAGTCCCTCCAGTTGGTTGGACCGTTGGGGTCATCTGGGGAAGTGTAAACAGTCGTTAGGAGTCTGATGGGTCGTTGCAACCCTCATCCGAATGGTTTCGGTCACATGTTCACAAGTGTGAAACTGAGGTGAATCTTTTGGGGTATTGTTCCTTTTTTTTAATGTATTTGTTTTTTGTCACATCCACATTATATATGTAATGTATTTGTTTTTTGTCACATCCACGGTATATATTTGCAGTACTCCCCTGCACCAGTTAGAACTGAAGAAGCCTCTTGGATGAGAGGTGAAACGTTTTCCTTGAGAAAAATTCACGTCCAGCTGCCTAACAGAACTCTTCAACCTTGACCATGACCTGGATGACTGAGAATCTTCATAGACATGTCTTTCGTCTTTTTGTGTAGAGACAAACACAAAACAAAGACAATAAATGGTACCCGAAACTATATACAAAGGGTAAAACAAATGCCAGGAATTAGGAAGATTTGATGGAACCATGTTTACAAACACACTTTTAAGGACGGAACTAAAGAACTAAGAAGTGCTATTAATAGAATATATTGGTGTTTTTATTACTTTCTTCATTGTATGGACAGGTACACGGGATAGTCCCAGGGTTTAGGAACTGTACCAGAAACAACGTAACTTCTCCAATAGTTACAGACAACAGGGCCAGTGCCAGGAAGTACCAGAGGTGTGGACTCGAGTCGCATGACCTGGACTCGAGTCAGACTCGAGTAATCAATTTGATGACTTTAGACTCGACCAAATGTAAAGAGACTTGCAACTCGACTTGGACTTTAACATCAATGACTGGTGACTTCACTTGGACTCGAGCCCTATGACTTGACAAGAGTTGATGCTTTCTCCAAAACCAAAAGTGATGTGTGTAAATATATTATTATTTTGTTTAAAAGGACTACAAAAGGACTCGAAACTGAAATGGCAGGACTTCGGACTTGACTTGACACTTTTCAGTCTTGACTTGGACTCGACTCGGACTTTGCCTGTCTTGACTTGAGACTCGAATCGGACTTGAGTGCAAAGACTTGAGATTTACTTGTGACTTGCAAAGCAATGACTTGGTCCCACCTCTGGGAAGTACTGTTTGTATGTTTATATGGCAGGACCTAGTGACATTTGAAAACTCTCTCTCTCTTATAACTGCAATAATCTAGTGGTTAATAATATGAACAGTTCAAGAAATTAAGTAAAGGGCTTTGGGCAAAAGCTTTTGCAGAACGCATAGATGATTTTTAGGTCAGATGGTAGTATAATGAGCCGGGCAAGGGAGTGACACAACTCAATTTACAATGACGAAAAAGCTTCGAGAAACATATGAAGAAATATGTGTTATAATCCAATATAAACACATCTCAGCTTTCATTAATGTTATGAAACGTCGAGGAGACGAGGCTGAGAGCGGATAAATATATCAGTGTTCCATTAAAATATTCTTTGAGGGAAAACAAACTTGGCGTGTGGAAGCCGATTTGGCAGCTGTGTTCAGTTTGGACTGTGGGAGACCCTCGGGATGCGCTGCTTGAAAAACCGAGTTCTCCCACACTTGGACGTCCAGTCTGTTTGCTGGATCGGAATCACTCCGCTGGTCTCCTTCCATGTGATATCTCCCTCAAGACGTGGGCTGAAACCGGGGGCATTACAAAGCTAAACACTACCACATGTTCACTTCCGGACACGGCCCATCAGGCTGAGCGATGCTGCAGCCAGGCGCCGTAAATGAGACAAGCCTTGAAGAGGAATGAAAGCGAGTGCAGATGACAGGTCTTCAACAAACATATTTAAAGGCAGAGGGAACACAGAGTGGAACAGACAATGTGGAGTCGCTTCCACCACAGTCAGCCAATTTATTTCTTCAAATGTGCAATCTGCCTGTAAACATGTGCCCTGTCCTCCAGCTCAGGGACTAACAACCAGGACGGAGATGCTGGAGACCAGCCAGGCAGTCTGAAGATGGAGGAGGTGGAGGAGGAGGAGGAATGGTGGGGGGGGAAAGATCTCTCTCTCTCTATCTCTCACTCTCTCTCTGTAGATGATCCACACAAAGGCAGAATCCACAGAGGTGTTTGTTTTTGAGATATGAATGTTTCATGCAGTATTATCGGATCTCGGGATCAACACTGGTATGTTTCCAAAAGACACACAGATATGTTGTCGAACTCAATCATGTTAAAAAGTGTAAAATCCTGTTGGTTCGGCCTCAACTACGCTGGCACAAATATCGGTTCTACGAGGCAAAGAGGAAGCAGGATCTTGACTTTTGTCTATAAAAAACAAATAAAGAATAACAATTTTCCAGTTTATTACAGGACACTGACAATAACAATAACATGCTTCTGTCATTTATCTTCAGAAAATATTCATATGTAATGAAATATAATTTGACTTTTTTTTTTTTTTCAAAAATTCATCAAGCGAGCGAGATTGAACCCCCCAGCGGGCCATACGTTTGGCACCCCTGCATATAGGTCAGACTAGGTCACTGTACAATGGACATCAACTCCCATGTTTGTATAGCAAAATGGTAGCGTGTCCAAGTGGTCTACGCCGAAGGATTAAGGTTCCAGTTTCTTTGGGGGCGTGGGTTCCTCAATTTTGTTGTACCCGTGTGTTACAATGACAATAAAGACTATACCTTTCTAAACGACTTTAGCTGTTAAGTAGATGGAACGTTGTCTGATGCAATGCAGTAGGAGACAAATCTGGACCTCAGGCTGGCCAGTCAAAAACACCCTCAAAGATTTACAGTTATACCGCTTCAATTTTTTTTATTTTAATTGCCTCGGATAATTCCCCAGCCTTGGGCCGACTGAGGCTCAGTAGGTAGTGAAGGTGTCCTACACCTGATGGTGGCGACGATCCCGACTTAGTAGGTCATATGCCACCCTTGGCAAAACCGGCAGTGTAGAGTGCTTTGATTGGTTACAAGGACCATAAATGATTAATTAACATTACCGGTAATTAATGTAGCTCTCCGTTGGTGCTCTTTTCACGACAAACCTTTATTAAATACAGTATGTCAGCAGCTGAGCTGATTAACGAGAGACTTCTCTCCATGTTACATTTGTCATCTTTCCAATTGTTCTTTGTTGACAGCAAACAGCCCCTGGCCCCAAAAACACTATCTTTCACCTCAGGTGTTAAATAACACAAAAGAACAAGATGTCCCAGGTGCCCTGAAGGAGTGGAACGTTCAAGAATAGAACTCAGGCTGGGGATCTAATTGTAACAACTGACCAGCTGTGTCTGATTTTTCCCACACAAACAGAGGATACCTTTCACATCCCTGCAGCCAGTTCACTGTGCACATGCCTACGCCCCCACCGGTACTTTCTGTTCTCAGTGACTTCCATAACAAAACCCACACACAGGAAGAAAAAATAAATCGGGGCTGGACTGGATAAAAATGATTTTTGGTCATGTTCCATTTAGAAACTGATGTGATTTTTTTATACAGACTGGAGATACAGTTATGGGTATGGTAACAGTTTCCAGCCTAACCTAAACAAACTTGGTGGTAAATATCAACACTTAGTGTAGTGTAGTTTAGAGTGACAAAAAATAGTCACCAGGAATATTAGAACATGGGAATGTAGAGGTGTTTTTTGAGTTCTGACTTAACCCTTTCATGCATGACGGTCACTACAGTGGACAGCTATTAAAATGTAATTTTCTATGATAAGAATAGGTTTTTATGGCAGTGTTGCATATAAGCCTCTACAGTGGATTCTCAGGCGTCCACTGTTAAGATGGTTTAATCTCCGGTATTTTAATAGCTGTCCACTGTAGTGACCACATGCATGAAAGGGTTAAGATGGTTTAATCTCCGGTATTGGTCCGATATTGTTTAACACAGGATCGCAAGGCATGCTATAAATAGGAATAGCCCCAGCGGTTGCAGCCCTGAGCCATGCTGGAAAAGGTGTCGGATTCATATCTGTATTGGCAGCAAATCTAGAAATGATTTTCTTGGTAAATATTCCCAGGTCCCAAGTCCTGGTAATAAGTGGTTGCAACAGTTTTATTTTCCCCTCCATCAGCTGAAGGTGAATCATTAAAATGGAACTGCAGTTCAGAGGAAAGTCAAATCTCTGAACCGTGCAATCATCATCACTGTGGTTAATGATAACAGTGAGTGAAGGAAAGTGGCTGATAATGATAATGATGATGGAGACTTGGTTCCTGTGGTTCAGCACCATCACGTGTACACTTGTCTGTCAAAACAAAACAGAGAGAACGTTGTTTGTTTCTCTTCACCTGAGAATAAAGATGCTTTGTTTTTTTAACCTTCTTATTTTAATGATCTACATAAACGCAGGGAGTGCTTTGTCCTGCAGTCGCACTCTCTGACCTGTGGTTCGGGAATGTTCTCAGTATGCAGGGAGCGGCATGGCCCACAGTGGAAGAAGATCCACAGCTGGGCCTGGAACCCAGCCCAGGAAAAATATCTCCTTTTCCTCCTCCTCCTCCTCTGAGTGAAACAACACAGATCTCCCTCAGTGACCCACTGCTCCTTTTACAAAAAGAGACAATGCGGAATGATACACTCCTACCCATGATTCATGAACTCTCGCCGAACTCCCGAGTGTGAAAAAAAAAAAAAAAACTGCGGGAATATAGACAGATCAGATACGATGTCATGTGAGGTAATGTTATCCAATGAGAGTTCAACTCAGTGACAGGAAACTCGTGTTTGGACTTTTCTAGAATAAAACTAAATGTAATGTATACCCTGTGATTGGACAGAAAAACATCACAATAGTCCAAGTATGACAGTTACGTGAAGAGTGTGGATGGCAAGCTAGCTGTGCGATATCAAAAGGAGCATTTCAAATTCATAATAATTAAGTCAATCAAAAATATAACGAGGACCTGTACAATAATCAGAAGAGAGTTTCACTAATTAAATAAAGCATGTTAGCCAAAGAGCGAGTAACGAGGACCTGTACAATAATCAGAAGAGTTTCACTAATTAAATAAAGTTGCGTGACCTCTCAGATAGCTTTGCTAGTACTTAACTAGTACTAGCATAGAAGATAGTAAAGAAAAAGTTACCTGAAAGCAAAAATATATAAATGCTATCCAAGAATATACGCTGAGGAACACCAAACCATAAAAAAAAAAAATAGCTGGTTAGCTAACACTAAAGCTTATTAGCATTAGCGAAGACGTGGAAACGGACTAATATGATAACTCCAAGGTTTCACAAAAGGGGTAAATGTGTGTAAAGGTTGAACAAGAATTTTATGATGATATAGTACATGTTTAAATTGACATATAAAACACGTGGAGGGTTGTCAAACCCCAAAAAGTACAACTGCTGCTGGTGTTTGAATTTTTTTTTTTTTAATTGGCCAAAGTATTATATCCGCTTCTCTCTGTGAAGGTTAACCAATAGGTCGACCCAATCGGTCTCCTGAGGCATGAAAGGACTTAAGACATACTTCACATTTCTGTGCTGTAATATGTCAAGGTTTGCTGAGAGTAAGAGGAGGCGGAGGAAGAAGATGAGGACGAGAAGAAATGACTTTTTCTCTGTGTGGCAGCTCAACTCCACGCTTGTTAGTAGAAATAGGTTTGTCCTGACAATCAACGCGGGGACAGACAACCAGAAATACCTACAAGTAAATATATACACAGTGAAGCCGTGCGTCCAAAACATAAAAAACACTGCTGCTGCTGCTGCAAAGGTCACTAACAACATGGCTTCTGCCGAGCAACTAGAACCAGGAAGAGAGAACGGTACCGAGAACAATGTGAATTTTGTAGTGCGGTTAGGAACAACTGCCAGCGACTAAACGTTCCTAAAATGTATCAGTCTCACGAACGACCCCTCATTACAGTTTTTGACACCAAAAGATGCTAACATGTTATCATCATCTGCTAAATGAAGAGACTAAAGGTTCACTCTGTTTAACCCAAGGGTACAGCTCCTGATGACAATGATCCCGTGATCAGAGGGTGAGAATTAAAACAGTTCAGTGGGGTTTAATGAGTGATAATGACAGACTCAGCTGCTCGAGAAGAGGTATGACACTCAGGTCACTGCTCTGTACGAGTTAATCAGGCTCAGGTTCCTGGTGCAAAAAAAAAAGTCCAGATGTGGAGTTGAGAGAGTTTCTAGCAACAAAACACTTTGGTTAACAAAAAAATTAAATCGATTTCTTTTTACTCTAAGGTAATGCTTCTTATGAAGGAAGATTTAAAGTCTAAATTTAATATACAGAGGGTCTTCGACTTACGTCAAAATTCCGTTCCTACAGCCCAACATAACTATTTTTTTAGCCAGACGTCGGAATTCACAAAGTGTAAATTAGTACCTATGTCAATCATCTACTCCAACACAGTGGTAACATCATATTTTGGGACATAAAAAAAATCAGGTAAGTCTGACTTATGCATGGGAGCTATAATGAAGGGCAGAAAAAGTTCCACAACAAATCATATAGCGGCGTGCGAAATTGATTTTGACGCAATACGTCGGAATGATGGAACAAGACTTTTTAAAATTAATTTACGAAAGATGGCGAAGCAACCATGAAACACCTCAGTCAAGATGTGAATGTAAAATGTCCTGACATCCAATTGTTTGAGAAAATAACTGCAAATAAACAAAAAAAAGATAAAAAAAAAAATTGGGGGGGGGGGCAGAGAAAGCTTGAAAAAAAAAACATAGGCCAAACATAGATCAACACTAGCTTCTTGCCAACCGTAAGAACAGAATGACCTACTTGAGGTCACATGATAATAATTTAAATAAGTCAAAGTAAAACAGCTAGAAAAGATCGGAAAAAAAAACAAAAAAAAAAAAAACAAAGAAAAACAGCAAACTAAAACAGATGTAATGTTAACATGAAAAAAAGATTAGTTTTCCAAAAAAAAAAAAAAAAAAAATAGAACTGCATATTGCTTGATAATTAATTCATGTTTATTATGTATATTGTGTATATATATGTATTTTTGTATGTAGTTCACATTCTGGCTTCCCGCACATTATTAAGCTTATTTTAAGCTGCGTTCAGGGGCTTTTCGAAAAATGGTGTTATATATAGTTTTGTAATCACTTCGTAAACTATAGTTTAAAACTAAGGAAAACCAACAAACATGATCTGAAATCCTAAGCTGCGTTCAGGGGCTTTTCGAAAAGTGGTGTCATATATAGTTTTGTACTTTGTAAACTATAGTTTAAAACTACAGAAAACCAACAAACATGATCTGAAATCTATGTTTATCCAATGAAAGACAGTGGGAGCAGACAACATCGGTCTGTACGGTATAGGTTCTTGTTTGAAGGCGAATGCATCTATACAGTGAGGAGGGCAGTCTGTGGCCTAGTAGGAAGAGGAGCAGGTTTGTTATCAGAGGGCTGCAGGTTAGAATCCCATTCGGACTGACTGTGCTGTGTGAAGCAATCATCCAAACCTCACCCTGACCCTGAAAACACCCACATTATATTTTATATCCGTACAAACCACTGTATGAGTTGCTGCCACCTAGTGACTGGAGGCTTGTTACCATTCAAGCATTACAGCAGTGGTTCACTTATTTCCAGCGTGCCATATTCCACTGGAAACGCCTCATGTCGCCCCCCGGCCCCCGGCACCTCAATGGTGACCAGCCCCAATATTTGAGAAATACTGGATTAAACGCAAGAGGGCAAATGTTTGTTGGTGCGCCAATGAAGTTACGGTGAGACACATTTCATCCAGTAACAATTCTAATTGTCTTTATTGTTTAACATTGATCAGTTTTTTATGATCCAGTAACGTTCAACAACACCCTGTTAGGGTGTGAAAAACACCTTATCCCAGAGCATGTTTATTTTTATTTTTATTTTTCGGTAATACAGTGTGGCAGACCACACTGCCACGAAGTGAATAAATGATATTCCTGTGTTTGATATGCTTTTATGACGACGCTCCTGTGAAAGTGCAGCAGCTAAAAGGCAGCCATTACTGGCTGTAAAAGGCCCAGTTTGTGCTGCTCTGACATGTAAGTACATCACTTAAGCAATTTGCCGCTCTGAATGGTTATTGCTGCCATTCTCTTAAGCACCGGCCTCTGAACCTCCAACGACGCCGCTGATGCCGCTGATGCCGCTGTTGCTGCTGTTGCTGCCTCTGCCGCTGTGTCCGAGTGAATCCACACGGAGAGCATTAAAATAAACGCGCGCCGTCGTGTTTCATCGAGATGCAGGTCGGAAATGGGCTAAATGTGTGGCCAGAGCGAGATTAGAAGTCAGGATTTAAGACAGAAAAAAAAATGGTGGGAAGTATATGACATAGAGAGAGAAATTAAGGAAAAAAATAGCTCATTGCTGTTTTTTGTTTTGTTTTTTTTTTCATCAAATTTTCTGTTGTATTTCCTTTGGCTGTGACCTAGTTTTTATTTATAATTTTTATTTAATTTACATTTAGCTGTTGTATTCTTGCTATGGTTTTCTGAACTTTAGCTATTGATTAGCACAAATGTTGCTGTAAATGGCCTTCTGTGACACTAAATTTCAGGTCAACTTTTTAGCTGTTGTATTCTTGATATGGTTTTCGGAACTTTAGCTATTGTTTAGCACAAATGTTGCTGTAAATGGCCATCTGTGACATTAAATTTCAGGTCAACTTTCGTCCATTTGTGCTCTAAAGGTTCATCTCACCTGTAACTACTGGTTTCTTCAGGGTTATTCTATTTTTTATTTTTTTTAACAATATACTGTATAAATTTGGCATTCATTTCAGCAAGTTTTGCTATGCTTAAAATAAATCACACCTATCATTTTGCCCACCAATTAATAATAACAGCGGCCTAAATGTGGATGTGTGAATGTGAAGTTACGTTGTCTGAAGTTACGTTGTCTGAAGTTACGTTGTTGCAAATTTTTGACCACCACTGAAAGACACTGCTTCAAACTTAGGAAGGTACAATTGACAATTTAACTCTTATTTAATGCGATTTCCTTTCATCTTAAATCACTACGCTACGCTAGCAGCTAACTTTCGACTGTGTCAGACGACCATTTTACATGTTTGGATTTCATTTAGTTCCATTTAGATGTATATTATTATATATGTATACATATAAAAATTTTATTATATTCATATTCCCTAATATAATTTCTACATCACCTTCATATCAGTGTGTTTGTGTTTCTGTGTCCCTCTCTTGCTCTCTCTCTCTCTCTCTCTCTCTCTCTCTCTCTCTCTTCCCCTGCTGGAGGTAGCTGTCTTAGCCTTTCTTCTCCTCCTTATCAGAGCTCACAGAGAATTCCCTGTGGCTCCTCCTGGGCCTTTGCCCTCCTGGGACAAAAAGGATGTAAAAGCAACAGAGGAGAAGAGACGAGAGGAGGAGAGCATTGCTGACTTCATTTCCCAGGAGGAAGCGAGAAGAAGAATGGAGGGAGGAGGAGAGAGAGAGAGAGAGCAGGGTGAGGACTTCACCCTGACTGTCAGAGTCGGAGACAGGGGAGAAAATCGTCCCGAGTCCTCACCACCTGGACACCAATCACAGGGCTCCAACCGGCTACATTATAATTTCTAATTAACCTTCATTTATATGCAGTGTTCGGAATTACTGAAGGGAAAAAATACCAGCAATTTACCTTAAAAAAGAAAAGTTTTTTTTTTTAGAGGCTGAGGTAAAAAGTAAAAAAAAAAAAAGTAATTTTGGGAAAGACATTATTCAGCAAATCACCCGGTGTTATATATATTAAAAAGGACCTCAGAGACGGAAAATACTTTTTACCCAAAACTCTAGTCGTAACAGGAAAACATTCCTCTACAGAAACATATTATTTTTACCTGACCTTTTCCTGTCTTGTTTTATTGTTATTATTATTATTATTATTGTGACTTTTATTATATATTTTTTCAATTAATGTATTCCTATTAATGTATGTTTTTGTGACGAAAATCTACATTTGGTCTGACTAGGTTTCATTGTTTAAATTGGCCAATATATCTATCAATTCACCTACATCAAAAAACATTGCTGTTCCTGTTCGGTTATTTCTTACTTGGGGGTTGACGCGGGGGGGGATTTATATTGATTTTTTGTCATTTGCATCATTTTTTTTTTCCCTCCTAGTTTCTCTTTGTTTTCCTCCCACTGTGTCTGTCAGTCATTCAGATTGTACTTGAAAGAACTGTCTCGGCACCAGGCCTCGGCAGGAGCGGCAATTTGATATTTGTTCCTCTGCAGTAAATCTTACGGCTTTTGCACTTTTCCATCAAACTGTAAACTCTGCCTCTGTTTCTCTATGAGATGAGAGCTGTCCGTCAGCGGCAGAAACATCTGGACCGGCTTTTAGAAGGTCAGGACCAGCGAAGCAGAGCCTGTGGGTGGACAGTGGTCTGATGTGTGTCAGAGAAAAGAGCAAAGAAATGTCACCTTCAGACAGACAGACACGGCGATCACTTAAACTCTGTGAAAAAGAAAGTCCGAGGACAGCTGTGCCCGAGAGAGAAGTGGAAAATGTTTTTGAAAATTATAATTAAAAAAAAAGAAAAGAAAAGAAATGCTTTAGACAGTGACACGGAAAACTACAAAACATTTGTCAGAACATCGCAAAAAAAAAAAAAATAGTACAAATTATTAAAAGTTGTGAAAAAAACAACTGTAATTTAGACAGACAAATGTTTGCTGTAGAACTAAGGGGAAAAATTGAGCAAAAGTTTTTGTTTGTTGTTGTTTTATTTAGCCAAAAAACAGAACAAAAAAGGAAAAAAAAAACAGGAAAGTAAAAAAATATCATTAAAATCACAATTTTCCAACCAGGATTTCTTATCTAAACGAAAAAAAAAATAGGGAAATGTTAAATATATATATACACAGTCTATATATATACATATATATGTATTTATATAAAAATCAAGATTTAAGAAAAAAAGAAGTTTTATGCCAAAAGCGCAATGACCTTAAAAATAGACAAATATAAATCCATATATTGACGTAATTATTTTTTTTGGGGGGAAAAAATTCAAAATAAAAATTAATATAAAAAATTTGAAGACCTAAATGCAGACTTTTGTCATTACTTATGAAGGTACTGTGATTGGTTACAAAGCCCAGAATACAGATTACTAAACCATATCAAACACTTTGCTAGGATTCTAAAATTAAATATTGCCAATGAAATTAAAAATAAAGTGCGGAGCCCCTGGTGTTTTCCTGAAGTCCTGCAGGTGAGGAATGCTGTGCTTTCACTGGCCCTTTACAAAAATAACTGCATATATATTATGGTTTTTTATTATTATGAGTTTCTTTATTAGGTGTGTGCTTGTGGGTCCTGCCTCATTTCTTCGGGGGCAAACAAAAGTGAGCTGAGCAGCGGTTCCACACTGCATCCCACCCAAGCTCAGCACCACAATACTCCCCTCTCGATTCCCTCCCTCCTCCCACCCGCGCCTCCTTGTGGATTAAAAGCTCTTAATTTACACTAATTACACAAACTAATTTCTTTTTTCTCCGTGTCTCGGCATTTCTTGCCTGTTTTTCCTCGACGGGCTCGTAAAGCCGTTGAGGGTCTGGGTTTAATATGTCTGTCTGCTGAGGGGGGGTTTTTAGGGCCTGTAATGGACACGGGGCTTGTTTGATAAGTCTCCACTTCATCACACACTTTATTAATTAAAGTTTATATTACATTAGAAACAAAGTTAAAGCTATTTGCTCTGCCGTTGATGGCTTCATGTAGCTGCATATCTGTAGCCAATTAATTGGACTACTACCTTCCTCCTCTCTTTCTGCCTCCTCCTCCTTCTGCCGCCCCATTGCTGCCGCCTTCTCTTTTAGTCACGATAGCGAGTCAAAGCCAAAGTCATGTAACTGTTTTACAAGAGAAATACTCCAAAAGTCGTGATGTGTTTTTCCAGTAGGGAAGAAAAAAAACGAGTCAGTGAAGTAAGGAACAAAAACTTAATTCAATAGTTTGTATAACTATAAAATTAAAAAAAACTTTGAAGGCAGTACGGACAGAGATTACTTGTTGGTTAGACCCAGAGACAGAACTAAAGGGGATTAGCAGCAGGTTAAGGTGATAGGGGCTAGAAGTTTTGCAGTGATGTGTTTTTCGAGGATGGAAGAAAAAAAAAAGTAAGTCAGCGAAGTAAGGAAGAAAAAAAATGTTTCAATAGTTTGTATAACTATTTAAATAAAAACAACTTTGAAGGCAGTACAGAAAGAAATGACTTGTATATACGTAGTATTGGTTAGAACCAGAGAGAGAACTACAAGGGATTGGCAGCAGGTTAGGGTGATAGAGGCTAGAAATATACCTTCTGCCGCCCCATTGCTGCCGCCTCCTCTTTTAGTCACGATAGCGAGTCAAAGCCAAAGTCATGTAACTGTTTTACAAGAG
>NC_024321.1:736294-768205 GCF_000523025.1 Cynoglossus semilaevis
GGTTAAGGCGATAGAGGCTAGAAGTTTTGCAGTGATGTGTTTTTCGAGGATGGAAGAAAAAAAAAAGTAAGTCAGCGAAGTAAGGAAGAAAAAAATGTTTCAATAGTTTGTGTAACTATTTAAATAAAAACAACTTTGAAGGCAGTACAGAAAGAAATGACTTGTATATACGTAGTGTTGGTTAGACCCAGAGAGAGAACTACAAGGGATTGGCAGCAGGTTAGGGTGATAGAGGCTAGAAATATACTGTTAATTAGATAATAATAATAAAAAAGAACATAAAGGTGTAGAAAATGGAAATAAATGAATGTCAGGACATGTATTTACTAAAATCAATGCAAAACATGGAGAGGCCCGTTGTAAAACTTGGATTAAAAAAAAAAAAGCAATACATGTAGTGATTGCCAAATCAGTAAATTAATGTATTTGTTTCAGAAAACGTAAATGTGAAACATGTAAATAAATAACTGTGGTGAAAAAAGTTCCACTTTTTTTTTCACCCTCTTTAGAGAACTTAATTAAGGTCAAATTGGTATACAGTTATTTAAAACTACAACAAGAATGAAATGGTTCTATTTTCCGCAATCTTTTTTTTTCTTTCCAGAGGTCAGCTGGCTAATTACTTTAATCTGTGTTATTTCTGCTTTATACACATGACTATGGAAAAGGCCTTCACCTTCATTTCATTCATTGATTAATGGATCAAATTACAATGAACGGAAAATAGAACATTCTGAAAAAATAAACAGATGAAATTAAAGCAGACTGGGAGGAATTTATTACTATATCAAAAAAAAAAATCTTTTGTGACCTAATGCAGGGCAGTTGCAAATGTTGGAGGATTTTTTTTTTTAGAACATAAACGAGGCTTTGAGCAGCCTAGCCGTGGATCAGACACGGGGAGCATCGTTTATTCAACAGGAGAAGAAATAAATATTAATGAGGAATATGCGAAAATGAAAGGGTTTAAAGACGGCTGGGAGCAAACAGTGAACTCTTTAGATGAGAGGACAATGAGATTAGAGCTTCAATCAACATAAATGCGTATTGACCTCAATGCCTGCCCCCCCACCACCCAAACCCCCTACTCTGACACTGGTGAGTGGAGTCTATTCATAAACCAGCCCATGTGTAGAGAGAGGTAATAAAATAGATGGCGATAAAGATGATCAAGTTTGGACTGATGAACAATGATCGTCATTAGGGCCCCCAGGAGTAAACACGATACCAGAGGGCCCCCTGTGGAATATGTATAGCATAGGTCTCACATTCTCCTTTCAGGGATTTAGCATTTAAGAACGTTAAATAGATTCAATTTTTTTTTTCAAGCCAGTCAGACCATTTTCTTTCAGTAACTGTTCAGCTAGGCTTTTGTAGATTACACTAACGCCCTTGGCCTCAATGAAGGACACATTACAAGAAACCTTTTTTTCTGCTTCATGGCAGATAATCAAAGGATTATACAGTAGGTTAAAAAATAATCAGAAGAGGTCCACAAGTTGATTAAAGATAAGGCTAGCTGGAAGCCGTTGTTGATTTAGTCATAGTCTTAGATTTGGAACCTAGTCTAAGACTCAGTTTAGTCAATGGGACAGTTTGAACTTAACTTTAGGTTAGTTTTTTAAACAACAGTGGTTCCCATCCCGGACAGTTTGAACTTAACTTTAGGTTAGGTTTAAATAACAATGGTTCCCATGCTTTTTTTGGCTTTTTTTCATAGAATCAATTTCTTTTTTTAACATTTTTTTAATCAAGAGTTAATTTTAAATATAATAATAATCAGTTATTTAAATTTTGGTTTAATTTTGGTCAGGCACCCCATTTGAATTCCAAGTGACCTCACGCGGGGTTAAAAAAAAAAACAGTTTAAACCTAAAATTAAAATGTTATCAACAATGTGGAGTAAATTTGTATTTGATTTAGTCGACTTAATGGAATTTGTAATTTTTTTTATATTTTAAAAACGTTTTGATTAAACTTATTATTAAACACAAAGATAGCAAATATTCAAAGGCAATAAAAAAAAATATTCTGAGCCAGAGAAGGTTAGTTTAACTTTGGTCAAATAATTCCTATCCTAAATTTAAAAAGAGGGGCCAAATAATAACATATTCCTTCAATTATAGATTTGGACAGAACAGCAAAAAAAATCAACCAAAACAAAAGCCAGCCAAGATAATAATAAACATTGGTGGACATTCAACCAAAAAAAAAAAAAAAGAGCCAACAAGAAAATATGTAGCTTCAAAAACACAACATTTGATAAAGATTGAAAAACACATCCAAAATTCCTAATGTACGACACAAGAAATGATCCTTGACATTAACATTAACATACGTCCTCCAGAGAGGACATCTTCCACCCTGTAGGTCAGGGGTTCAACTCCAGCTGTGTGCTCTTACGTCCCTTGACAGGACACTTAACCCAACATAATGGAACTGTGGCAAATCCCACAGACCCATTACCCTCGACACTGACTCCTCCCTGAAAGTGATTCTCCTTGCCCATGGCGCCCCTACAGCACAAATACTGCAATAAAAAAAAATCCTTAATCAAATGTCTAGCTATTAGGATTTCCAGTATCATTACCATTACACTTATTTATTTAAATTTAGCTCTGATTTTGCTGTGATATAAACAATTCTGCTCTCGATGCAAGCCGAGTTTCTAGCAACCGTAGTGCAGGGCATTCAGCCGGGGTTGTGGTAGCATCAGGGCCTCAGCATGTTCAGGCAGACAGGTCAGAGGTAGCCAGGGCGGCGTGTCTGTTCACAGCAGCCTGGAGCTCTGACTCTATAATTAAGCCGAGCTAGTCGCTAGTGCTGCGGAATGCGTGGGGTCAAAGGGGTGTTTACTCAGTGTCAGGACACCAATGCTGGGCCAAGGCAGGGCTGGGACCCCGCTCTATTGTACCCCTGTCTCCCATTGTATGTTTGACAAATGAAATGTATAGAGATGAAGGGTGGGGAACCTTAAATGGGCGGTGGTTGCTGGAGGTTGTGGGTCTCCTCCCACGATAGCAGCAGGTGCAACAGCACGGCTAATATTTGCACAGGAACCTCCTGAAGAGAAGAGGCAACAGTCTCCTTTTTTAAACGACCCCGGTTACACACGGGTTGAAATGTGTGTTTTTTTTACAGCAGAAGAGTCTTTGTTATCTACCTGCTCCTCTCTCCCCCCCTCCACCTCCTTTCTCTACTTCTTCTCCCCGCAAATCCCTTCACTGCAGAACAATTGCCAAGATGCATCTTGGCAACATGTGACATTGTAGAGGTCAAGCTAAATCCCCTGTGTGTGAATTGGACTGTGTGTGTATGTGTGTTTCGGGGGATGGGGGCACATGGCCAGCCACACTCCAGTCTCTGTGTGTCTTTATTGTGATGTAAAATCAACGGCACCGAGTCCTTTCTTTGGTGTGCGGTCAAATTGATTGCTGACACACAACGGGAAAACCCGGTGTTTATGGTTTTACCCAATTTTAGAGCCATGTGTGTCAAGTCCAAAAATGTCACAAAGTCTCCCGACAGACAGTCGGGTAATCATATTTTTGCGGTAAATTGGATCTAAATAGTGTGTGAAAGCACTGAGCAGAGGCTTCAGACAAGGCTGGTATGAAGGTGGTTGATAGGATCAGCAACTAGAATCATTATCTAGCTCTGAGGTTTCCAAGGTGGGGGGCTGTGCCGTCTAGGGGAGCCACAGTGCCGTTGCAGAAAAATATTCTTCAGAGAAAGTTTGGGGAACTACTGGTCTAGCTTTTGGTTTGGTTGGCGTAATTCTTTTTCCCCTTTTTTTTTTTGGTGAAAGGCTTAAGAAATAAGAGCTTAATGCATTTAGAAGGAAAATCTATCGCTGCCGCCCGACTGTGTGGAGGTTTTAATAAGATGACAATGAAGATTCATCAGCACAGACCAGATAGCTGTTCCATTATTGTCAGTGACAGGGAAAAAAAAAATCCCCACACAGCACAAACGCTGGATTAAGTCTGGATGCTGAGGTAAATTAAATCAAAACATGTATAAAATATCAACATTGATCTAATTTACCAGTCGAAGACTGTGTAGGAGTGTTTGTCTAAGTGTTTTAATCAAAGCTAATCGCTTTAAAACCGGCTCTAGTAAAAATCAACACAACATAACATAGATGTCAACAATGTTTCCAGGTTCCTTGATGTTTTGGCCAGTAAGTCCTTATCTTAGCTGGACATGTTCTAAGCAGATCTACCAACGGGGGGTGAAACTTATCTACTGTCCCAGGTCCAGGATAGGGGGCCAAGAGGATAGAAGAGGGGATCCGAACTAGGCCCTCATTGCATTATGGAAAAAGATCCGGGCGGCTCATCTAAGATTAGCTCATGCCGGGCTTAGGCAAGAGTCAGTGGGCCTGTTTCTAACTATTAATTGCCCATCCTCATGTTTGTCTCTGCTTGGGATGGACACAAGGAGGACATATCACAACAAAGGTTATGAATAACCATAGGCTATGCCCAAACTGAATAAGAGAAGAAAGAGATAGAAGTTGCTTGAGCCGATAGTCAGGATTGGTATCAGTCCGATATTGGTCAAAATTTCAGGATCGAACATCGAAAAAAAGATTCCGATACCTAAGCCCAAATAATCAACTTAACATTTTGCGTCATGCCGTGAAGATAGGCATTATCACTTTTGCAGTACAGCGGGAATCAACAAATGGCGGATCTCAGACCGGATCTGGACCGAGTGATAGTTCTGTCCAGACCCGTGACTAATCTCTGATAAACTCTCGGGATTAGATGATTTTCACTGACAGCGGCTATAGACAGGGGGCGCTGTTTTTCCCGTAATTACAACAACGGCTTTTAATTCAGTGGAGCCAATCCAATCATTTGTTCACTGCATTTACTTAACATTTACCGCAATACAAATTGAGAATAACTATTGAAACTATAAAGTATTGTTCAAATACGAAAGTGCAGACATAGGGAATTGTTTAATAACTGGACCTCATTGACTTTTAATGGTATACCTCTGCAGTATAAGTATCAGTATTGCACATGAAAAAGTTGTACTGAGCCATCCCTAGTGAAACTGGTGAAATAATACTGTTCTGGATTTCAGAAATAAAAACAGCAGCAGATGAAGGTTTACCATCCACCTTCGAATATAAAGAGCCCAGAAATAGTACTTCTTTTGATAAAAACGCACACGGTGAACTAAGTGGCTCCATGCTGGACAGACGTGGGCTTCCTAACATCTGTAACAGGCTTCTTTCCCGTTGTGATCAAACTAATGACATGTATTGACAACTGGAAGCTGTTAGAAATGCTTCACTCACTGGCTGTGAGTTAATGAAGCATGTGTGAGTTTCCCAGGGTGAGCAGGTAAATGCAGATATCACAGCTTAAATTCTATCTAACGCTGGCTCTGCATGAGTGCGTGGAAGAGTTGAATTATGCTCTTTTAACCGGTTCAATGACTAAACAAATTGTTTGTGTTGATTTTTTTTTTTAAAAAGATAGATTTAGATTAAAGACAATATATTTTAGTGATTTAAATGCTGTGTATTTCATTCATTGCATGTCATTAAAATCTGAAATCAACCGATTCCAAAAGTTCATTTTAATTCCATGAATGTTATTGATCCCGCACTTGGGACATTGCGGTGTTAACCGCAGATCTGCTGCAACAGCCTGGCTCTTACAGGCTGTTCCTACGGGAATCAAACACAAGACTCTCTGCTTTTTGCTTAAAAGGCAGGCATGCGAACCACTAAATTATGGAACCCTGAACCACTATGCTACAGAACCACTAACCGCTACGCTATGGAACCACTAACCACTACACTGTGGAAAACTTAACCGCTACGCTATGAAACCAATAAATGCTACACCATGGAACCACTAACTGTTATGCTATGGAACCTCTAACCGCTACGCTATGGAAAAACTAACTGCTACGCTATGGTAAAACAAACCGCTACTCTATGGAACCAGTAAACGCTACGCTACACCATGGAACCACTAACTGTTATGCTATGGAAACGCTAATGGCAATGTTATGGAACCACTAATTGCTACGCTATGGAACCAGCAACCGCATATTTGAACACTAATGGCAATGTTATGGAACCACTAATCGCTACGCTATGGAACCAGCAACTGCAACATATTTGAACAATTACCTGCTACGCTATGGAAAAACTAACTGCTACGATATGGAACGACTAACCTCTGCGCTATGGAACCACTAACTGCTAAACTTTGGAACCACAAGGACAGGCAAGGTGAAGTAGGGCTAAAGTAAGTGACATCATGAGGGACTCCTTAATTCGCAGGTTGCTGGTAACCAGAGGGGTGCACTCGTTTCAGTTTTTTTTTTTTGCCTGATTCAACATCCTTTTTTTTTTCTTTTGATTATTGTGATTCACTAGTATGGATATTTTGCCGATTTTGATTTTCTAGAAATGAAAGAATAAGAATTTGAGGCATTTTGCAGGAACTGCAGTCTCAGTTTCAGTCTTAAAATAAAGTGCGTGATGATTGGAATGAGGTAGAAATAAGTTCCTGTGCACTGATATTCTGATAAATTACAGCTTGTGACATTGTTGTGTATAATCACTGTCTATCTGCTGAGCAGTTTAACTCAGCAATTAATTGCTTTAGTTTCACGGTTAGCCCGCATTGGGCTGCTAATAGCAGCGGTACCTGACTTGAAACGGCGCGCCCTAGCTATGTTTGAAAACAAAAAAAAAAAATTGTCCTCAAAATAGCCCTGTTCAGCTGACTGTGACACTCTTTAAGTGTCGCATTATGTTTGTTGTTCCAACTGACATTGCATTGCATTTCAGTTTGTATTCTATCTTGGAACACTAATAGAAAGTCTTGTTAAGACAAACAAGACATGTGACCTTGTAAAAAAAAACAAAAAAAAAACTGGCCTCTCTGAAACTCTTAAGAAATCAACTCAAAAAAAAAAAAAAAAAAAAACCTGGCCTCTCTGAAACTCTTAAGGAATCAACTCAAAAAAAAGAACTAGAAATAGAAAAGTTTTGCCAGTAAAAACACAGCTATCTGACGATAGATTTCCACGAGTTAAAGCAAATTGAATTTTCAGAAAGTGTATGGGCTTATCTGGATCTGAGGTTTGTACATATATATGTCAGCAGCAGCAGCAGCAGCAGAAATCCCTTTTCTTTTTTCCTTTCAAAGTGTGTGATTTGTTACCCACAGCTCCATCCCACTTAGAAAGCTCCTGCCTGTTGAATTTTTTTTTGTCTCGCCGCAGGCCCTGCATGCAAGCCGGTCCAGTTCATTGATTGCCATTTCATCCAGAGGATGGGGTTTTGTGCAGAGAGAGGAAGAGGTGAGTGTCGCGCTGGGCAGAAAGTGATGTGGGATCAGTGGGGGAGCGATTGGCTGATGGATGAAAGTTAAACACTGGCCTGTGGTCTTGTCACGCAGCTGGGGTTTGCATGTCAGCCTGGGGGCACAGACCCGGTGTATAGACCGCGCCACTGCCCCCTCACCTGCCCAAATCCAGCCTGCAGTGCTGGGGTTTTTCTCAGGCCTATAGGAGAATCCTCTGGAGACCTCGAGTCAAATAATCTTTTATTTTCTTAGCTTTGAGCAGCAACACTGCTCTGCCAATGAAGACAAGGCGACCAACCGAATTTCATTCGGCAACATATGGCTGCATTTACTGCACAGAACAAGGGACATTTTCAGTTTTAAGAAGACTTTCCAGGCACTTGACAAAGCATGCCTTGATTCCACTGCAGTAAAAGTCAATTTTATTTTATTGCTTTTAATAACGTTCATAGAAAAATCCAGAATTTGGGGCTATGCACGTATGTAATTCTTTGCACACTTATTTAGCTAACTATTTTTTTAAATGATTAATAGATTAAAAAAATAAATGATGAATAAAGACATTGTTAAATGATGTTTTCTGACAGTGAGGAAAGGTCATTCTTATAATAACCCTTTCATGCATGACGGTCACTACAGTGGACAGCTATGAAAATCATGTCATTTTCTATGATAAGAATAGGTTTTGATGGCAGTGTTGCATATAAGCCTCTACAGTGGACGCCTGAGAATCACCCAACACTGTCATACAGTGGTCAGCCTTTGCAACTGCAGAATAATTGTGTAAACATTCAAAAAGAAAATTTGGTGTATAAAAACAGAACCAAATCAGTTCTTATTTTTATGTCTAAAAACACATAAAAACACTTAGTAACTTTTTTTAACTCTGTATATCATGGGTCATGCATCAAAGGGTTAATGGTCTGGAGGAAAAAATGTAAAACCTGGTGCCGTTACCTCAACACAAATCTGACGTCGACGACTTACCGGTGCCAAGACTGACAAAAAGAGTTATTTCTTAGCCATCCTCTCATAGCCTTAAAGTGACAAAAGACAAATCTACAGTTGCAAATTAAGCCCAGAATAATGAATGAGGAAGAGTGGCCTGAGGTCTTAATTGAATATTTGCTGGGATTCATTTTGTTGACAGTGACGGATGATTGGCGAAAAAAAAAAAAAAGGCCTCAGCAAAGCTATATTTCATCATCCTTACGTCTGACTTCAGCTGTGCAGATTTATTGATTGGTAAATGATGAGTTTTCACTGTGCAGCAAAACTGAATGGAGGATGACAGCTTCCTGGTGAAGCTTGATGAATCGCTGCGATCTCAGATGAACACTGCGATGCCTCGCAGAAATATCAAAACGAGAACACGTGCAACTGTAGATGAACAACTGCTGGACACGCTGATACAATTGGTGTGCACCACCACAAAAGCCAAGGAGATAAATACAAGGTTATGCATTCTGCCCTCCTGTGGTTAGGCATGTTACCTAAAGATTAGATAGGTACATTAGAGCTAATATCCAATCGGAGAAGGAAATAGTCTCTCCACGATGCCATGCGGCGCCCATTTTTTGTCTGTACGTAAACAATATCTGATACAGAGGCAATAAATCTTATTCTGTGGATGATGAAAAATCCCAAAGCCTCAATGACCTCAGGAGCATCACTTAAGATTCACCCCCAGCCCATTACGGACTTGCATGGGTTCCAAATGCTTTAAGTAGCAGCCGAATGGGCCACGAGGATCGATCGAGCTCCTGCGGAATCAGCGGAATGCAAACTTAGGCAGGAGACAAGGCATGCAATGTTTTAAAAGCAAGCAACTTAACAACTGAAACGAAAATAGTGGCGCAATTTGTGTCCGACATGCGTTCGTTTTAAATCCCCATGAATAGGCATCAGCAGGGACACATCTTTATTCATGTTCTGTCAGATCCAGGGAGCAGCACTTCAAGCGGATCCTGCCCCTGTGATCAGCACTAACTTTGTGCAGATCTGACATGTCCTTAAATGCTTCTTGCGCTGACTTTATTTTCCTCCAGCAGCTTCTCCTCCATCAGAATTGTCTCACTCCAGTAACGCGCTTAGTAAGGCTCACACTCAGAAATAGCAATTTCGAACAAGGTCGAGTCTTTTTTACAGGCTGCAGAGGACATTTTTCATTTTCGCAGTCAATCCTCTGTCACTGACCAGATTTGTCACCAAAGGCTAAATTCCACTGACTGTAAATACATTTATAGATTCAAAGACACAGTGGGTTTTGCTCTCTTTTTTTTTTTTTTTTTACATTTTTCTTCTCACATCAATCTGGTTATGGTCAAAGAAGAAGCCTGACATTCCATCTGCAGGGAGAAAAAAACCCCCCTCAAAAACGAGATTTCTGAATAACACCCACAATGTAGTCTTTATTATAAGAAGAAAGCTAATGTATATTTATTTTATGTTTTTTTTTAATCATTCATGAGATGTGGCTTTTAGTAAAATACTGTGCAGTCCTCAGAGTACACGACTGAATGCTAAGCTCTGACTGACTCCCTTATTTTAGCAAAAATACTTTGCTCTTTGTTTTATGTTCCTAATCCACTACAGCTAATGCAGGATGGCTGAGTAACTAAAAAATAATAATAATAATAACGCCCTACCCGCCAGTCTGCATCCTGCAGTCCCTTGTTTTCAACATCGCGTTCACCATGCAACACTTAGGGGGGGCGCTGTTTCACACATAAATAAAACGCTCTCTCAAAGAGGGAGAGGAGGAAACGACACCACCTAACCTCGCCCCAGTCTCCTAAAAATTGGGAAACCAATTGTTAATATATGTAAGATAGTAAGTAGGGATGTCCGATATTAACTTTTTGCCGATATCCGATATACCGATATTGTTCAAACACTCCGATATCAACAGATACCAATGTAGGCCTGATAGTATTTATTATAAAGCTATAATGCTAATATTATAATGCTGCCATCTAGTGACTTTCACTTTCATATACAGCCGTTTATCCCCAAAACTATTTTTAGGGCACACATCGTATAGTGAAACCCAAGCATTTCGTTATCGGGTTTTCAATATCGGAGGAAAAACCGATAAGGATTCTTAAAGATATTACATAATATGCTCATATCGGACTGATAATATCGGTTGGCCAATATTAGTAACATTATTGTAACTACAAAATGTTTAATTACCTGATCAATTACAATTGCAAGTATTTATTTTAGGCCCTACCTGCGCGGTAACACTGTAAAAATACCTGAGATTATTTTGTAGTCATTAACATAACTAATAGTCTCTACTCTAACAAATGTCCATGTATAAATGAGAGCTAATGAAATGCTAATTCAGAGCTTTGGAAGAACAACGCCGAAATAGTGAAAGTCATGGTGAAACGATTCATTCCATTAGAGCTGTATTTGTGTGGGTGTGAATGTAGGAGGTCCACAGGGAGTGGTGTCATGAATGGAGTTATCTGGGACATAGGCAGTCATGTTACTGTTAGTGGGAGTCTGTGCTTTGGCTCCACCCTCCCTCTCCCTTCCCCACAGAATCTAAGAAGCATATAAAAGCCAGGAATTTCATCCCTGGAGCTCAGAGACTGTTGGAATCTCCCTCGGTGGCACACTGGGCTCAGTCGAGGCAACGATCCTACGCCAAACAAACAGTGAGCAGCAGAAGGCAGGAGGTAGCAAGTACAAACTCTAACAGTTTCTCTTTAAGAAAGGAAGTCAACAGTAAAATAGTAAAAGAAAAATGTGTTTTGTTTTTTTTTATATATCTCTACTGAGTGTTAAAATTATCATCACATACCAATTTTCATCAAAAGCAAATACATTGAAGAGAAACCATTCCTGAGCAAACGTCCAGATATGACAGATGTCAGCTAAGTATGCGTAACACCCACCGAGTCGCTAACTCGACACAAAAGGACGAGTCTTTCAACACTTTGTGCGTAACTTCGCAAGAGATTTGTCAATTTCAGCTCAACTGTTCTAAAAACAAAAGGAATGTAAAAAAAAAAAAAACAAAAAAAACATGTGCAACTGTGGCAATTCACCTTCTAAATCAAGGGTCCCCAACCCGCGGTCCAGGGACCGGTGACGGTTCGTACATCAACGTTTACATAGTAGAACACAATGAAAAAATGTACTAGAATTTTACTGATAAACTTCATTCACAAATAATCCAGTCATATCAATTTACTTTTTTCATCCGTTTAAATTCAAAACAATAAGTCATTCAGACTTTGATACTAACAGAATAAAGTCTAAAAGACGTTTTATTTTGAAATTATATTGATCTTTATTGATAATTGAGCGGTATTACCGGTTCGTAGCTCTGGCTGATACCGGCCGACCGGTGCTTGGTACAGAAAAAGTACGAGACCGCTGTTCTAAATGATCAAACCGAGTCTTAATAGATGATGTATATAAATAAATTCAAATGTGATCAGAGGCTTTGCTGCTCTTTTATACACATTGTACGGCCGAGGAAACGCTCCCAACTTTTCAAGCTGACTTTCAGTCACTTTTCCAGGTGAGTCAGGTCTCTCAGGCCGTGATCGGTCTTTTGTCAGCTGTCAGAAACTCTGCATCAGAACAAGAGGGCCTGGTGTTTTCTCATTAGTCACCTACACTGCACAACTGCGGCAACAGGCTAAATGATTATTGTGCTACGGTGGGATCACCGACCTTTTTCTCACCCCTGCTACGTGTCCAATCTAACAAACTAACAACGCTATTCACGACACTTCATTTTAGGAGAGCGACGAATCTGAAACGTCTTCTTTTTCGAAAATTCACGTCCAGTTGCCTAACAGAACTCTTCAACCTTGACCATGACCTGGATGACTGAGAATCTTCATTTTGGACATGAAAAAGAATGTGACAAAATTCAGCATTTTGTGGTAAAACTCAAAAGTTAGGAAAAGGGCCATTACATATTTGGACAAATTTAAATGTAAAAACTATATAGATATATAGATAATATCCAAGTATGTGGTGCAAACTTTTTTTTTCTGGGGAACCATATTTTAAAAGTCACAAGTCAATAGACATTATTTGTAAACTCCTGGGAAACATGAGGCGAGGTGACCCAAAAAAACAACAAAAAAACTGAGGGTCGCAATTCACCATTAAGGTGAAAATAAACAAACTAAATATGTGCAAAATTAAATTAAAATAATAAATGTGAATATATTAGATATTAATACAATAACATGTATTTTTTGTTAATTAAATAGAATTATAGGCTCCGAGTATTTATTTTGTACTTTATATAAATATTGAGTCTTTATTTTAAACTCTGGTTTTCTCTCGATCTCATCTCGGCGTCTCGAGTCTCGGGATCACAGTCCAGTCTGGGAAGCCAGATGGCCTGCAGTGATACCGTGACCTCACCAAATCTGCTCTGCTTCGAGTGTGTTTATGCTCAGTCAGAAAAATTAAATTGATGGATGGAAATTTTATACACCTTGGTGCTACATTTGCTTTCACTTTACTCCAGTTTACGAGTTCAGCGTTAGGAGATTAGTCATTCCCTTCCTTTTTGCCTCCCATATGATTCAGATATGTCTGTCTGTGTTATGTCTGTGTGTGTGTGGTAGAGCTGAAGCCCAAACCTGTAGATAGAGAAACAGCAGCTGTACGGTGACGGAGCTCGACGTAGCAGAAAGCGTGTGAGATTCACGGTGCCCCGCTCTGACAGTTACAGTATTTCGGTCTGGTCTTGACTCTGTGCCAGGCTCAGGCTGAGTCCATCTGTCTGAATGACACCACACGCCTCCACACTAGAGCCTCTCTCTCACACACACACACACACACAAACACTGTCTGATAGATTATTTTACTGTCCTCGGGGAACCTGAAGCTTTTCCGCCAAATATAAATAAAGAAATGCACTCATGCTACACGCCATGCCACCGGTTCATATCTGCTCAATGAATCAACACTGAAGCCATGCAGGATGTAGGACATTTTTGAACTTTGACCATAATGATTTACTCTAAAGTTACTTTCTAATCAGTGGGTATTTAAAGGAGTAAAGTGGTCGTTGACATTATTTAGTGTTACGTAAACATGTAGCTAACTGTCATGGTAAAGATAGAAAGGCAATAAAATCTGAAAGCGTTCCAGCAGTTTAAATTTGAGCAAAATGTCGTAAAAAAAAAAAAAAAAAAAAAAAAACACAACTATCCGACAACTGTATTATTAAACGGAGACAAAATGTAGCAAAAAACAAAGTTCATACTGCAATACAGATCAAATGGACCAGAGCCATGGTTTATACAACACCCAGCAGGAGCAGGAGCGTAACCACCTAAAATACCACTGCTATTCTTTACGAACACCTAGCCTGGGATGTAGCCCACATGTTCATCAGGTTTGGGACGTACACACTTGTTTTCCCTGCCATCATCCCCTTTAGGAAAAGAAGGCAGCTGCTGTTGTGATCCTTAAGACATGATTGGCAGAGCTGAACAGAATCCCTGTGGTTCCAGAGAACATGGATATGGTAAAACAAGAATCTCAGCGGATGATTCATCCCCTGCTGCTGCTGCCATACCTGCAGGCAACCGACGGCGCTGGCCTGTCCACACTAATAAGCAGGGCAGCTGATGCTGGTGACACCACTTTTTTTTTTTTTTTTTTTTGCTAGCTAACAAGGCTGATCCATCCTCCTGACTGGTGCTTGCTTTATTCTAAAATCTTGAAAGGTGAGGAAAAAATAGCAGCTGTGCGAGTGTAGAGATGTCAAACATGGTGTTTTTAGGTGCTGATGTGAAATATTCACTGAAAAAAAATATTGGAGAGGGCAAGCCTTTATAGGTATGGCCAACAGCAGGGAAATTCTGTAACTGAAAGAGATGTGATGCATGGACTTTTTTTGTGGCCAGCGTACGAACTCGTAGGCTGTACGGTATGTTATCCAGATACATACGGTGTATGGGATTATTTTGAGTAAAAACAGGGGTGGGATCAGTAGATAGATATCACTCAAAGACTAGAAGCATATCATCCTCTGCAGTCTAGGTCTTTCCTCAGTAACTTAGATCAGGGGTGGCCAACTAGTCAAGAGGCTAAGAGCAACATGATATACAGTACATGGGCACATGTGAACTGCCCGATCCCTTTGAAAAATTCTCCTATTTTTTTTTAAACCTCCAACGTACATCTTTTCATCTGTGTGAATTTGGTTTTCCCTAAGAAATTTGCATTAACGCCCATCGGCATGGGATTTACAAAGCGTAAAAAGACCGAACAAAAAACTGGCTCCCGAGTTGCAGGTTGGTCATGCCTGACTTAGATCTTTCAGCTTGATAATGCCTGGTACCTCCGTCTGTAGTAATCATAGACATGGGGTGTTTCTTTGAATGTCTTTCCTGCAGTCAATACCTCAAAACATCACAAAGACAAACTGACAATAGTGAGTATAGAGTTAGTCTTTAAAGTGAAAGTGAAAGTGAAAGTTTGAACCCATCACCAAAGTCAGCAGAGGGCAGCTTCGGGCGGCCGGGGAGCAGAGTGTGCGGACGGTGTCATGCTCCTCAAACAGAAATACTCAAATAAAATACATAATATAAAGTATTTCTGAAAGGACCAGTAAAAGGCTCCACTGAAATAAATTATTTTATGCAGTGCGAAAACAATCGATCAATAATTAAATAAATAAATAACAGACAAAAGGGCTGGGTTGGAGGTGTCAGAGATGAAGGGGGCTGAGATTTTCCCTGGGACTGATCAGGATGGATGGGATTAGAAATGAGCAGATCAGAGGGGGGAAAATTAAGGTGATGCGGTTTGGGAAGATGGTTTGGACACGTGTTGAGGAGAGGTAGTGAATACCTGGGACGAAGGAAGCCAGAGATGGAGTTGCAAAGAAAGAGGAGAAGAGGAAGTCCTCGGAGGAGATTTGTGGATGTGGATGAAAGAGGAAGGGAAATAGTTGGGGTAAAAGCAAAAGGAGGCCGGTGGATAGGATGGGAGATGGAGGCAGATGATCTGCTGAAACAGCCGAAAGAAGAAGAAGATTGGAAGTAGTAATGTAAATAATACTATTTTACAATAGTAGTCAGGATTTGCTCTTTCAGACTTTTTCCAAATCTAAATTCCCGACCGACTCCTGTAGCCGTAGCTGCATGTCCGATAGTCGGTAAATCATTCATACCCATCTCCTCCTGCTTCTCTCACCTGACTGCTGGATCAGCATTTACTTCACTACTTTGCCCTCACTTCAGTCCTCTCTCACGTGTCTAAAGCTTAGGGATCAATTTAGAGCCGGTGTAATTGCCCTGAAACTATTGTAGCATCATTAGAGCGGAGTTTCACCGTGGCATTTGCAGCGAAAAAGAAAGGGCATGGCTAACAACTTCTCCGTAGCTCTAAAGGTTACTTTTAATCACCCAATGAGGAATCTTCTCCTACATTCAACATCTTCACTTTAATTTTTTTTTATTTATCTTTTTACTCCCGACTGCGGTCACAGAATCCAGACCTACGGGGGAACAGCTCATCTGTCAGCGGCAGCGGCAGCGTTTTTCACAAGTGTGTTTGTTTGCTACATGACAAGTCAGACCTTTGGACGCATTATCCAATTAGAAGATGAGAAATAAACAACTTTAAACTAAATTTAAACTGGGTCACACAGGAGCATCTGAGCAGGATTGAAAACACCTTCCGAGACGTACACTATTTTCCTTAGAAACAGTAACCAGGACACAGAAATAGTTCCTCTCATTATTTTACAGTCTAACCGCAGACACTAGTAACAGGAACTGCGACTCCTGGAAGGACCAGGAACTGAAGAGACCGCCACAGACATGGGTGTACCCTAATTGAAAAAAACTAGAGACAACGGTATTGGGAACAATAACAGGAAGTACTCTATGTGTAGTTGAATGAAAGTGAATTACTTTGTCATTGTGACAGCACACCACTGCACGCAAGGATACTTACAAGGCAATTGGCCACTGAGGCCAATTGCCAGGTGGTGGACTTGAACCTGAAACCTTCACACCCAAGATTTTTATTTGGTACTGTTGTTTTTCCACCAGACAAACGAGCAGTATTTATTACGCAGACCGCAGGATCTCAGTATCTTCTGACAGCGTATGTTAGAGTAAATTAAAAAAAAAATTGAAATAGGACTCGGAGAAACCGATATCAGAAATTGCTTGAGAAATCACAATAAAGTGGAATCTCGGTCGTCGGAACCCTCCCTTTTTGAACAAATCGGTTCACAAAGCAAATTTTGAACGAAAAATTGCCCCGGTTGCCGTACCATAACTTGGTTGCCGAACATGCCAATAATATCACGCGGGCAGCAAGTGATTATTGAGTGACTGTGTGGCGTCAGTCCACGCTCAGGATACATACGCTAAGAACTATTGTCTGACTTTGCCGGTAGTTTTTGCGCTTTTATTCCGTAAATCACTATGGGACCTAAAAAGGCTAGTGGAAAGTGGAAAGTCTAAAAAGAAAAATAGTGAGAACAGCAACAGAAGTGAAGAAAGATTATGAGAAAGCACGAGAATGGCGCTCGTGTTTCAGATCTGGATTTACGATACGGCTTAGCAAAATCGCCGATTTGTACGAAGAAGTGTAAAAGTTGCTACTGATTTGGATCAACGAGAAGCAGTTGGCTGGCAACAGTATTCCAGAGACAATCACAACTCCTCAGCACCGGTAAGGATGAATGAAATTGCTTTTCCTATTTATAGCTTTATTCTTTGTTCCGTTGTGTTTATCGTTTTTGTTAGATCTAATGATTTCCAATGGTTTCGTGTATGAACACAACATTTGAATAAGCAATCATCTGGGGTCTAGGAACGGATTATTCCATTTTACATTGATTCCTATGGGGGAAAATAATGTTTCAGTTTTCAAAATTTTCGGTTCACGAACGGCCTTCAGGAGCGAATTAAATTAAAAAAACTGAGGTTCCACTGTATTTCTTTACCACGATGTTGTAGAAATGTACTACAGGGCAGGTCTTGTTTGATTACTGGTCACCAACATCTCTTTTGTGACTCTCTGGTATGAAGTGTCGTCGAGGACAACTTTAATCCTGTCCATCGGTCTGTCACATTCATGTGAGAGCTGAAGTACCTTTTAAGCAGCCTAAATTACTACTCAAATGGCCTCGATCCAAAGTTTTTCAAAACCGTGATGAGAAAAATGTGTGATAGCAGACGCCGACTTAATGTCATGTGAAGATGATTACACTGAAGTGGCTCCATTCATCCTTCCATTTTCAGAAGACGCTTCACTTTGCTTAAGAGACGTCATCTCCACTCCTGCAGCCACAGAAACAGAGAGGCTGGGGCAGAACGCCAAATGCCAAAGTGAAATGAAGAAAGCTATAATTTAGTTTTATTTTAATTTTTTTTTTTTAGCGTGTCAGTGCGTACACTGAGCAACACAGTGATTGGCAGCGACGATTCGTACACCTTCAAATCTTCTGCCGCCGAAAACGTTTTCGAACGATTGCTTTTTTCAGCATATGAAGTTGACTCGTCAAAAAAAAAAAAAAAACAGATAGTTGGAGTACAATTTTCGTCTTGCTGTTTGGGAGTGAATAAGAACACAGGCCGGAAAGAGGCAATGTGGCAGGGAATTCTTGCCTGCTCTAAATTTCAACTCATCTCCTTTTTTCTTTTGTTCATGGTAAACTCAATCTGTCAGCTACTGACGGACTGACACACATCACAGACAAACACCAAATCTGGGTCAAAGACCAATTAAAATTTCAACAGAGTCCTTCACTCTGCCGCCGAGATTCTGCCATAACAATGTATGCTGATGAGGGATCTTTCCCTGAGGACTGTTCTGCACAAAACCTTCAACTGTGACCACAAACCAAAGCTTTGATGGAGTGTGTGCTGGTCTGACAGGGCGCACACACCACACACACCACATTAGTGTTTGTTGTGAGGTAGTGAACAAGCAGCATTTTCGGAATAAAAATGCCAAGGCACTTATAACGAAGACAGGATATATTAATGGTAAATTAATTAATGGTAAGCGAAACATTGGCCAACAATCGTATGCCAAAACGAGGCAAATAATAAAATGTACATAGAAAAAAAATACAAGATATGGATTAAAACGTATGAGAGATGATACCTAAGCAGGCAAATCTGTATAAAGTATGACAACTTTATAATTAAAAGTTAGTCAAAATGAAGGAAAACATATGCAAAATCGCTGAAAAAATACAATCGTTTTTATAAAAATGGGATCAAAAGCCTTTATGGCGAACAGCTAAACATTAACAAATGTTTTAAAAAAATACATTAATTATTAATGAAATTAATTTAAAAAAATTAAAGACTAAGAGTGGTCAAAAACTTAAAAAATGCTTTTATTTTGGTCAATTATTAATAGATTATACTTGAAGATAGAACTAAAATAGCACACACACACAGACACACTCAATATTGTTTTTTGTTTTTTTTTCTAAAACCTAATCACTACTCTGGCAAAATACAAACCCATTAAGCTCATAAAGATTGTATTGTCCTTGTATGAATCGAAGACAGACAGCAGCAGCACCACCTATAGGTGTGTCTGACTGTCTGTTTCCCTCAGTTCTAAAAGTAACCCACAATTAGTGTGTCACACGAGTGTTTATATTTAACCAGCACAGCTGTGTTCACTGAAAAGCCACTTCAAATGAATACTTTGTCAACAGCACACTCACTGAGATAAAACAGGTTTGTTAACAACAGCCATAAAAAAAAGAAAGAAAAACACAGTATGTTCTGAAAGTCATAATGGTTTGTCCAAAGCACCCCGCAAATCTAACATTAATTCACCTAACGTCTTGAATGTTCATTCAGCAAATGTCGTACAACCCCCCTGACCCCCCCCCCCCGCTGTCTGCGATGTGCTTCTTTAAGGTTAGCCTTACAATCAGCACCAATATATATTTATATACTTGTTCACATAGCATCCTTATAATTATGCTAGTTCTGCTTAAATACACATATACATACCATGGAGATAATGTGGTATACTTAGTATACATATATACACTACTATACTATACTATACACTACTAACCTACTAATCAACTAACATCCACTGTTTGGTTTTCCCATATTCATTGGCAGTGTGCTGCTACTCATCCATCTATCCATCTGTCCATCTGTCCATCTATCCATCTATCTATCTATCCATCTATCCATCCATCCGCCCATCCATCCATCCATCCATCCATCATCCATCCATCCATCCATCTATTCATCCATCCATCTATCCATCCATCTATCCATCTATCCATATATCCATCCATCCCTCCATCCATCCATCTAGCTAGCTAGTGAAATAAGGATTGTCTTCATGTGGAGATTCAATTCTGGATGACTAACTCTTCAGGTGAAAAGTATCAATAACTAATAATTGAAGACAAATCCAGGGCTTAGATCAGAGTGATTTTCTAACCAGCTGTACAACTGATCCAAGGATAATTTTGGAGCTTGAACTGGAATCATAGTCCAGCCGTTACAGTGACCAAGCTGAACCACAAAGGGGGATAAAAGGTTCCAGGCTTCTGTTCAAAGGAACTAAACAGGTTGGTGTGACTGCAGCCTAAGTTTGATATCCAGGCCACATGGCAAACTGGTTCCAGGCAGAACCGATTCTGCGGTTTTGTGATAGATTTGTGCTGAAAGTATAACAAACAGCTTTGGCTGTGGTGTTTCCATTCACATCTGCTGACATTGATTCTTTATACTCTTCATTTACAGGGCAGTTCCTAAGGGTTCTTTCTAAAATAGGGTTACACTCCACAGTATCCATCAAGTGACACATGGTAATTAAAGGGCCATTAATGACGATTCTTTTCCAAGAACCAGATAAGAAAAATGGAACAGTGTGAATGTGGCAGGATGTGAATAATAGTTTGAGTTTCACTCTTAGTAAATCACTGCTGAGTGACATTTGAAAAGAAGTGTGTCAAATTCAGGAACAATTCTCAGAGGTCTTAGCCAGAACCTAATTAAACTACAGAGTCTACTGTTGACCCGATTTTTATCCACATAACAATCTGTATCCAGACTCTCCCCCTGGACGGAAAAAATGACTTCAGCTTGGATCCACCCCAGATGTGTCAAAGAGTCTGTAACAGCTCTTCAAAACAAGTCTATAACAGATGTAGATCAGGTATCCAGAGTAGAGATGACTCAGGCTCTACCTGCGTCGGCACTTATTCACACTAGATCTATTTCGAACCTGTTCAGGGAACAAAAGCTTCCGTTTGGATCTTGGAGAGAAATTGTCATACTAATAACAAGTAAAGATGACCTAAAACTAGGGATGTCCGATATTATCGTCCGACTGATATTGGCGGTTTTGCAAAATATGCTGGAATCGCTTGTGGGGTTCCGGGGCGTTTACCACACCAATCCATCCATTTTCATCCGCTTATCCATTACCGGGTCGCGGGGGCAGCAGTCGCCACCCAGATCACACTGCACCGTACCATCCCCCCTGAACCTTCCTGCGGGTGGTCAGTCCACTGGAAGGTACCAACTGCCCTACCCGGGATTCGAACTTGCCCAGGAGGTGAACCCTGGGGTTCCACACCAATGACAGAGACATTGCTCTGGGCCAAAGCGCCACCGTTTACCGCACTTTGGGGGAAAAACAGCTGCGTATATTTATAATGGTTGATAGCAGAATCGGAAATTGAGTGTTTGGACAATATCGGCATATCAGATTTTGGTCTCTGACTGATCTGACTGATTTCCAATAACTCTGATGACGTTAGTACATGTCTTTTAGGGTAACTTAGTAGAAATAGGCTTTTGTGCTTCAACACCCCTCAGCAACGTAAAATTGAACTGATCCATTTATCTCACGCGACCACCGACCAGAAGAGAGCAGTGACTACACGTCTTTGTCCCTTAATGGTAGTAATTAAACTATTTTAGGTTACATGGACCTTCCAGTGGACTCACCATCCGTAGGAAGGTTTGGGGGGGTTGGTACGGTGCAATGTGATCTGGGTGGTGACTGCTGCCCCCGCGACCCGGTAACGGATAAGCGGATGAAAATGGATGAATAGGTTACATGGCGTAAAAATTAAGTAATGTAATTTGTTACGACTAATTTGTTGTGAAAAATAAAATATTAAAATTCTTAAATGGCCGGTATCTGTCATGTGTTTTTTAGGGTTAAAAAAAAAAAAAATCACACAGTAAGTGTTGATCTGTATCAGTATTGAAAAAAAATTAGCCAATAAGTAATCAGTATTATATCAACTCAAAAATGTCGGTATCGCTTATTAGTACAAACTGCAGTCTCTAAATGGGTGTATTTCCAGTCTCCACTGTATCATGGAAACACAGGCATGCATATGTCATTAATATCATGTTCGCACACAGATATAAAATACACTTCTGACCTTCTACGGTACCTTCGATATCATTAATGAACAAGTGTGAAATATCTCGTACCGCTCTCCGTAAGGCAGAAGAGTACTGAGCCGCATCAAAGGGGGCGGACCTGAATCCCACATGTATTTGTTTGATTGTGCCTCGCATTATTTCAGACTACAGGACAGAAACTTTCAATTTTCAAACTGCGAGTGCTGCGACCGAAAATAACATTTATTATGGCAATAGGAAAAATGATGATAAGATCCATGGAGGCATAGAGGCTTTTAAAACCGAAGGAAACTAAACATGACTTTTAATTTACAAATTCGATTTTTTCTTTTTTTTTTTTTTTTTGTGAATACCATGAACTTTACCACACACCGCTGGGCCGGGTGGTATTGAACCCAAAACTTTCTGCATGACAGGTGAGAGTCATAACACTCAAACGTGCATTCTTTGGTAACAAATACGGCTTGGGTGAAAGGAGAACTTCAGAAGTAGCCAAAAAACGTCCGGGGCCAGATGAGGACAAGTACAAAAAACAGATAAGACTGGGACTGAATAGCGTTCTTATAAAGGGATTCCAAGTGGATTAAGAATGTATCTGCTTTACCTTGACTGCTAAAAAACAAACATGATAATAATAATAATATCGTCTTCAGTTGGAACCCCTTCACGAAATGGTCCAAAGTGGATTAAGGCTAAATGAGCTGCATTACAAAGTGAGTACATGAAAAGTATGTGGCACATTTGTTCTGAATCCACGATTATCTTATCTTTTTTTTTTTTTTGTCAGATATATGCTGCAAAGCAAATAGCCTCCAATCTGGTGTGTCTTTGTTCGTTGTTTACAAAACATATGATGCATAGGCAGATTCGGTCTGGATTATTTCGGCTACGTGGGTCGCTTCTGTCTGGTTTGCTTTCGATCAGAGCTGAGTGAAATAACTACCGGTTGTCTCTACATGTGAAGTCTTTATCTGAAGGAGAGGCGGAGGACAGAGATGGTTTTTCTCGCTTCCCGGACTCTGTTATTTCTACCCTGAGGAAAGATTTGCCTGTGGTTCTTAATCTGTGTGTTGCATAAATGGACATAAGCAATGGAAGCGTCCATCTGGAGTCATCAGAATCAGAATCAGAATCTCTTTATTGTCATATGCACCAGGGAAGGATAAAATAAATCAGATGTTACTCAACAGTTACTCAGTACTTGAGTAGTTTTTTCACCAAGTACTTTTTTACTCAAGTAATTATTTGGATGACTACATTTGACTTTTACCTGAGTAATATTATTCTGAAGTAAGAGTACTTTTACATGAGTACAATTTCTACCCATTTCTGGTCCCCGGTCCACATACTGGAAAAAAAAAAAAAATACTCAAAGGTTCCACTGCTATCCGTTGTAATGGGCCTGAAAGAATGATATAGAAGTAAAATAATGAGATGAAAATAACCGGTCATAATTGTGCTCTTCCTTTATAACTCGTCCCCATCAATACAAATGCACTTTCTTCCACATTTTCACACTGTAATTGGCTTCATCATGAAAAGAAGGTCATCAATGCTGTGCCTTCACTGGTGGCCTGATTGGCCACAGCACAGGTCTAATTATCACAGAGGAATGTATCAGTGCTTGCTGCCCCGCAATTCCCTCTCTTATAACAACAGCAGTGTGTGTGAGCGTGTGCACATGGAGCATTGATTTCAGATGAGAAAAAAAAAAAAAAAAACGAAAGCATACAAACATGAAATGCTCTTAGCCCACACAGTTCACCAGTGTCCACCAGCAACGTGTCAGGGAGACGGTGTCTGTAATGTATTCCTTATTAACAGGAGAGAGCGATCTGCCCAGGGCTTTTAATTGGAGAACGTGAGCAGGTATTGGCAGTGGATCAGATAGAGGAGGACCTGATGGTTGTTTGGAGTGGTCTGATATGAATTCCGCGGGGTCTCCTCCGAGGCTTTGTTGTGCTTATTAGTCATCTGAACAGATAACAGATTGCATCTTAATTGGAAATCCCTGCAGAAGTCTCCATGAACATATTGTAAAATGATCTGCACCTCTGGAGGACGTCTCTCCAAATTCTAAAGGAACTTTGCTGAGATGGGGCTTTAAGGAAACAACAACAAAAAAATATCAGCGTCTGTCTATATTTGTTTTCCCAAGAAACATATTTCAGCTTTGAAGCCGGGAGTCGACCAAGACGTCAGGTTAATATTTAACACTATTATCTACAAGAAAACTGCGCTGGTCGTGAGGCCCTGCCTTCATTCGCCGACTTACTCAATAGGATCTTTGGAATGTCACAGCTTTGCATCGCAGGACCTAGTATCGGGGAGTATCGAGAACTACTTGTGTTTCCACAGCCGGGATGGTTATGTCATCAAGTCTTAACTTTGTGGTGTCCATGTGGCTCAGCTTTGAAACATTTGGTTTTTTACATGACTTGATTATTGTACTAAACATTGGTACCAGGCAAGCACTCTGATGGGGGAAATTGGTTCTTGTTAGAACTGTTAAAATTCACTGCTATGTACAGTCCGATCCAAATGATCTGACCGTATAGTTAAATAGCTCTGTCAGTGTTTTCTTCCGTCTAATAAATACATTTCAGATTCTCACTTCAGATACTAAAGAGGTTGATCATTTCAATTTTACCATAACCATATGTTTGTACCGACATTTTATCCCAAATTCTACCATTAAACACCATTCAATCCTATCACTGACATCCCACACAGAACATGTGTTCCACTAAAAATGAGTCATTGAGATAAAAAGGTCCAATCTGTCCTGACACGAGCCACTATCAGACACAGAGAAAATAAATTAGTAAAAAAAATAGAAAAAAAAAGACGCTGGTGGGGTTAAGAAACGCAAAAAAGACGCTGGTGGGGTTAAGAAACACACTCTTCTCCAAAGAAAAAAAAAAAAAAAAAAGGGAACATCTTGATGTGTTTCTGGAGGAAACTAGTTGACACTGACTCCAGGTCAATTTGGTTAGAAAATCCGATCAGTCCCTGCCACAACAGGCTGGAAACCCCACGGATGTGTGAAGAGATGAAATGTGGATGATGGATGTGTTGTGTTGACTTGTGTGAGGTGTGTCTATGATTTAAAAACCCCAGCGTCGACGGTAACAACGGCGGCAGAAAGGATGTTAAACTTCCCCCCACCAACACTGACAACACTACAGCAGTCCTTCTCTTCTGAAGCTCGAAGTAGCCCCAGCCACTGTTGGCCTGTACTACAGTGCCCCCTACTGGAAAAAAGAATCAGCAGCTGGAGTAGAAGTGATCAGAGACTTGAAGATGCAGATGATGAAGAAGATGCTTCTCTCAAACCATCACACAGGCTTTAGCTTTTGTGTGGCATTCATTTTCTTTCCTGCAGTGTGAATCATGTGATTTTTTGTGTTTGTTTTTTTAAATTCCCTTTTGTTCCTTTTAATCAAACAATCTACAATCTACATTTTAACCCGGCAGTATCTGATGAGTACACGCTGAGTTTCAAGGTCACGAGGTTGTTAGAAATCAAAAGCAACAAAAGTCGTAAATAACAAGGATAAAAACGGAACTGAGTGCGCAAGGAGTGCAGGGGCTTGTGTAATGGGGTTAGATGGAGTGTGTAGGATCAATGTGAAGGAATCACTGGGGCACTAGTCAGCCGTAATACTACTACTACTACTAATAATAATATAAAAAGTATTGAGCCCATAGTTAGGAAACTCATGCTTTAACAGCAGGTCTACTGTAACAGACTGCCTCCTACAGGCACCAAGTATGTGGTTCCTTTGGGAATCAAACCAAGGACTCTCTGCTCTCTCACGTGGACCTAAATCCCTAAATCTGAAATACAATCTATACAAGAGTGATTCAGTGGTTACAAAATAACGATATCGTCGACAAAGGTTTGTTATGTTTTTAATGTGTCATGTTTGGGTTACGGAAAATTAATTTGTTATTTCTTTGTTAGTAGCGTTGAGTGGCACAGTGTAAGGAATCCTGCCTAACTTGCAGGATGTTCTAGGTTAGATTCTACCTAGTTCCTGGTCCCCAGTTGTGGTCGGAATCCTGCCTAACTTGCAGGATGTTCCAGGTTAGATTCCACCTAGTTCCTGTTGTGGTCCCCAGTTGTGGTTGCGGCAGGAAAGGAGTAATTAAAAAAAAAACAATCCAAATCACAATGTGGCTCCATATATAGCAAAATAAAACTTTTTAGTTAAGATTTTTAAATTGATTAAATGATCTATTCCTTTAAGCTTCTACTGTATATTTCTATCTAGACTCTAGGACAAGCAAGGCTAATACCTTAAGGTGTTAGCCACTAGCAAACAAGACCAGTATTTATAGTGAAAACCTTTTGGGTTAAAGGGTATAATCAATATGATATGACATCATACAGACTTTTAACAGAATACTCACTGATTTCGATGGGTAAAAAAAAACAAAAAACTCTGAGAGTACTTTATTTAAATGAAAAAAAAAAGTAGCAAAATTACGTTTTTCCCAAACAAAAGGAATACAAGCTTGAGTATTTGGACCTGTTTTCTGTATCTAAAGGAGAAGATAAAAACGACATGTCTCCTTGACACTTACAGTTCACATTTTCAAAAGAAGGCAGTATTTTTTTTTTTTTTTTTTTTTTTTTTTTTTTTTTTAAATGAGTTAATTTGTGAAAAGGTGACACTCATCGCGATGGGCTAAATAAATATTCCCACCCTGACCTTGCTTTTTATGCTAATGTTTACTCTGAGAAAAGCAGATACATGTTATATTCGCCGAATAATAATTATTATAATGTAAAAAAAAAAAAAAAAAACTCTGAATGGTTCCTTTCAGTAGCAGGGAATGGAAAGGAGCACCAGGAGGAGGAGGAGGAGGAGGGAGATCACCAGGTTTGAGCTGCATGTTCTGTTCTGCAGTGATTGTTGAGAGGTAAAGATTCACCCTTGACCTTGTTGCCTCTGATCAGGTGTAAACTGCTCCACAGACCTTGAATGCCAGGGCACCTTGTAAAGAGCTATTCATAAATTGTCAGTTGGAACGTGTTGCATTAATTGAGGTTTATTTCCTGCGTACTGACATTAGGCAAAAATGTTGTTGAATGGAAGTCTTAAACGTAATTTGGATCTCTTTCCTTTTTTTCGTCTTTCTATTAAATGATATCAGGAATTAGAAAAATACAGCAGTCTGTCGAGGACGCTGCGATTATATCTGAGAAAGGAATGTGGCGCTGTGAACGTTCGAGTCGGAAATTGCACACAACATAAGACTCACCTTTGAAAAGGTGAAACATATGGTCATAAATTGGGATATTTTTTTAAAAAGACAGATACAATAATAATCTTAAAACTTAAGTATTTGAAGGTTAATTATCGCTTTTCTACTGTGATGTCATGATCTCAAAAAAATACAAATTTAAACAGGCCACAAAAAAAATCATTCAATACAATGAATAAGAAATTACCTTCAAAATAAAATAAAAGCAAAATTGGAACATTGCGTGTCTTTGCAAAACTATATTAGTCAAACTTTTGCGGTTGCTATGGCGATGCTGCTTGTCCAGTGTCCGGCTCCATCCTCATCCATTCATCATTTCTTAATGTGACTTTGGAAAAGGATAATTACATATGGATGGATTGGACAACTGCATTTAGCCCAGGCATGGGCAAACTAAGGCCTGATCGCCAAATCTACGATTTCAAAAACTAAAGTCTAAAATACTACTGCAGATAAGCTCAGGCCGAGAGAACTGGACAGCATTTCTGGGTTGTGTCGGTGGCTATAACTGCAACCAGACCTGGTAGCAACACTTTTTTGTATTCCAGATGACCATTGACTAGATCAGTCATGTGAAGAATTGTCTTCAAATTCAAACAATATGATTGAAATGATTGAATTTCAAAAAAATCCCTCGTAAAATCTAGTGAGAAGATCTTTCTTAAATGACTACTGACGATTCCCTCATGCAGTTTCTAACCTGCGGACTACTGACGATTCCCTCATGCAGTTTTGAACCTCCACTCTCCTAGAATGTGTCTGGAATGCTGCACTTCTACCCTAATAAACCCTTGTCTGTTTCTGATAACCTGTCCAAATAGAAATATTTCAAAATGTTTTTTTTTTGGGGATTATAGGTCCCGGTTGGATAAAAGCCGATCACGGAACAAAAAGAAAGTGTTTTGTTATGCAAAACGCGGCACCTTTCAAGCATTCCCAAGCCCTTCACAAACTTCGAGAACCCAGCGGTTTTGGCTGAGCACATTTGAGGGTTTCACGGATCTGCACGGTTGCTGACAAATTTCTACCTACCCGACTGTCTGAAATAAAAAGGACTTATTTAAAACGTCTGTCCTGTGTGTATCGTCTACTCCGCTGCTACAGCTCATCTTTTTCATCTTTAAGAGCTCACTCTTGGAGCTTTTTTCTCTCTCTTCCTTTCATCAAAGACTGTTGAGGGTTTTGATGGGAATCATTGTCAAACATGCACACAAACAATACGGAATAACAACGGAATAAAAGCGGAGGCAATCGCTAATAGATATATACAAAGATCGCGGTCAGAAACGCAGACAGGTCTGCAGAGAAGTCGTCTCTCATCGTGTAACAAAAGCGGCGAAAAAATGTGGCGTGCGCGACGGCGTGTCGTTAATTCAGGACAGACGGTGACGCAGGTCTGCTGGCTGTGAACTCAATCTGCCCCTAATGATAACGATGAATAACCAAGCAACAGCTACAAACTGTCAGAGCATCGCATTATCCTGGTTGTTTACCCTCAACTTTTCCTGGACAACGGTGCCGAGACTCAACAATGACCAGATAATGATGGCAGAACAGAGCTACTGGAAATAACCGCGGGGAAATTATTTGGTTCAATTCTCAATAGTAAATATTAGAATCGTATCCCGTTCACACGGATCTGGCGCTAGAGCTTAATTGGAGCCGCTGAATATGAATTCCGTCCCTGTAGTATTTATGCCTATACCCCTTTTATATACCGGAAGAGCATGTAGCACAGGCATGGGTAAACTACGGGCCGGGGGGCCGGATGCGGCCCATTTGGCTTTTTATTTCGGCCCGCCATACATGTCCATCCATCCATCCATTTTCATCCGCTTATCCGTTACCGGGTTGCGGGGGCAGCAGTCGCCACCCAAATGACATTGCACCGTACCTAAACCTTCCTGCGGGTGGGGAGTCCACTGGAAGGGACCAACCGCCCTAACCGGGATTCAAACTTGCCCAGGAGGTGACCCCTGGGGTTCCACACCAATGACAGAGACATTGCCTCTGGGCAAAGCGCCACTGCCATACATGTCCAATCAAGAAAAATGCTAAAATACTTTTAGCCTTTATGCATGACTTTTGCATGTCGTTTATCTTAGTCCACACGCTCTATCTATCTGATCCTGTCCCAGACCCTATCTTAGGACCCATATGAGTCAAAAAGTTTGCTACTACCTGATATAAACTTTTGCTGCACAAGTTGAAAGCGCAAAAGTGGAATAATTAGCTGTAGCACACCAAGTAGCCAAATTAGCCTTTCTAGCATGGTCAGAAGTAGCCTGGCTTTTTGCCGTTGTTGGTATTGTGTGATCCCGAGTAGGGTTGACTAGGTCGGACTGTTAAAGGGATCTAAACAAAAGTCCCAAATGGCACTATTGCTCCGGAATCCATGTAAACACAACTGTAGACTTGTTTGTATCTGTTTATGCTCTTACTGTAGCGTCACTATAAATCGCCGGTTGTGTTTGTTTCCGGACTTGTTGCCTGATTTAAGGGCTGTCCGTGGTTTTCCTCGATAGTTTTCGGGCCCATATGGCGCGGACAATTATTCTCCCATTTTCCGAGCCGCCGAAAACATCTACTGCACCAATGCTATCGGAGAAACAATGAGCTGGGAGTTTTTTATTTGACAATGAAGTGTCATTTGTCTCTTCTGGAGTTCCGAATCTGGTATCACTGCCCACCTGTGTCGAAGCACGCATCAAGAAACCCAGAGGGAGGCTGCGTTGGATTCTACAAGGCAGCACCATGTTTGGAGCAAAATAGCGCACTGGCTGCTCGGCTGTGGGGCCCTTGGTACTTCTCTAATAATCTACCCAGCATGTGTTTATCTGTGTTGGACCATGTTGTGTGGAGGGAAGGGAAAGGCAGACACATTCCTGCCAGTCTGCATGTGAGGAGCCTGCAGATCCACAGGGACGGCTGGCTTTGTCCTCACATTTGTGTGTGTGTGTGTGTGAATTGGAGGGACAGAAGTGGCAGCAATACAGTTATGTCAACATGAGTTATGGTCTGACTTACACACAGAAACACACACACACATGCACACAACACATTTAATTGCCAGCAGAAAAAAAAAAAAAGGAGTGTCTCTCGGGCTCCATTGTGTCTAATGTGTTCAACGTTAATCTTACCCTTTGGGGACATTTGCTGTTGTGTTAATTACACACCACCAGGAGTTCTCATTAACACACATGCAATGACATGCACGAGTTTGCATACGGAAATACCGAACGCACTCTACGTACGAGGGTCAGGAATGAATGGAGGGGCAGGAATGTCCTTAAAATATCCGAAACTGCCCTTTAAATCGCCATAAGACGGTTTTACACCGCCCTGTAGGGGACATAATTGCACGTCCGTGTAGGACGGGAAATGCGTTGTTGGGTTAAAGATGAGCTAAAAGATAAATAAAGAATAAAAAGTTAAAGCTAAGGAAAGCATGAACAACAAAAATATTAGCATTTAGCTGAAACTAAACTTTACAACTTACCAAATATACAAAAAAAAATTAAAGGTGGTCAAACATATAAATATTTATTATTACTTATGACTGTCTAAATATTACACCAAGAATAGCTCAAAGTTGACAAACGAAGCTCAAAAACAGGCTTAAAATAGACATTGACTTAGCGTTAGCTTATAAACAGTTAAGCGGGTAAGCGAAAAACGCAGCAGGAAGTAAAAGTCGACGTGTGCCAAAATGACTGAACATTGACTTTAGGAAAAAAAATAAGGCTAACAACAATTGCACATCTTGCGTTTTATCAGAGGAAGCTAAATTTTAGCCAAAATAAAAACATATAAGGCTAACAACAATTGCACATCTTGTGTTTTATCAGAGGTACATGTCCAATCAAGAAAAATGCTAAAATGCTATTAGCCTTTATGCACGACTTTTGGATGTCATTTATTTTAGTTCACATGCTCTATCTATCTGATCCTGTCCCTGACCCTATCTTAGGACCCATATGAGTCAAAAAGTTTGCTACTACCTGATATAAACTTTTGCTGCACAAGTTGAAAGCGCAAAAGTGGAATAATTAGCTGTAGCACACCAAGTAGCCAAATTAGCCTTTCTAGCTAAGTAGGGTTGACTAGGTCGGACTGTTAAAGGGATCTAAACAAAAGTCCCAAATGGCACTATTGCTCCGGAATCCATGTAAACACAACCGTAGACTTGTTTGTATCTGTTTATGCTCTTACTGTAGCGTCACTATAAATCGCCGGTTGTGTTTGTTTCCGGACTTGTTGCCTGATTTAAGGGCTGTCCGTGGTTTTCCTCGATAGTTTTCGGGCCCATATGGCGCGGACAATTATTCTCCCATTTTCCGAGCCGCCGAAAACATCTACTGCACCAATGCTATCGGAGAAACAATGAGCTGGGAGTTTTTTATTTGACAATGAAGTGTCATTTGTCTCTTCTGGAGTTCCGAATCTGGTATCACTGCCCACCTGTGTCGAAGCACGCATCAAGAAACCCAGAGGGAGGCTGCGTTGGATTCTACAAGGCAGCACCATGTTTGGAGCAAAATAGCGCACTGGCTGCTCGGCTGTGGGGCCCTTGGTACTTCTCTAATAATCTACCCAGCATGTGTTTATCTGTGTTGGACCATGTTGTGTGGAGGGAAGGGAAAGGCAGACACATTCCTGCCAGTCTGCATGTGAGGAGCCTGCAGATCCACAGGGACGGCTGGCTTTGTCCTCACATTTGTGTGTGTGTGTGTGTGTGAATTGGAGGGACAGAAGTGGCAGCAATACAGTTATGTCAACATGAGTTATGGTCTGACTTACACACAGAAACACACACACACATGCACACAACACATTTAATTGCCAGCAGAAAAAAAAAAAAAAGGAGGGTCTCTCGGGCCCCATTGTGTCTAATGGGT
>NC_024321.1:769151-773495 GCF_000523025.1 Cynoglossus semilaevis
AAAAGAAACAACCCTGACGGTGGGTGGAGCAGCCTGTGTCAGGAACAGAGTAATGGGCTGCGGAGTGACCCTTTTACCCCGCTGCAGGAACTCTAACTGCTCTGCGGGGTGGGTGCGGGGTGGGTGGGGGTGAGCCGCTACGCACATGCAATTATAGATACTCAATTATAGATAGAGTTGTAGCAGCTCTGCACAAGATGTATGGGATTTGATTCAGGGAAATGTCTCTAGGACTAATGAGATGGAGGAGCGATCAGAGAGGACCAAAAAATTAAGACAAAAAATGTTGTTTCATTTTTATTTGAGTTGCTGAAAATGTGACCGTGTTCCCCTAAAGAAAACAAATACACAGTGTGGAACCTCGAGATATGAGCATAATCCGTTCCAGGACTATGCGAGCTCGTAACCCGAGGTATCTCGAATCAGTTGTTCGCATAAGAAATAACAGAAAATAAATTCGAAGATCCTCTTGGATGAGAGGTGAAACGTCTTCAAAAAACCCTACTTTGTCCGGTTGATTTCAATTTAACTATTTGTTGGAAGGGAAGCGAGTTAGCCCATATGAGATACTTGGTTCCGTACCGTACCTTACAAGTAGACTATGTAACTTAAGCTAAGAATTAGCTTTACTTATTTTTTTTTTTACTTTTACTTTTTACTTTCAGATGGTACATATCGTGGATGTACTGCGATCATACAGTACATGCGTGTTTTCGCCTCACTACCATCCTTACCACCCATTTTCATAGGACTCATCACTATTATGAAGAATGCACAAAATAGAGAGAAGATCACGTAGATAACGTCACATATGGAAGCGATGCTTACGGAAGTGGGCCGCTCCGAGTGCTCAGCCACCTAGCGTCGGCATCTGTATCTCAAAGCAAAAATCTACTCGAAGGCTTGTTCATATCTCGAAATACTCGTATGTCGAGACGCTCGTATTTCGAGGTTCCGCTGTATAAAGACTTTTGAGAGATCTTTTTTTTTAAATTTTCAATTTATTCGCGTACTGGAGTCTACTTTCAAACCAGCGTGTCTTAGTGATAAACAGAACTCTCTCGGACTATCAGACTGAGCAGCTGTAGCAACTGCTTAAATATCACTGAGACTGCGGCCGGAATACGCAGCTCCGGGTTCCTATCTCCCGCAGGTGACGGCACCTTTTTACCTTTTGCCGTCTACTCTCTGCTTCTTCCAGCCCTTCAGCCACACTTGCTGCAGGAGATTCGACCTCCGCTGACCCCACAAACCAATTCCACCAAATAGCCTGAAAGACAAATTAAAGCTAATGCTATCTAACACACTGAGTAAGCTGCCGACAGAGCCGCTCCAGGAATCCTGTTTATTGTGTTAGAGGGGAGCAGGAGGAGTCTACACTGAGACAAAAAAATTTAGAGATAAGAGTTCACTAACTAAAATAAAATCAATGCACGGCTCGGAGACATTCGCAGTTAGCGCTGATGGTTTCCGTGAAGACTCTGGTCTCAGACTTTCTGGTGAGCTCGGTCGGAGGGAGAGCTTAACATTCAGCCGGAGGGAGGAGGCTTGAAAATAAACAGATCCAACCTTTAACGAAATCAACACCGTATAATGGCGTTCAAGACCAGTTTGTTTTACTTCACTACTGCTTTGCGTGTACCGCTTAGCTTAGCGGCTAATCTTTACATATAAAATACATTAGCCAATGATGATAAACAGTGTCCTCTTTCAGTTAAGTCATAGGAAATTCCCAAATTTTGCAAAATTACTTTTTTTTCTAGCTGTTATTTTCCAATCCAGGAATCTCAAACATAGGCCTTTTTTTTTTTTTTTTTTTTTAGCTGTTTACATAAATCCAAGCTAGGTATTTTTGGTCATTAAAAAAAAGCAATAATAATAACTGTCTATCTGTCAACGGTGGTGTCGACTAATGAGAGGAACTGTAAACAGGGTTTGAGAACTGTTAAAAAACCAGCAGACAAAAGTGATCAGGTGATTTATTTTAACAGTCACATTGGGCGAGGGTTAAGAAAACAATATTCGCGTCATTAAAAATCCCTTAAGGCGGTAATCTGCTTTGGCATGTTGTTTGTGTTCAACCAGTAAGACAATATTATAAAAAGTAAAAAAAAATTAAAAGCACAATAATAATAATAATTATTGAACTAAAGTATTAATTATCATTTGGCTAATAGTCAGTGTTCTGGTAGGTATTTAATATTGGTGACAAAATTAAGAAAAAACAAAACAAAAACAAACATCTGCACTGACATTTAAAAAGTACTCTCTAAAAAAAACAAACAAAAAAAAAAACATCTGCACTGACATTTAAAATGTCATTTAAAAAGTGCTCTCCAACAAAAGAAGGAAACTCTGTTCTTGCAGTTTTTATCCAATGTCTTAAAAGGAAGTAAACACCGGTGGGAAAATAAGACATATTTTTATTCAATTCACGGGGGTTGTTTATTTTTGCAGAAGCGGATTTTGATGAACATTACCTGAAGGCGTATAGAAGTTAGCAGGGAGCAGAGTTTAGAAGCGGAAGAGCAGCGGGAATCAAAGGAAGCTAATATTCAGAGGGTGAGAGTTAAAGTGCACGCCGAAAGAAGCAGAATGGCTCTCATCTGAGAAGAGAAGATTAAAATCAGTGGGACATCACAGCCAGGCCAATATGAAGTAGAACGGAGGAGGAGGAGGTGCGGGAGGGAAAATCACCTCCACCTCTCTCTTTGAAACGCGCACACTGACGGGAGCCTCCCACGATAAACCAATTAGCCGTTGTTAATATTTAAGGGCCTCATTTCCATTCATATGAGATGAGACGTATTAAAAACCTTCGAGTTTGACCCCCGTCCCTTCTCCCAGTCCCACACAAACACACTCATACACGCAAAGGAAGCCAGAGCAAGCCCTCAAACCAACTTGGAAACAAGTGATGAGTGTGTGAAGTCATTGAGACAAATGCCTTCTGCCTGTGTCGACAGACACATTAATGACTTTTCTTCGAGTGGTTTCGGGGGTTATTTGGAGTAATTGCCGAGAACATTATCCCAATGTTGAGAGATCCCAACCATTCCAAAGTCAGAATTCTTCAGGATTGGAAATTCAAAAAAAAAAAAAAGAAGAAAGAAAAAACTATGAAAGCAGACAAACCATATCATATGACAAACTTGTAAGTTCCAGGCCTGGTCTGAGAGGCATCGGCACAGAGTCACATGATGCCTCTGACCATGTGTGGGTGAGTTGACTTGGTCAGCCCTGACATTATCCGAGTCATTAGAGGACTTATTACAGGGGGAGTCGCACAGCTAACTAAACCTCCTACTGATTCTATCATTACTGACCAGGCAGGCGGAATCATTACTACTGCTGCTGCTGCAGCTCCTCTGTCTGTGTGTGTTTGTGTGTGTTTGTCCAGAGGGATTTGATCAAATCCCACCTGGTGATGATAAATGATAATGATGAGGTTGACCATGATAACCGCAGCTTAGAACAACATTGTTTTAAACCAAGTTTTCCTCTGAGTAAACAAAGAAAAAAATTTTTTTTCTCATTTTTATATAATAACAGGACATTGGGTGAGGGGGGAGAGATTTACAGGAAGTTGACATGTTTCTCATACAGGTCTAATGAAGACTTTCTGTTGGCTAACCATTAGCTAATGAGAGTTACTTAAAGCTATTTTTTTAGATTCCTTTTAGCAAAGCTGTTTAAGTCAAATTTGAGCATTTTTCCCCGCTCTATTTCCCGTTTCTACGGAAGCGTATTGCTGCCACACTGAGCAAAAAAAAAAAAAATTGTAACGTAATTACGTGAAAACTTATCACGAAATAACGTGAAACTTATCACGTAATAACGTGAAACTTATCACGTACTTACGTGATACTGAGCCAATTTTTTTTTTCTCAGTGTGGCAGCAATACGCTTCCGTACGTTTCTACTTTCACTCCCTCATTAAATTGCATTAATTTTACGGTAAATATATTTTTTAAATTGTCATCAATTCTGTGACAAACAACATTTTCTAACGTAAGATTCAATTTCAAATGTATTGCACTAACCCCAGTGATGTCAAATAACGAATCAAAATCAATAAAAACAAATAAAACCAGGTTCAAATACAGAAAATAACCTGAACATCACCTGAACATTAAAAATGTCCTCCTGTTTTTACGGCCCCCCCACCTGTCACGTCTCCATTCTCCACTAGTGGGGCCCGCCCCACGCTTTGAGAAGCAGGGCATTAATCCAGTGGGGCCAAACCGTTCTCAACTCGTAAATATATCCATCCATCCATCCATTTTCATCCGCTTATCCGTTACCGGGTCGCGGGGGCAGCAGTCGCCGCCCAAATCACATTGC
>NC_024321.1:782651-790995 GCF_000523025.1 Cynoglossus semilaevis
TTGTTGTTGTTGTTGTGACTGTATGTTTGACCAGATGTGTGAATGAGAGTCCTGAAAAAAAGGCACATTAATTCAGCCGAGGAAAAAAATAGTTGAAAAATAACAGGAAAATAAAGTTGGCCAGACCTTGCGATTTGGTGAAAATATGAGATATATATAAATATATCTTCCTTTCTTCTTCTTCACTGATTTCCTATAATATATATAATATATACATATGTACATATGTGTGTGAGAGAATATATATGTATATTTATATATGTATGTTTATATATATCATGTGTGTATGTATATATGTACATATATGTGTGTATGTATATATTTATATATATATATATAAACACATATATGTGGATATATACTGTATGTCTGTGTGTATATATGTATATATATACATATAAACCCCAAAAAACAAAACTTCCATCCATCCATTTTCATCCGCTTATCCGTTTCCGGGTCGCAGGGGCAGCAGTCGCCGCCCAAATCACATTGCACCGTACCAAACCTTCCTGCGGGTGGTGAGTCCACTGGAAGGTACCAACCGCCCTAACCGGGATTCGAACTTGCCCAGGAGGTGAACCCTGGGGTTCCACACCAATGACAGAGACATTGCCTCTGGGCCAAAGCGCCACTCGTAAATATATATATAAATATATATATATATTTATGACGTAAATATATATATATATATATATATATATATATATATGGTTGCAGCTGTCAATCGAGATGCGCTAGGTCAGGTATTTTTTTTTTTTTAAGCTGCATTTGAACATTAAGATTTGAACAGTGGTTTCGTTTTGTGTGCGGAGTTTTTAATCTTAATTTAAAGAATGATACATAGTTGATTTTACTAGACATTTCAGGCCAACCCCTTTTAAATTCCAGGTGACCCCCACATGGGGTTGCGACCCCAAGGTTTAAAAACCCACCCATGCACGTAAATGTAAGAGACAAGACTGTATTTGTCTCTCACATTTATTTAACGTAAAAACTGTATTTAACCGTAAATATGTTGTTTTTACTGGATAACATTGAACATTATAAGGTTTTAAATCCAGAAAATAGACATCGGTGCAATGAAAGCTGCTGGGTTTTAAAGTGCGGAGTTAAAAGCAGCATTTATTTGGTTTGTGACCTTGTGTTTTAATTGGCTCTTTCATTAAAAGCATGTTGTTAAACTATAAAAAAACAGAGATAGGAAGAGAGAGAGAGATAACTGTTTGGGATTTTTTTTTTTTTTTTTTTGTGTGTGTGAGAAAGCACGAAATAATGAAAATCTGATCCCAGCATCTTCATCTGTCTCTGACCTTAGTTTATGGGATAAGTTTTCAATCAGGTGGAAGAACAAACTCATAAAAAATGGCACGTTTCCAGGACTGAAGTGAAGCTTGAAATCCCTTTTGATTATCATTTCCTTTTCTTGGTAAAACTCATTAAAGAGTGCAGCTCATAAAAGCAGCAGGGGAGAGAAGAGTCTCTCCTGCAGTCGAAGCTTCTGAGGCCTCCGAGTACAATAAGGCGATGAAATTTACGGTCTGATAGTGTTTCTTTTCTTTTCTTTTTCTTTTTTTTTTTTTTCCCCTTAACTTTACTGCCAAAAGTGTTGTTCTTCAACGATACAAGTAACAAGCAAGAATCTGCCCAAAAAAGGGAAAGTTAACAGAAGGCGGGTTTTTTTTTTTTTTTTTTTTTTTTCTGAGGGCAGCTCTGCAGGGAAGAGAACATTTACACCTGATTACCTCATCCTTCACTGAAGTACAGCGGTCCCTGAAGTCTGCCGCACTTAGAAACACCTGACGTCTAAAAATGTATAAAGAAACTAAAGAGGAGCAGAGAGTGAGGTACAACACTCCCCGAAGTCTTCAAAGTCTGCTGCACTTAGAAACGTCCTACAACAAAAAAATTCAGTCTGATTTTTTTTTTTTTTTTTTTTGAAAAGAAGGTGAAGAATTAGAAACACTGCCCTTAGAAGCTAGAAATACTACACGTCTAAAACAAATTCGAGAGAGTAAGCAGAAGAAACCCCAGGGACTGTTAAAAATAATCATGTCTGCTAAAAATATAAAAAAGTCAAAAATACAACTCTTCAAAGAAGGTAAATAAAGCCACTAGTAGAAGTACTTGGTTCTTTTAGAAGATCGTGTACCAGTTAGTATCGAGGAAACGTTTTTCAGCTTTGATACCGATACTGATATTGCAACTTCTACATATGCCGATACCGATATCAATCCGATACCTTCTTTTCTCCTCTAGCACCTAGCTCTCTGACCAAACAGTTACTAACTTTACTTTCTGTAAATGAACAAGAGATATTATCATGAACCATGTGCGTTTCTACTGCGAGGACTCGTAAAGTATGAGCAAATAAACGGTCCAAAGAACCAACAGACCTAAACGTACAGTACTAGGGGTTAAGCACACTTACAGTAGTACCTAAAATTAGATACTGTTCCACTGTTTCTCTCTTTAAGCGTTCATTTGGATCGGCATGTGTGTTCAAGCAAAGGAACTCATTGGTTCCTCGACGCTTTGTAATGGAAAAGTGATTTCAGTTTGTTTCTTTTTTTTTCTTTTATTCTTTTTAGGAGAAAATCTGTTGAGTCAGATATCAATTTAACATAAAGAAAGAAGCGGGAAAAAAAAAAAAAAAACAGAACAATGACAAAAGAACACAAAGAACTATTTTCAATCCTGCTCTCATTCTTTTGTAGCGGCGTCTACATCAAAGCTCCAGTGAGGCAGGGGGTTTTCAGGGTCTACATATCCTACATTCAACTGCGCTTTTCATTTAGGTGAAAATCACCTACTGTTTCTACAGTATGAAGAAAGAAAGGCTGAATCAGTGAAGCTGCTCAAGGCAAATTCGATACATACCCAGTAGGAGATTCCCAGAGGAAAATGCTTTCCCGGAAGAAATATGTTTCCATTCAATGGGCAAAAAAAAAATTCATAAAAAAAAAAGAAAATCAAGTAAAAAAAAATCAAAAATAAATTAAATGTTATGATAACTGAGTTTTTTTCTTCCTGAAAAAAATGAAATCAATTAAAATGATTTATTTAATTTTAGCTTGAATTCTCAACAAGAAGTATGTTGAGAAAATATTCTAAATCAATACTAACTTTTTACAATAATTTTTTTTCTTATTTATTTTAATTTACATTTTTTGTTATTTTTCAACATAAAATGCTTATCGTAAGCATTTTTCATACTTTCATGCATTTTAGACCTACGTGTAGCTTTTTATTTTTTATTATCATCTAATTAGCAAGACCTCAAGGTCTCTGTAAAACTTGACGATATAAAATATAAATATCTCTTCGGGGGTAGAGAATCTCTCGGTATCACTGGGTTACAAGACAGCAGTCATGGCACAAATTCCTCAGCGTTCAGGTTGAACATCAATCCTTAATTCTCTGTTTTACACCCCAGAGGCCAAATGAGTAACTGAACTGACTGGTCTTTCTGCTTAATACGAAAAAAAAAGTCTAAAATCTGCCATTTTTTTTATATTTTTGTTATGAAACCTTTACAACCTATCATTAGATTTTTTGTTTTTCTTTTTTTCAGAATATCACCTTGTGATGGAGAGGTAGGAAAAAAAAAAAACGTGCTACTTGTTTAACCAAGCAAAGGAAGCAAAGACAGCTTTGGTTTGGTTTGTAGGTTTGAAGAAAAGTGAAGAGAAGAACGGGCTGAGTGGTGTCCAAACAAACAGCGATAGTACAGGGGGGAAAAATCCAGAAGACTCTGTGCTGTTATGTCCACACAGCCTGACAGAACTTTTGATTTTGAGTGTTCAGCTGTTGACAGGGTTCTGACTTTTCTCCTCCCACAGCAGCTAGAATTAGACCAGAGTTACACTCATCCACGCTAACACATAGAAGGTCTGTCAAAATGAAACAGAGGGAAAAAAAAAAAAAAAACACTCTCAAATCAGCAGCTGAAGATAACATACACATCAACGGCCTTCCTAAAAATGTCCTCCATACACAAACAAACCTGATCTGTCCCCTGTGTGTGTGTGTGTGTGTCTGATCCATCAGCAGATTCTGTTCTGCAGCCAGGCTGTAAATCTAAGAAACAAACTGACTGGGACAAAGAAATCTTCCACAGATTCTTTCAGCGGAGATTCACAACCCGACTTCCTGAGTGGAAAACTTCACTAATGGGCCGGGGAAGGAAAATGTGAGCACAACTAATTAAAGTACACAGAAACACGCAAGTTCAAGACTGTGTTTCTGCTGCACGATGAACTACATATAGTACTAGTAACTATGTCTGCTTTAACCGAAAGCCAGAAAGTACCAGGAAGGTTTGTGGTTCGCCCAAAAATACTTCCTGCAATTTTGAAACTATGTTAACGATTCACAAGGATTCAGCAAATGCTAGCAATAGCATGAAACAAAGAATTCGTCCCGAACACTTCCAGAATAAAACGTGCCATTTGTCAAAGGCGTCGAAACGGGGTTGATCAAAGATTTAAAAATATTTTTTTCCAGACATAATTTGCCAGATTCCAACAGTTGATCAAAGATTTAAAAATATTTTTTTTCAGACATAATTTGCCAGATCCCAGTCCAACAGAAAAAAAAAAGGGTTGCAAATGCATGAAAACAATGAATATGTAAATTTTCAGTTGTACAGGAGTAGCAGATACTGGTATACAAGCCTAGAGTGCCCTCTAGCGGCTGTCAGTGTGAAATAACAAACGTACATTTTAAATGGTACAGGAGTAGCAGATACTGGTATACAAGCCTAGAGTGCCCTCTAGCGGCTGTCAGTGTGAAATAACAAACGTACATTTTAAATGGTACAGGAGTAGCAGATACTGGTATACAAGCCTAGAGTGCCCTCTAGCGGCTGTCAGTGTGAAATAACAAACGTACATTTTAAATGGTACAGGAGTAGCAGATACTGGTACACAAGCCTAGAGTGCCCTATAGCAGCTGTCAGTGTGAAATTCGCAAACATGTGAAAATATATCTTTCAATATATAAGTCGCACCTGAGTATAAGTCGCAAACCCAGCCAAAGGATGAAAAAAATTGCGACTTATACTCTGGAAAATACAGTAGATTATTTTAGGCAGGTCCACATGTAAAACAGGCACAGACCCGGTACTAGCGTAAAAGTCCGGATGTACAGAACTCAGTTACCCTAATTGCGCAGGAACACAAAGACACTCCAGCCACAGCGTCTCCAGCTCTAACCGCACAGATTCAAACAAAGAGAGTGAGTTTCAAAGCACACGCGAAAGAAAGAGAAAGTGCTGTAATTTTTTCGGACAATTAATATTTTGCCGAAAGGAAAAAAAAATGGTCAGAAGATGAAAGTGTGCAACATCCGCTGCAGACGGAGAGAAGAAACTGACACAGGGAGACAGAGAGGAGAGGATGATGAGGAGGAGGAGGACGACGACGGAGCCTCCTTCTTACCTTTGCTGTGTGAGGAGAAGCAGAGCGAGAGCTGAGCAAATAGGTCAGGATTCTCAAACTTCTCTTCTTTGACTTTGATCCAGAAGCAATTCTCTGACATTTCCTGAGGCACTATCTGCAACGACACAAGGATTCCATTATCGCAACAATCAGAGAGAGAGCCATTCCCACTGAGCTGCCACTCAAAAAAAAAACTTCTGGCTGGAGATGAGCTTTATATAAGTGTGTGAATCCGTTTGTGCGTGTGTGAGGGCATACACACGTCCTTGGAACTGGTCTCTTCAGCACTTATGTGAACAATGGGACGGAGACACCAAAAAAAAAAAAAAAAAAAGCAATAAAAGTTCAAATGAATTAAAGGTTAAATGTATTCAGTCAAACGATGATTCATACAAGGTCCGTTGTTTGGGGTTGTTTTCCCCAAAGGTTTTGTGGCGGGAAAACCCGTTTGAAAAGAGACACACTACAGGACCACGTTCTAACAATACAGTTCAGTATTTCTTGGAACAAAATAATTGTCATTGAAATAGTCGTAAGATCTTAGATTACTGCAGTACAAAATCGGTCCCTTATGAAAACATATGGTTTTTATTTTATGACCATATAAGGTTGCACAATTGTACATATATTGCAGAATACTGATATATATGTATATATATATATATATGTATATATATATATATATATATACTGATATAAAATGATATATATACGTATATATATATACTTATATATATATGGTGACATAGAAAGAGAGAGCGGGATAATAAAAGGTTTTGCCTTTTATTTTGATAATTTATTTTTATTTATTATTTAAAATGTATTATTTTTATTTAAGGTGCATTTATGCTGATATGTCGATTTTTTTAAAATATTTTTTATATTTTTTTTATTGTTTTTGCATTTATAAATATTCGTATTTTACTGTAGCCGCGCCGTGCACTGGTTGGCACACCAAATCATCTGCCTGTATCTTACTTACCCCCTGCCTTCTCTACTGTTACGCCACCTATCTTCGCGACCTCCCGACTATATCTATCAATATTTTTGAGGCTCTTCACTCCCTTTCAGCCTGATCTCCGACACCCTTTGTCTCCTCAGCACACATCCAAACACTTCCATCCAACAACCTCAACGATACCGCTCACATACTTCTCTGCCGCTCCTGACTGTCTCACACAGTCCTCCCTCGGCCTGCTCCTCTAAACGGTTCTGTCAGAACTCTTAAAGTAAAAAGTGCATCTGCAGTAATATTGTCTGGCCATAAAACCAAACTGCTGTTCACCGATTTGAACCCTTGGCCTAAGCTCGGCTTCTTCAAAACTTCACCGTACCTTCACCCCAAGTGGATCAACGTAGTTTCTCTGCACAGCATCTTTGTTTTAAAACAACAACCTGGTTCAAAAAGATCAATGTTCTTTCGCAGGAGCATCCCTGTAGATGCTCTGTTCCTCCACAGGTCTGTCATCTGGACCAAACAGCCAGCACAAATCCTTCTCTATCCCAACAACCTTTTATAGTACTCAACATAAACCCTTGCCACCGCTCCCTTAGCCTCTCTTCTAGCCTGACAGCTCTCCTGTCTCCTTGCCTCATCTCTCTGACTTTTCACATTTATCTGTTCCCCACCTTTTTCTTCTGAAATCTTTTTCACTTCTTTTATTTTCCACATCTAACTTCTTGGCATCTCTCCACTGACCTCACACATTTTTTTCCACAGTCTTCTGTTCTTTGTACATCTTTCCTTAGGTTTCAACATTCAACACTCGCCACTCCTTCCTTACCCCCCAACTTTACACCTACGTCCAACCACCCCATCCGGCTTAGCTACACCTTCCCCTTGTAAAATCTCCTACCTTTTTCAGAACGCATTCCCAGTCCACGATACACTCTGCATCTTTATGTTCAGCATAGCTTATAATTATCCACGCTCTTACATTCGCCTCTTTTCCACCATTCTTCCCCAACTTCATCACCTGCACTCCCTTCAGAGCCTAGCCTAGGGTTAGCCTGAACATAATCTAAAGCCGTCCAACGTCACTTTAGAGAGAGAGAGAAAGAGAGTGAGCGAAATAATAGAAAAAGTAGTTTTTGTGTTCATTTGTCATTTTTGTCAAAGACCAACTAAAGCTTTTTGTCAACAACCAACTAAAGCCTTTTAACCCTTTCATGCATGCCGGTCACTACAGTAGACAGCTATTAAAATGTAATTTTCTATGATAAGAATATAAGCATATAAGCCTCTACAGTGGACGCCTGAGAATCCACTGTATATGCAACACTGCCATCAAAACCTATTCTTATCATAAAAAATGACATTTTAATAGCTGTCCACTGTAGTGTCCGGCATGCATGAAAGGGTTAATGATTACAATATATTTGAAAGTGAATTCAAATGTGCATAGATACAAAGAAAATCTATGAAGGTTTTGTTTGACCCCGTACTTATGAAAGCGAAAGTGAAAGTGAATTATTTGTCATTGTGACACTGAACACAACTAAATGTGACCTTTTAACTCACCCACTGCATTCCATATAACAGCGCCCCCTGTATGGTTTCCACATTGCTCTTTACATAAAGAGACAGTTTTATCCAATGAATGTAACTTTTGTGTTTGTACAACTAACTACTGCTTAGGGTAGAACAGATCATTTCAATTTTGCTTCTGCTGGAGCGCCGAGAAAAGTCCTTAATGTCAGCATCTTCAAAGGTTAACTGTGTTTGACGAATAGCTGTGGTATTTAAAAATTTAAATTCAAATAAAATAAACGATAGTTCCTCATTACCTATTTGTAAAAAATATATATTTGGAGCCAAAACACTCAACAGCTGTGTTGATCCTTCTGTCTGTCTGAGAGGCTGTTAAAAAAAAAAAAAAAAAAAGCCCGTACTGTACACAGGGGGG
>NC_024321.1:791200-796200 GCF_000523025.1 Cynoglossus semilaevis
AGGAGACTCTGGACAAGAAGGTGGTCAAAAAAAAAAAGAAAAAAAAAAAAAAAAAAAAAAAGCAGTGTAATTATATTTGGCCTACAAGAACATATCAAATGTGTACTGGAGTTGGCCAGTATGTAGCGGTATTGTAGTATTAGCGGTGTATGCGCTATGTTATAGCTCATACATTTTGTTTTTTTTTTTGTTGTTGTTGGCCTTTGAAAAAATATTTACATTAAAAAATAACTCAAAGGCTTAAGATAAAAAGACAGGATGAGAAATGAATACCACTGATGTGTGTTTTATTTTTTAGATTTATTTCTCATGTATTTATAATATTAAACTTTGGTTGTTCCAGATTGAATGTTTATGCAAAATTAAGTTTGTTTCCATATGAAAAAAAATCTACATTACATATCTGGAGAGAAAGGAAAACATGGACAATTGCATCAATTTTTCAATAAATATTAAGTTTGGCTAAGACTTCATCCCAGTTTTTAATGTTGGCCCACTGTGAATTTGGGTTTGACTTTTATTAACCAATAATGAAACCATTTTTACCACTAATTTAATTGATATATTTATATATTTAGGAGATATTAATTTTATATTTTGGATTTTTTTTAAAAAACAAAACAAAACAAAAAGATACCTAGAGTTGCTTGAAAATAAATCTTGTCACAATGACACTGTGATTGAGATTATTAGGCTCTCTAAAATTTTTGTATTTTATTTTTTTCATTTTTTCAACAAACAAAACAAATAGTTTTGCATTGAATCTGGAACAAGCAAAGCTCAATATTATAAACACTTTATTTCAAATTACATTTGAAATAAAACACACACCAGTGATGTAAATGTTTTTTTTCACTGGCCAATGACAAAAATATAATACTATAAAATATAGCGCATACGCCGCTACTACAAATCTTGCCAGTAAATATGGGCTATATAGTGGCTATATAGCGGTGGACCAACTGTAGTACATATTTGATATGATCTCGCGGGCCAAATATAATTACACCGTGGGCCAGATTTGGCCCCCCGGGGCCTGAGTTTGAGAGTAATTGTAAAGTTTGAAATTGTAGGAGGCCAAAACTGCAGCGAGAACCTCAGACACTCATACTGTGGGTTTAAAACATGACTCAGCCTGATTTCAAATGCATGTATGTGTTGAACAGTGCTGACATTTTACAGTGTGTAGTGAAGCTGCTCTTTTCCCCCTGAGTCTGAAATCACCGCGTCTGACTCAGAACAATGAGCCAGGAGCTCACACTGAAGCCACATGCAGTCAACTGAGACTCAAGGCGAGAGTTTTTTGTTAAAACAACTCAAATGGTGAAAATATGTACATTTCTCCCTTTCACGCATTTTAAATTCGCAACTGCTGAATGTTAATGTGATAGAGGTCAGAGATAGGTAGGAGTTTAAAACAAATATCCTTATATTAGTATACACAAGAAAAAGTCGACTTTTTTTAGGGGCAGTGGTGGCTTAGTGGTTAAGGTCCTAAGGTCCTTTCCTTTCCTCTCCTTTCCTTTCCTTTCCTTTCCTCCCCTCTCCTTACCTTTCCTTTCCTTCCCTCTCCTTTCCTTTCATTTCATTTCATTTCATTTCCTTTCCTTTCCTTTCCTTCCCTCTCCTTTCCTCCCCTCCCATCTCCTTTCCTTTCATTTCATTTCCTTTCCTTTCCTCTCCTTTCCTTTCCTTTACTCCCCTTTCCTTCCAAGGAAAGGAAAGGAAAGGAAAAGGAAAAAAGAAAGAAAAGGAAAGGAAAAAGGAAAGGAAAGGAGAGAAAAGGAGAGGGGAGGAAAGGAAAGGGAAGGAAAGGAAAAGAAAGGACAGGAAAGGAAAAAGGAAAGGAAAGGAAAGGAAAAGGGAAAGGAAAGGAAAGGAGAAGATTTTCAAAATAAAACATCTTTTAGACTCTATTCTATTTGTATCAGAGTCTGAATGACCTATTATTTTTAAAATATTGCCAGATTATATTTAAAGAAAGAAAGTAAATGGATATGACTGAATTTTCTTTGAATGAAGTAAATTAGTTTTTCGCAGTTTTTCCACTGTGTCTCGCTGCAGCCCGGTATCAAATGACCTATGGACTGGTATTGGTCCACGGACCAGGGGTTGGGGACCTCTTATCTATAAAGTCTTTAATTTACAATTCCTCTCCTCTCCTTTCCTTTCCTTTCCAAAAGAGGTTGGGGTCCACTGTTATGGATGCAGAGGGGAGGAAGAGGGGAGGAAAGGAAAGGAAATGAAATGAAATGAAAGGAAAGGAGAGGAGAGGAGAGGAAAGGAAAGGCGAGGGGAGGAAAGGAAAGGAGAGGAGAGGAGAGGAAAGGAACGGAAAGGAAAGGCAAGGAAAGGCAAGGAAAGGAAAGGAAAGGAAAGGAAAAAAAGTCTGCCCACGCCTGGTCTATAAGTTAGCAAAAAGCGGCTAAAGCGTCCCGCCAATCAAAAAGTCTGCCCACGCCTGGCCTATAAGTTAGCAAACAGCGGCTAAAGGTTAGCTAAAATTTTTCAAATATTTCTAAATTACTAGAGATTAGCCAAAAAAACATGCAAAAATAACTCGAAAAGGTTTCTGGGGCTAAAACAGAAATCACTAAAAAATAAGTAATATGTGTAGTATTATTTTTTTTTAATGTCTGGCCTTGTTCCTAAAATTCATAGAAAAATTTTGGGAATTAAAAAATAACAGTATAACTTTCTCCTAACCTGCTTTTTCATAAAAAAAAGCAAAGTGTGTCTGCTGCTGGCGCAGCCTCATTTCCATCTGCTGCATGAAGATAAGACGAACGACTCATGTCCCACTTGGTCGACACCAGCGACACTGATTGTTTTTTGTCCTCAGGTGTTTATGAATTTCATTTGCATCACTGAACCTTAATTCCTGCGGGGACGAGGTGAATGTTCACCTTCATGTCACTCTGTTCTTCTCAGATTCTCCCTCAAAAACAACAGATTCTGCCGGAGAAGAGTGCGTGCGCAGACAGTGGCACACGGTACTCTTTCAAATCCACACAGAGTGAAAGCCAGCCATGTTCATTAATCACAAAGACAGTGGCCACGAACCAGGAGTCGAAAATAAGCCGAGACTGGGTTTTGAAATGAAATACAATACTTGAATTCCAAAGTTGAATTTGCATGATGTGTATTTACATGTTTCCAGAAAAAAAATAAAATTAAATCAAAGGTAACTGTTGCCAAAGACTCTGAATGTAGCTGTCTTTTAGAAACAAATTTAGATTTTTGTTTTAGATACCGGTGTATGTATACCTAAAACATAAACACAAATTTTGCACAACTGCAAAAAAAAAATTGATAGCCAAGATATACAGTATTAATAATGATAAAATCTAGTAGATAGAAATCTAGTCAAAATGTCTGAAAGTTATTATTAAATTGTGTCAGTTAACATTTTTGAAGATGGCAGACCATAGTTGGCATAGTTTCAGTAGCTTAGCTTAGCTTAGCAAAAGGAAATTGGCAGGAAAATAGCTTCTGAAGTCACGGACCGAAAAGACCAATCGAAATTAATATTTAGTGGACGTTTTGATGACTTTTTCACATCATATCTCCTATTCTATCACCGGCTGAAGAATTAAAAAAAATGTTCATAAAGTCACTTTAATAACTCCACCCTTGTTTGAATTCCTTCATTCTTTTAAAACCATGGCTTGATTAAACACCAGCCTTTAAAACAATGTCAACAATTAACACAAAGCTCCTGTCTGATGTTTTGGTGTCTTTCGGCAAATGGAGGTTAAAAAAAATGCACAAGGTCACAGAAAAATCTGCGGAAAACTGAAAAAAAACAGATGAATGAATGCTAAGAATGCTGATTGGAAATGTGTTGTGAAAGAAAGAAAAAATAACATGACTAAAAAAATAAAATGACTTCACTCTGGCATTTTATAAAAGTATATTCATACTAAAAAAAATCCACAAATTCCAGAATGTGGGAGAAAAATAATATCTGATGAAGAGTTGAGTTTTAGAAAAAAAATACCTGTAAAGAAACCGTTAGCTTACGAATTGTTTTTGTAATGTAATGAGCTGTAGTAATATATTTTAAAAACACTAATATATATATAAGCGAGTGAAAGAACAAGGTACACTCAATGCTATTAAACTATTTCAAGCTAATCTTTCAGTAAGGTCTGGCTAAAGCTTCAGCTATCACTTCAGCTAATGCTAGCTAATGCTATTTTTCGTATTAATAGAGTTGACTCTAAAGTTAAATCTGTGGTTTACAACTTTAGCTTCTTCAAAAAGCCTAAACTGGCGTTGTCAAACATTATTTATGCTATATTTATACTGGTCCCCTGAAGTGACTTTGACACCTCTGGTCTAAGCTAATATGATACCATATTGCTGAGTTAACGTTGATGGAATTTTGACTCTTTTAGCAATGGCCTACTTTTATGCTAACACTTGGCTAATTGCTGGAAAGTGTTGGTTCTGTTTCCATACCTTGGTCCAGTTGACCCTCTTCATCACAGTCTCAGGTTTGTACGCCTTCTTCGGCTCCAGACCGTAAGGCAATTTCACCACCGGTAACATAGGAGGAGGTGGAGGAGCACCGGGGCCACCAAAGAAAGGCGGAGGAGGAGGTGGAGGCCCGCAACCTGGAGGAGGAGGCGGGGGTGGAGGGCCTCCCCCTGGAGGAGGAGGTGGTGGAGGAGGAGGTGGAATTCCAGCGTGGCCGGGCAGAGGAGGTGGCGGAGGAGGTCCCGCGCCAGGTGGAGGCGGTGGAGGCGGTGGAGGGGGAGGTGGTGGTGGAGCAGCTGCACCTCCTGGTGCGGTAGGAGCTCCGGGAGCTTTCACACCGGCTGCAACCTGTGATAAAAAAGTCGGTCACAGTCAGTACGTGGACAGGAACAATCCCCACACACCAAATCGTACTCCTGCCAACTAACGAAAGATGGCAAAGCTAGCTAAAGTCGAAGTTTAAGGTGCGTAAAAACAGTTTAGTTTAAAATGTGCGAAATAAATAGGTCTGAAAACAA
>NC_024321.1:800596-810824 GCF_000523025.1 Cynoglossus semilaevis
ATTATCATTATCATTATTCAATGTTTCTAACTGTTTGACAGTTTTCTTCACGTTAAACATACTGTTGACATATTTGTTTTGTCTTTATCGTGATGTCTCCTAGCTAGTTGACCATGCCCTCTCGTGTATGCACAACTTATTGAACGGGCTTTCTAAGAGCGTAAAGGAAAAAAGAATCCAAGGCGATGAATGATAGAAGTCAAGAGTTTATAATTCATAGTACCTTCAGACTTTCATCTCTGTAGTTATTCATGGTTGACTGCAGCAACAATGCGCAGGTCCTTCATGGAGAAGGATAAAGGAGGAAGAAGAGAGGAAGAAAAAGGAGAAAAAGAATGAAAAGAAGACGAATAAAGAAAGAATATAATGAGAACAAAACATAAGAGAAACCTTTTAACGAATACTTGACCTGCTAACACAGGTACTTCCACAGGTACTTAATGAAGTACCACAAAGCGGCTAAGAGAGAAGAGGCTAAAACCCAGGTATTCCTCAGTTGTAGTACGTTACAGTATCGTTATACTCTTGTGAGGTTCGGCTTCTTTAAACCGCTGTTCTTTTGAATTGTTTCTAATTGAAATTACAGTAATACCTCGAGATACGAGCGTCCCGACATACGAGTATTTCGAGATACGAGCAAGCCTTCCAGCTCATTTTGGCTTCGAGGTACGAGGAAAGATTTGAGATACGAGTACGCTTAGAGACGCCGACGCTAGGTGGCCGACCATTCGGAGCAGCCCACGGCGCTTCACTCGTTCACTTCACGTGTTCGTCGAGTTCCGTACGCATCTCCCATGTGTCTTCCGGATTGTGTAACTACGTGATTTTCTCTCTATTTTGTGCATTATTCTTCATAATAGCGATGAGCCCTAAGAGAGTGAGTGGTAAGGATGGTAGTGAGAAGAAGAAACGCAGGATGACCATGGAAATAAAGCATGAAATTGTTGATAAATATGAGCGTGGTGCCCGCTAATGAAACAATACAAATCGAAAAAGCAAGAAAAATAAGCGATTAAAATCATGTTTTTTCCATTGTTATTAGCACTAATAATGGAGGTTTTTAAAGGGGTCGGGATGGATTAATTTTTTTTCTGTTATTTCTTATCGGAAAAAATGATTTGAGATACGAGCACCTCCAGTTACGAGCTCGGTCCTGGAATGGATTATTCTCGGTATTATTGTATCATTACCAGCTCAGACAAAAGGCAGTGAAATTATTTAAAAAAAAATACTGATTCCCCATCTCTTCAGTGACTAGGTCCTAGGTCAGAGGTCAGAGAAGTGTTAACTAATTACACTTCAGTATTATCATACACACACAGTTCAACAAATCTGTCTTTCCGTTTCTAACTTTTTCTTTCTTTTTCTCCCTTTTTCTGCCTTTGCTTCTGTCTGTACTTTTTTATTTTTTATTTACCAGGTCAAAGGTTTGGGGCCTTAACCGTGGGATTCACTCTGTCTACAGCCCAAAGATCTGCTCAAATCAGAGCAGGTTCTAATAAAACAAGCCTCTCTGGTACCATGACAGAGTTCTAGCAGACAGAGTCTCATTAAAGGTTCAGCTTCACCAACAGTTCGAGCGGCAGTGACTCAGCGTGTTTGTGTTTGAGGAATCTGACAGCACATAAAGACGGAGGTGAGGCCGAAGCTCTCACTTCATTCATATTCAGTTAAAAACAGCAGCCGCAGACACTCTGATGGACCGAGTGAAAGCAGCGATTTAAAGGTTCCGCTTTCCGACTTTCAAATCTGGGGTTTGGATAAAAATAACACCCTTTCAGCCCGAAAAGGCAGCGTAACAACTGTCGGAGAGGAAACACAGTGATTCATGTGAGAAACTCAACACAAAGTCAGGTCATTTATCCCTGTTGTACAGCCGAACTGAACACTAACAGCATTATACAGTCGACAAAATGTCGTACTCAACAAAACCAGAAAGAGCCAATTTAGTACCACTTACAAACAGTCTACTGGGAAACAGGTTTAAATCAACTGAAAGGACCAAATTTGAAATCAGAAAAATGCGAAGAGCTAAAATACCTATGGTAAAAGATAGCCTAAAATCGCTACACCGGGGGTCGGTAACCTTTTCGAAACTGAGCGCTACTTCAAGGACACTTATAATACTTATAATAGGGAACAGCTACTTGTTTGATACAGACTTCGCCAACAATGTAATAATAGTTAGTTCTGGGACATACAAAAGTAGACACTCATTTTACGACAGGTTTACATGCACGCGAGTGCAAATCCTGAATCAAAAGTCGGTGCGAACCAAACTGATTCTGCTGCATTGTAACTATTACGCGGATCAAATACCGTATTTACTAACGGTGTTTTCAGACCCGATTTCCAACCTACTCCCATATTAGTCAACGTGGTTTTCACACTGAGTGAATTCTGTTCACATTGACTTTTAATTCAGAATTGCTAGACTTACGCATACATGTTGTGTTACAGATTCAAAAACAGTTTTTGATTTGATTTTTAGAACAGACCCGGGGAACCATGTTGGTGACCCCAACTCTATACATTTAAACATAGTCCAAAAGTCTTATTACTCATTCCGCTCCAGGTTAACTCCAGCCCTAACTCCTCAACAAATGTGCATTACTAATCCACCTTGAGAAGAGAGTTTACAATCCTGGACTGAATTCAGGTGCAAAGCCATAAAGCTTACTAGAGTACTGAGCGCAAAAGTAATCTGTATGTGTCGGTTAAGCACTCCATCCACTCCTGAATGTGAACTCAAAAAGAGTACAGGGTGCAAATCCTGAATTAAAAGTCAGTGTGAACAAAAGGGATTTTTCTGCGTTGTAACTACTACGGGGATTAAATATTTTACTAATGCCGTATTCAGACCCAATTCCCGACCTACTCCCAGGACCTACTCAAGGATCCGTTGCCGAGATTCATTGGACAGATTCAAAAAAGTGATTGCTGGACTGACTTTTTAGTAGTACTTTTTAATATGGCTTAGTTCATTCAGTATCGAGACCCCCATCTTGGGGCTTTTCAGTGTGCACGCAAACGATGAGTGAAACTATTTTTCGAACCCTGTGCTAAACGCCGGTGTGAAAACAGCAGAATACGGATAGTCGATTCAGGAGTGAGCGTGAAAACACTATTAGAAACGCTTGCAAATGCAAAGACTTTCTGCTGAAACCAAAAATAACCTTCTAAATGAAACGATGGGTTTCTAGATGGTCGAAGTCGTCACAGTCTTCAGATGTTTAACAGAGTGGTCTAAGGAGGGAAAAAAAGGAGTTTGAAACGGAGTAGAGAAGCACTGAGAAACATTGACCACAGTTGAAGAAAATAAAAAAAAAGGGTCTTCCAATAATAATTCTTTATTCAAACGAGCAGAAATGTATCTTCTCCATCTCTCTATTCAACCGCGTGAGTCTAACGGTTAAAATGACCTCTGCTCCCAGGACGGTGCTAAAGTGTGTGAAATCAGGTTAAGGGGGGAAAATAACAGTTATTTTACTCAGCTTAAGATGGAGAGATTTACCTGAGCAGATGAAAAAAAGATGTGATGGTCGGGAGCAGAATTACAATCCATCATTGTGGTGATGGAATTACAGAGGGAGAAAAAAAAAACCCTTGAATGCAGCAATTTGCCTGGTATAAAGAGCTACGACCGAAGAAGCGCATTGACCCTTTATTAAATCAGATGTTCCTGCCCGGATTAAAGATGGAGACTTCTCCACTTAAAATACCAGGAAACCTCAAAAGTGGGTTAGAACCAAATCAGTCTGAACCATTAGACCTGCCCTACTGGCGCCATGACTTTTTACTGTTAAGATGGAAAGAAATGCATTTTCATATATTAGGCAATTTGTTGCACAATGTTTTTAGGCTAAAAGATAGACGGAGTTTACGTAACGGTAAAATATATAGAAGAATAAAGAAGGACTTATCCAACAATCAAAAGGAAGACAACTATAGCAGCTAATTAAATAAATTTAAAAAAAAAATAGTGAAAAAGTGAAAGGTAAGCTGACGCAGTTTTTTCAGCTGAGGTTAAACTCATTTAAGAAAAAAAAATAAACAAATAACAGTATTTTATTTAGATATGCTTGAGCTTCAACTGAAAAGTGGAATTAATTAATTAATATTGCCCTTGAATATGATTCAAGGTATTTTCAAAAGATCATAGTAAATTATCTTAAAATGATTCAAAACAACCATGAATGATAATTTTCTGTAAAAGATTAAAAAAAAAAAAAAATTAAAACCTTGGGGGAAAATGTTTTTTCTACTCTGGTTTAGAGTTTCAGACATTTAGAGTTTTTTCAAAGAACAAAAAAACGTGTAATATGTGTGTGTGTGTGAGTGTGTGTATCCGGTCTGTTCTACCTGAGTCTCCAGAGTCTGAATTTTTCCCTCCAGCTCTTTGATTCTCTCGTCCTTCTTTTGAGCTTCAGCCTGAGCCTCCTGCCGGGCGCTGAACTCCTCGTCAAACTGTCGGACGGGAGACGCGAGAGCGTTAATGTGACAACGGGAAAAGAAAATACACAAAGTCTAGCTGTAAATACACACAGAAACCACTCACATTCATCAACACAGGGCACCGCCAGTACAGTATCAAACAGTACTAGACACCACCATGGACACATAGGACATTACGGGGGCACAGGGACAAGACCATGGGACAGTTCCTCAGAAGTTCTTATATGCCAGGAACTGTTGTTGTGAAGGGTGCAGAAACACATGAAGGTACTGAGAACTATTTTTGTTCGGCAATGGAGAGTCTAGTCAGTACTGGTAACTGAGGACTATTTTAAGGAACACTGGACAGTACCAAGGACTATTTCTGCTGATGGTCTGTAACAGGGGTGTTCACACTTCTTGGATTGGGCGCTACTAAAATGACCAGAACCTAAAGGGATCTATCTACGTTGAAAGTATTAAATACTGTATATCAGAGGTGTGGACTCGAGTCGCATGACTTGGACTCGAGTCAGACTCGAGTCATCAATTTGACGACTTTAGACTCGACTTGACAAAATGTAAAGAGACTTGCAACTCGACTTGGACTTTAACATGAATGACTCGTGACTTCACTTGGACTCGGGCCCTATGACTCGACAAGACTCGATACTTTCTCCAAAACCCAAAGTGATCTGTATAGATATATTATTATTTTGTTTAAAAGGACTAGAAAGGACTCAAAACAGAAATGGCAGGGCTTCGGACTTGATTTGACACTTTTCAGTCTTGACTTGAGACTCGACTCGGACTTTGCCTGTCTTGACTTGAGACTCGAATCGGACTTGAGTGCAAAGACTTGAGACTTTACTTGTGACTTGCAAAGCAACGACTTGGTCCCACCTCTGCCTAATGTACTATACATAGAGTACATGATATGTTGGAGTACCGATTAAATGCATGTAGCTGTATGGCACGATATTATTTCATTCAATATAGTTTGAAAGCAGGGGTGTCAAACATACGGCATGTGGGCCAATTTTGGCCCACATGGGGGTTTAATCCGGCCTGCTTGATGGATTTTAAAATAAAAAAAAAAATGCAAACACTTAATGTCATACAATTTGAATATTTTCTAATATACTTTGCATAAAAACAAAGGAGGGAAACAAGGGCTTATTGTTATTTATAGACAATTGCGTTGATGATTGGTGGCGCTTTGGCCCAGAGGCGATGTCTCTGTCATTGGTGTGGAACCCCAGGGTTCACCTCCTGGGCAAGTTCGAATCCCGGTTAGGGCGATTGGTACCTTCCAGTGGACTCACCACCCACAGGAAGGTTTAGGGGGTTGGTACGGTGCAATGTGATTTGGGTGGCGACTGCTGCCCCCGCGACCCGGTAACAGATAAGCGGATGAAAATGGACGGATGGATGGATGTGTTCTGATCGGACTGGTCCGGCTCACTTGACATCTAATCAGGCTGTTTGTGGCCCATGAACCAAAATGAGTTTGACACATCTTACAGTGATTTATCGGTAGATCCCGATCTACTTATTTAGGCACCCTGGGTGTAAGGGGAGTACTAGTGCCAACCCGTTGTGGAAATTTGAATCCGAAATGAATTTTCACTAAGTCTAAGCAAGTATGTAAGAAAAAAAAAAAAACAGGCAGCATCCCTCTTTAACTCTGCACACTTTTTAATAACAGAGTCATTCTGCTGTTATTGAATTGTGTCTGTTTCCTGTAAATAACAATACTTTAAATCAATAGTAGAATTAATTTGACCACTTTAGGAGGAAACCTGAGAGGAAGTGTTTAAATTGTGAAACAGTACCAGGGACTGTTCGGGCAACTTCACTGCCACCGCTGTGTGCACAAATAAGTACAAACAGAAGACGGTGCTCATGGATTGTTGTAGCACTGATACGGATCATGTAGCGTCACGGCCAGGTATTGATCTGGGCTCAGACGATCAATGGCTCGTCTACAGACTCGGAGGAGGAAGAAAAAAAACTTTGCCTGATGGGAGGAGGAGAAGGTGGAGGCGGGGGAAGGCTAAGAGAAGAAGCAGGACAATTCTGACAGAATAAATGTTTCACCTTTTTAGAGAACTCCGACGCTTTCTGCTCACTCTCCTCCACTTTGGCTTTGTCGACACACTGATCTGCAGAGACAAGATCGCACGCGGTCTGTCAAGTCAAGAAGTGAGCTCAGAAAAGCCGTCCTTAATGTGACATTTAAAGGAACCAAACTTTTCCCACTTCAAATTAAAAACCCCAAAATCAAGCATTTTTAGTTTTTTACAACATATAATGTGTTATAGCAATACATTTGGGTTTCTGAAAAAAAAAAAAAAAAAAAAACATACAGTTCAATTTCTGTCTTTTCATTAGACATTTTGTCAAGCCACACTATTGCATTCTGAATTTAAATTCTATTTTTTAATAATGCTGCTTATCAATAACCATGGAATCGGGTAAGTATTTTTTTTATAGTAAACATGGTTATCGGTACATACAAATATGAGGTTGTAATAATAATAATGATAACAATAATAATAATTATTAAATATTATTAGTATTATATAATATTGTAATTATGCTAACAATTTAATTATTATTATTATTATTATTATTATTATTATTATTATTATTATTATTATTATTATTATTATTATTATTATTGTTGTTATTTATGGTTTATTGTTGTTGTTATTGTTGTTGTTATTTATGGTGGCTCTGGACTTTTAGGGTTGCTAACTTGCTATCCTCTAACAAACTAGACTTTAACGTCAGGGCAGTGGCAAATGTTTCTGGGTTTTACATTGGATCTCATCACAGTAATACTCAAGTTGTGACAATAGAAAAATTTGTATAAAATATGAACTTCTACTGCATTAAGGTAATGCTGTACTTTAAGAGAACCTGCTTTGTTTGTGATTGCAATTAATCAATCAGTTAATTGAATTGAATTGCAGAAAACCTCACATTACTATGATAATACTTGTTAGTTGTTGCCCGGCCCTTTGTGTTAGCATTTAAATATGTTCGTGGTTAGTATTGATTAAGTCAAGGTTCATTATGTATGAATAATGCAAATTTTAATTTTCAATATAAATATACTGTAAAAAGGGTTATTGCAATATATAGTAGTAGAAATCCAATCCATCCAATTAAACATTTTAGGGCTTTTGACTTTTTCCTAACTGCTAAGCTGTTAAGTCATTGTTTCCCCTCGAATTTTAACACGTTTGCAATTCCAGCGTTTTAGGATTCCTTCCGTAGACGAATCATGTGGAAGACAGCGAGAGTGTTAGATGACAAATCACACATCAGAAAAAATAATTACCAGCAAAAATACTCCCTGGTGTCAGGGTGAAGAAGGAAATGAAGAAAAACCAAAGGTGAGAAGGCAATCTCATACCTACATAAAGGACTAATTCCATGACTTTAATGAGGATATAACAAGGATAAATTTGACTTTTTTTTTTTCCTTCTTCTTTTTACAGCTGATTGAGTTTCAGAAGTGTTGAAAAAAGTTGTTTAATTGTGCATCCGTTTTACCGTGGATGGGTTTGAAAACTTTTAATGACATTGTTGAGGAGAAAACCAAGAGCAAAGTGATGATATTTGTTTCTTTTCTCCCTTTTGATCTTCTCAATTGCGATAAGGATAAGGATTCATTACGGAAACTAATAGTTATAATGTTGTTCAACAGACACAGCAATGTGTATTTACAGAGCTGCTGCAGGTGATGAAAAACAAAAGAAAACATCGTAGTTAACTCCTGTCTCTTTTGAAACCAACGTTTACAGAGCTGCTGCAGGTGATGAAAAACAGAAGAAGAAAAACGTGTTGCATCGTGGTTAACTCCTGTCTCTTTTAAAACCAACGTTCAAGTTAAAATGATTCACGAACGGACTTCAGAGCACCGGGTCGAAGTCTGTGTCGAGCGGTCACAATTTTTACACAATGTAGGTCCATCACTTTCAGGTCTGACCCCCGTATTCCACTGGATGCGTTACGGCTGCGTTGCGATTAAAGCTGCATTTAAGCGCCATTATATTTAATGCGATTCGATCACGCCAGACCAAGAATTAGAAACGGTTTCAGCAGAAAACTTCTGCCGACCTTCAAAATAAACACAGAGCTGAAATCACAACCCTCTACGTCAGACGTGTCAAACTCAGGTCCGGGGGCCAAATCTGGCCCACAGTGTAATTTTATTTGGCCCACAGGATCATAACAAATGTGTACTAAGGTTGGCCCACCAGTATATAGCTCCAATATACTGTCAGGATTAATAGTATTAGCGATGTACGCGGAATGTTACAGGACATACATATTGTTTTTTTTTTTTTGTTTGTTTTTTTTTTTTTTGTTGTTGGCTTGTGAAAAAAAGATTTATAATAAAAAAGGAGAGCAGGGAAAACATGCAAAATTCCACCATTATTTTTTTTTTTTTTTTTGGAAAAATATTAAGTTTGGCCTGCGACGTCCCAAGTTTTTAGTTTTGGCCCACTGTGAATTTGGGTTTGACACCCCTGCTTTATGTCAATTCCATTCACAACAGGTCAAAAGTCAAGAGGCCAGAGAGTTGGATGGTTGATGTCACCTTGTCACCATAGACGAGGAGATAAAAACTCTTTCACAGAGGCAAAGTAAACTATTGGATGTTGTTGTTGTTGTTACTTTTACGCAGTCTGTTTATTGAGGGATCTCGTGTTTTTCATGATTTTGGAATTATCATGCAAAATCAGCTGGCTCGCAAGGCTGCGCCCCCCGCTGCCGCAACGCACCCAGTGGAACATCACAGTCGTAATCAGAGAACACATGTTTAAGTGAAAGTGAGATTTTGAAAGTGTATTAACCCAAAAAAAAAAACAAAAAAAAAACAAGTACCAATCAAATGCGTGAAGTCCACGTCCAATCTTCGGCTGTAGCCAAAGTCTGGGTCCATCCCGCTGCGGTGCAGGACCACCTGAGACACACATTCTTCGATCACCTTGTAGTATTGAGGCCTGAGGAGGGGCGAGACAGAAAATGTAGAGCAGGACAATTAGGCGAGTTAGAGAGAGAGACGTGAGTGACAGCGACTCGGTGACGAGGCTAATTAGTCACAAATGATTCTCTTATCTGAGTTAGAGGTCATTAAATGCCACCAGAAAACTGCCGTTCTGCTGGGAAAATAGATGTCCTATTAAATTTGATCGCTTGCGTCACTCCACGCCATGAAATATGCAGATTAACGTGCATCCGAACGCACGCGTGTGTGTGTGTGTGCATGCGCTGTCTGTCCATTTCAAGGTGAGAGACATGCAACGACCTGGGCCACGTTGGCCTTTCTCCTCATTTGCAATCATCTTCAGCAATTAGAGCGACGGTATAAAGTGGAATGTACGTGTAATGGCAGTAATGCGTGAGTAATTGAAAAGCACAATAATGGAGAAACATGTCAGACGCTGAGGAGCGTGACTGAGAGCCGAGAGCTGTTCCGATACGCTGAGGGGTCAGACGAGTGGGCGAAACCTCACCCTCGAACGATGCAGACCTTGAAATCATCCTGACAGGTTTCAGAAGTTGAGAACAAGACGACAGGGACACACCTTCTGTTCTAACTGACTGCTGGAAGACTATTGGTAAAACCAATAGAGAGTCGCCTACCTCAGCCAACAAAAACATACTAATCTGTCGAGAACTATCTATCTATCTATCTATCTATCTATCTATCTATCTATCTATCTATCTATCTATCTATCTATCTATCTATCTATCTATCTATCTATCTATCTAT
>NC_024321.1:811190-818894 GCF_000523025.1 Cynoglossus semilaevis
ATCCATCCATCCATCCATCCATCCATCCATCCATACATCCATTCATCCATACATCATCCATCCATCCATATATCCATACATCCACCCATACATCTATCTATCATCCATCCATCCAAACATCCATCCAACTATAGCCTGTCTGATCCGACGCCTCGAAGACGACAAGTATTAAATGACAGTTGATGATAACACGGATATGCTTAGAATTAGCAGTAAGCGGCTAACACTTTACTCTAAAACTCAGTATCAGAATTTGAATCACTGAATGCAACCACTAAGAAGTCACCATTGAGACAGGCTCGATAAATGTAGCAAAGTTTAAAACACTTCTAATCCCTGGGGAAAAATTCAGTCTGTGACTCAGAGTCAGACTCTGACACGCAGTGAAGCTCGTTCCTAACCTTTTCTCACTAACACTATCAACTCAAATTACAGCTGACATTTAATAAATACTGGGTCAGGGAGGAGTGTCTGCCCCCAAGGTGAAAGAATATTTTTATATTCTTCAGGATAATAAAGAATAAAAAAAACTTCCTTTGAAGTTCAACTTTGGAATTATTAATTTCTAAAATATCTCTCTTCATTTTCTTATCTGCCGTTTCACGTCCCATTCACTCAAATTTCTATCACTTTATTTAAAAAGAAAATGTATCTAATTTTATATTAGGCAATATTTTATTTCTTCGTCACTATGAGTTGTTTTTGTTACTTAGCTAAAATGCATTTTTTGACTTGCTTTTTTTTTGGTTATTTTTATATTTTAGACTTTATATACTTCTAGTATATTTCTAATATATTTTGACTTGTAACTATGTCGGCCATAGAGATGCAGCGACTGGCATTTTTTTTTATAATAAGTTAGAGATGCAGCGACTGGCATTTTTTTTTTATAATAAGTTTGACATGCCCAAACTGGTTTTTGCTAACAAATCAAAGCTCAACATTGCTAATAATCTGTGTCTATCTTCGGGTCGGTTGTCAGCTGTAAAACCTTTAGTGTTAGCCTACAACAAGCTGCTAAAGTAGCATAACACGATTTGAAATACTGTAGCTCCAGTAACAATTACTTAAAAAATGAAAAAAAAAAAAAAACGCTGTTTTGTTAGCTTCTTCACATTGGGCTTTGTGTTGGCTAAAGTGTTCGAAATATTTCAAGTAAGCTTGGAACTTGAAACTCCGAGCTAGCGACACGTTAGCTTCAGCTCGTGAGAGTAGTTTCCCTTCCTTTCTGCACAAAATGAGTTCAAAACTGGAATTACGTGAGCTGACTAGCCATCGTTCTAGTCAGCGGGCACGATTATGCGCGACGAAATTTGTCTGATCCCAATCACTCATACGCATATGAGCTCTATTTAAACGCTTATCTTAGTTTTAATATTTATGATCTTCAAATAGAAAATCTGGAAAACATCACCTTTAGCAAGCATGCAAGATAGCTCAGACGGAACTCCATTAGGGTGATCCCTGAAAAAGCCCTCGATTTATTCTCGCTGTTAATGAGCTGAATATGAGCCAAAATAACCGTGCGAGCGAGCCTGATGTCATTTTTGTCAAATTGTTTATTTAGCATCTCCGTTGTTTACAGAGGCCATGGTTTGGTTTTGGAATTAAACCTGTTGTCCCTCTTTTGTTCGGTGGGCTAAAACTGCTGCCATCCCCCTATACTTTTAAGGGAACTTTGCAGCAGGTGAAAACAGCGTGTTGCATTAGTAGACATTAGAGGGTTTGACCGTGTTCGACTGTGTTTGCCCACAGCTTAGAAAGGCTACGTTCAGCCAGAACCTGGTGGGTGGACAGTTCACAGAGAGTTACTTACAGAGATTTGAAAGGGCACCAAATCCTGTGCCACAGTGAATCAGATTAATTCAGCAGCTACACAGGAGGTGCCGTGGTCTGAAAGCAGCAAATGTGATGCATTCGGGAGACTAAGCGGCTGAAGCTCGCCCACTGATGACTGGAACGAGCCCCACGTAACGCATACACACACACACTCGCTCACACACACACAGCAGCCTGCATGGCTTAAGCTGCGCAGCTTACAACTGTCACCACTGTACACCACCTTATTATCTAAATAAGCTGCAGCATTTTTTTTTTTCCCAGTGTCCTCTGTCCTCTACGGCTTCACCACCAAGAAGACGACGGTGGCAGAGAGCAGATAAGTGAAGATGTAGAATGTGACCCAAAACTGTCACAGTGGGTGGAGCTTCTGGAGCTTTGTCATAAATATAAATATGGTATGTCCCCCCCCACCCATCTCTAATCAGCCCCCCCCTCTTTTTTTTTTTTTTTTTTACACTGCACCACCTTCATTTCTAACCCTGGCTGCTCCACATAAACCCAGACTAATCCCTGTATCACTGAGCTCCAAAAGAAGCAGATTTGCTCTAAATTTTCTGGGTGGGTTTGATTCATTAGACTTTCAGCCACAGATTAATTATCAGAAATAAACCAGGCCCTGGAGAAAAACAGCAGAGAGGAGAAGAGAAGGCACGAGGAGAGAAGGAGGAGAACAGAGAAGTGCGGTTATATCTGTGTGGGCTTCAAGGAGGAGCGACAGTAAAACCACACATCAGCCCAGTTCAAAGTCAGGCCCGGGGGCTAATCATGGAACACGAACAGTTTTTTTTTTTTGTTTTTTTTTGGTGGCCTATGACTTGTGTAGTGTGTAGACCATAACCATAAGTGTGGAAAACAAATGCAACTAAGAATAAAATTTGAAAATTTATATATTTTTTCCCCTCCTTAAATTTACATTGTAGCTCCTTTCCTGTAACTATGTAATGGTGATTTTTTTTTTGTTTTTTTTGGTCGCCATATTGATTTCATGTTTATTAAATGCACTCTTTGTATGCTAAATATATATATATATATCTCTATTATCTTAACATAAAACTTAAATTTTTTTAAGATATTTGAAAAAATTAATAAAAATTAAAAAATTAGAATTAAAAAAAATTTAAAAATTAAAAAAAAAACTTTAAAAAAGTATATTTTTTCATTTATTCATTCCATTTCAAATATACCATTAACTGCACTAAACAAAATTAAAATTAATTTAAAAAAAATTTAAAAAATATATTTTTCATTTATTCATTTTATTTCAAATATACCAATAACTGCACTAAAGAAACAGAAACAACAACAGAGGCATCTTACGGGGGGAAAATACATAAATAAACAAATAATAAATAAAGCCTTTGAGTTTAAAAAGACAGCGTGCAGCGCTGTACATCATCATTACTGTCATCATCTTCTCCACAGCGGAGACATGAAATAATAAAACTCCTCAATCTGAAAAAAAAAAAAAAAAAAAAAAAAAAGCCTCCTGGCTGTTTTCTGCTGGTGTGAGAACATGCGTGGGTTTGTCCTTGCAGTTGTTTTAGAGGCCATGAGGTAGGAAAAGAAAGAAAAAAAAAAAAAGTAGCGCGCATCTGTTAAAAAAAAAGGAGCCATCATCAGTTTTACCAGGAGGCTCGGAACCGATGGTTCTGTGAGTGAAGTGGGTTTATTACGGTGGACGTGGCTCCACAAGCCGATTAATATGATTTTTATTCCTCTGCTCTTCATCCACGTTGATGAAAAAGTGATAAATAATTCATTAGTCAGAGGAAACAGCGTCTTGTCTACAGTCAATTCATCATCTCCTTCTCATCCACCTGACATCGAACTGAGTGTTTTTTAAAGAATTAATTCAGAGGAAGCCTCGGCCGGCACGCGGCGCTGGATTTATCGTTCATTCACAGGAGCAACAACCCTTCTGTTGAGGTGGATTTATTTAGAATTACCCTTTAATGTCATAATCCAGATACACATACGTAACATATGCGGGAGGGATTGTTCTGTCTCATATTCACCTGTCAATCACTGGGTTTTGACAAGCGGGGCACATAAAGGTCTCGGGCGAATCGGCTCTCTTTTTTTTTTTTTTTTTTAACTTAGCGTTAAGCAGTGGTGCTAGCTAAAACGACATTGGATACAACCCGTCAACAATAGGTCACATCAGGGGTCACCAAATGTATTTGTCAGAGGGACCAGTTTTTGGTCTGGAAAACCTCTTGGGGGGATGGACAATTAAATAAAATGAAATAATTTTTACGTCTGAATCCAGTCGCGGGATGTTCGACGGGCCAGATCCGCCCCGCAGGCCACTAGTTGATTATCACTGAGTTATGTTTTCAGGTTTTCAGAAGAACCAAATGAAATGAAATAAAAATCACATTTTTGTCTAACATTATTACATGATGTGAATTTTGGAATCCAGTTGCGGGATGTTTCGCGAGCAGGATTCGGCCCGCAGGCCACTAGTTGATTATCACTGAGTTATGTTTTCGGGGTTTCAGAAGAACCAAATAAAATGAAATAAAAATCAAATTTTTTTCTAACATTATTATTTGATGTTATTTTTGGAATACAGTCACGGGCTGGATTAGACGGTTGGGTGGGCCAGATTCGGCCCGCAGGCCACCAGTTGATTATCACTGAGCTGTTTTTAGGTTTTTAGAACAACCAAATGAAATGAAATAAAAATCCAAATTTTTGTCTAACATTATTATTTAATTTTAATTTTGGAATCCGGGCACACCCCCGATGTCACATGAAGTAGTTTGGTTGTTCAGGTATTTCTATGACATCATCACTATGCTAGAATTAGAAGAAGAAAGAAAGAAAAATGCTCAGATAATTTCTCATTTGACCAGAGAATGTATGTTACTTCATGTTGAAGCTGGTTTTCACCTGCTGGATTTTCTGACGCAACCTGTTCCCATTACTAAAGCATGGGGTCAGGGTTGGACATTTTTAAGTACTTTATTAATACTGGAGGGAAAGTTGGTTTTCTTCGCATTTAATCCCGTGTTGCCACAGAAACCACCGAGGGCAGGATTTCAGCCCCGTGCTCTCACACAACCACAAAACTACTGGTTCCAACCGAGGGCAGGATTTCAGCCCCGTGCTTTCACGCAACCACAAAACTATCACACCGATCCATTACCAGGAGAACGTGCAGTCGCAGCATCTGAGCTCTAATGCACAAGATGATTTGTGAAAAAGGGAAAACGTTCATTATTGAGCTAATCCAATCACATTACAGTATAAGGATCTCATCACTAGACGAAGCTCAATGAGCCATCGCAAAAACACCTGAAGAGAAAATGCCCAGTTATCAAGGCCATTGATGAATAAATAATACATTTTTTAAAGTAAAATCAGACAATAAAGTCAGACTGACAGCAGAAAAGAAAAAGTTAGGCGGGAACATCAGCATGGGTTCAGGAGTGAATATGGAGGCAGGAGTGTGAAAGATGCACGCAGCTTTTACCTGATGTAATAGTCATTCCTGATGAGCAATAGATGCTGAAGGATGGACAGGAGGTAGGTTTCTGAGCCGGTGTCTCTCACCATGTTGGACAGAAGGTGGAAAACTTCACCCATATCAGTGGGCAACAAACAATTAAGGAAAAAAACAAACGATTGATTTCAAAGTCATCTCTGTTTAAAGTCAGGATAAGCTAAAATTCGAATGAAAAGTTAGCAAAGAACGGGCACAGAACAGAACAAGAACACAAGTACAGAGTTCGAAGACTACTGAAGTCGAGCGATAAACGTAAATAGAATGAGCTTCATTGCCAAAGTCAGACAATAATCTATCCAATTCTACGTTAGCGTTTAACTCAAACTTGAGCCACAGAAGTTAGCTAAAGTAACGATGAAACAGTCCAGGATGTCAGACCCTGAAGTTTTCACAATAGTTCTGATAAATCACCCAAAAAGTTCACCAACCCAAAATATTTCATATTTTAACAAAGAACGGCAGAAGGTTATCCTGAAAGTAGCTTCAAGGAAAAACAGCAGATTCCTCTCATTGAACAAAACCAGACACAAAAGTTGCTTAGAAAAACTTAAATTAGTCTTTGTTTCAGTCATGTCCTTAAAAAAAAAAAAAAAACTACAGAGAAATATTGCCATGCATTATAACAATGACAAAGCAGTGTCAAGTTAATGGATTTGTTAAATACACGCTAAGTCATCCAGATAGTTTTTTTTTTTTTTTTTTTTTTACAATTCATTCTGTTTCTCTTAGACATCAAATCCATCACCGTATCCTCCTGGTAAAACTAAATATAAGACATATAATCGATACCTTCTGCAAATTTAATGACATGTATTTTCACATCAGACTCAAAATCAATGTGTATTTCAGACATTCTTAGTATTGATGATGGGGTGTATTTTTTTTTCTCTCCTGCAAATCACAGCAGGAAAGTAAGCAAAGAAATCATGAGCTAAAAAGATTTTCTAGATGATTAAGATTCAGCCGAATTTTAAGATAATAATTTATAGAAAATTAAAGAAGAATATTCAAGAATATTTTTTATTAAGTTGGCCAAAACACAATAAATAACTAAAGGTATAAAATGTATCTTTACGTCAAATGCATATTGACAAAAACGCAAACCATTATAAATAGAGTAGACCAATCGGCTTTGGCAATTTTTTTTTTTTTTTTTTTTCCTGAGAGAAATAACTAATCGCAAAAGATTTCATTTAAGCTCGATCCTGACACTGAGCTCTGATTAGGAGGACAATCTCGGAAGGTCTTCAAGCAGTTTCACCAATCACCCAACTGGAGAAGTGAACATAAATGTGGCGACACCAGTACATCATCATCATCATCATCACAATTTCCATTAGTGCAGTCGCCACCGTCATCATCCTCATTATCATTACGATCACCGTAATTACAACTGTCATTGTCATCATCGCGACCATCATCATCATCATTATCATCATTACCATCACTATCATTTTTTTGGTCAATGTTTATTTGTGGACGAGTACCTAATTTTGTCCAAGCACCTTGAACGCACCGTGCAAGGTCGGTTCAAATCGCGTGCAAACTGCTCCCTCTTAACGTTACCTGATTGTGTTGGCCACACTGGATGTTAATGCATTATTTGTCTTCAACCATTGTATTTTCCTTTAATCAGCAAAAAATGGTGACACATGTGATGTCATCGTACCAATATCTCATTCAGCAAATGAGTCAGTAGAATCGGAAAGCAGAATCAAAATGCAGATTAAGAACGGAACATGGACTTTAAGATCGTCACGTTCCCAATCCTAATCGATCATTACTATAATTATTCATCATAATAGTATATACTGTGCCTTAACCATAATTACTACGACCATCGTCATCGTTGGCATCACATTATATCAATATCACAACCATAGCTACTGTTTGTATTGTCATCCTCATCAATATTACCGTCATCATATTTACCATCAACTTTAACATCATAATCATCCTCATCGTCATGACAACTATCCTCAATATCCTCATTGTCACAATCCTCATCCAAAACGCTGCCACAATTATAATCACGATCATCCTCAGTATCATAACAATCTCCAGTATTATCATGATCATCCTCATATTCATATGGCCATCATAATAATTTCACAATAATGATTATCATCAAAATCATGGTCACCATCATAATATCATCTCATCATCATAAAAATTATCATCATAATCATGGTCATAATCATAATAACCATTGTCATTATCATCACAATCATGGTCACCATAATTATCATCATCATAATCATGGTCATAATCATAATAACCGTTGTCATTATCATCACAATCATGGTCACCATAATTATCATCATCATAATCATGGTCATAATCATAATAAC
>NC_024321.1:819104-823104 GCF_000523025.1 Cynoglossus semilaevis
TCATCATTATCATCATAATCACGGTCACCATCATTATCATCATCATAATCATGGTCATAATCATAATAACCATCAATATTATCATCATAATTATGGTCACCATCATTATCATCATCATAATAGTCATCATCATAATCATGTTCATAATCATATTAACCATCAATATTATAATCATAATTATGGTCACTATCATTATCATCATAATCACCATCATAACCATTGCCATGATCATAATAATCACCATCATAATCATGATCATCATCATTAAACTTATGATGCTCATAATCATAATCACAATCATAATCATAATAATCACCATCATAATCATGATCAGCATCATAATAAACATCATCATCATCATAATCACCATCATAATCATGATCATCATCATTATCATGGTCATCATCATAACCATCCTATCAACAATCAAATTTAAAATCTTAAAATCACTCGTATTAATATCTCCATTGACTGTCATCATAAACACCACCATCATGTTCCATATTTACTATCACCTTTAGCATAATCACAACCATCTCCTTCACCATCACCACATCATCATCGTCATCATTTCAAATCTCCTCCTCCTCCTCCTCGTCCTCGTCCTACTCCTCTCTGCTCTGAGCTTCTCCACTGTCCATCTGTCTTCACTTTGTCTCTGACTAAATGATGAATAAACATGAGAGCCGCGCTGCAGAACCATGTAGGCCAGTCAGCAGCAGCGACTGGGGTCAATCAATCATCGGTTCCACAGATCATTAATATTCATAAGTGGCCTGGAGTCACCTCAGCTCAGCACCTGGACCCGACTCGGACACACAGGAGATCCAGGATCTGGAGGTTAATATTCATGAAAGGGCTGAAAGACACTGCTAACACAGGAGCAGGAACCACCTACCTGACACTGTGTATGTGTCTGTGTGTGTGTGTTTGAATGTGATCAGCCACACACTGTCCTTGGAAACAAATACTGGGTCTTACTCATTTGTGAAGCTGCTGAAGCAAATCATAGCACTTAAAGATGGTTGACAGGAACTGAGGAGAGTAACAGGAATGTCATTCCCAACAAGGACCTGTACGGTATGTGTTTCTACTGCGGGGACTAACACAAGGAAGTTTTGGTTTGAAACAAGTACAAGTATATCTCGGTTTTACCACAAGAACCCTGGAACTAAACAAGGTTACTGTGATTGAATTCAGTTCAGTAGGACTGTGGAGGAAAAGAAGAAGTGCAGGGGTGGAGATAAGTAAACAGAGACATTTAATTTCTTTTAGTTAGATGGATGGATGGATGGATGGATGGATGGATGGATGGATGGATTGATGGATGGATGGATAGATAGATGATAGATGGATGGATGGATGGATGGATGGATTGATGGATGGATGGATAGATAGATGGATAGATGGAAGGATGGATGGATGGATGATAGACAGATGGATAGATGGATGGATGGATGGATGGATGGATGGATGGATAGATAGATAGATAGATAGATAGATAGATAGATAGATAGATAGATAGATAGATAGATAGATAGATAGATAGATAGATAGATAGATAGATAGACGGACACAGCTTTTTTTGTTCGTATCGCATCCCGTTTCCCAGGAGTTCACGGTCATCGCAACATCTGTCTGCATGCAACCTCAAAATAGCTGCCAATCTAAAAGTTTCTATCTCATCTTTACGAATAATGTCTATTGACTTGGGTCGGGAAGGTTTGAGAAAAATATGGGTCCACAGAAAAAAAGTTTGGGAAACAATGCTCTACACTGTTAAAACATATATACTGTATATACTTGAAGTCCTGGAAAAACTCTTTTTCATAGGCACAAGAGTGGACTTTTTTATCATCTGTGCCCTCAGTCATTTATCTTATTCCTCTTTTTTCCACCTCCTCCATGTCCTCCACAGCCACAGCCTCCCCTCATCACCCACTTGTGTCAACAGTGCCCGTCACTCACTGCAGTGCCCAGCGCTCGTACGACAGTTGTGGGATTTGGTCGAGGCGAGGGAACATCTGCATATGGATGTCAGTGTGGGTTTGTCAGCCTTTCAACCATGGCCTGAGAGAAGATCCTGAATTATTTAATGTTTTCTCTCCAAACCACAGTTGGAGTTTTTTTTACCCAGGGAGAAAATTAGTGCCGAAAGTTAGAACTCCGTGCTCTACACGTGTTAGTTAAACTGACAATGGAGGAAAGTGGGAGAGGTAAAAAAAAAAAAAAAAAAAAAAAAAAATCACAGTTGGGCGATTTATTCTATATTTCTTTTTAGCACATGTTGAATCATTTCCTATGTAGATTTCTATGATATTTAATGACAACAGTCGGGGGTTGAATCGATTTAAATTAGAATGTGTGTGTTTTTCACTGACAGTGAAGACCGGAGAAAAGAAAAGTTACAGACAAATAGAAGAGAAGAAGAAAATCAAACAGTCGGGTTATTTACCTAATAATCCCGGTCAGAGACGGAGCTGATCAATGAGCTTCACAAATCCCCCTCTAATGAAGAGAGTCATGGGGGCTTTAGTCAGTAAAGCTCCACCAGACCGTGATCCTCATCCTCCTTGTTCCTCCTCATCATCATCATCGTCATCATCATCCTTCCTCCTCATCATCAATATTTTAATAATTTTCATCCTCCTATTTATTCTCCTCTTCCTCTTAATTAACATCACTGTCATCGCCACCACCATCATCATCATCATCAACTTCACCAATACACCACAAACAGCAGCAGCAGCAGCAGGTGTGGGCGAACTTAAAAGTATTCTCGATAAAGGATATTCCATCTCAGCTCTGATGTCGTCCAGACGGTGGGACAGCTCGATGGCGTCCTCCTCCTTGTTCTCGTTGAAGACCTTCAGCTGGATGTCCAGCTCCTCTGTTTCTTTCAGCTCCTGGAATTAGTCAGATGGCCATCAGGTAGATGAGAAGATACAGTAAAAAAAAAAAAAAAACATAAATATTTTGAGTGTTTCATGGATCGACCTATTGACTTGGAGGACAAAAAAAACAATGAGGAATAAAAACAGTTTAGTCAAAGTGTGGCTAACATAAAGGCAGTAATAGGGAACAGTTAGCCAAACGTGTTAATTTAAACATTGCAAAAGTGCAAAACCAGTTCAACAGTTACTTAAAAGCCGGCAAACAAAAGAAAAATAAGGCTTAAAAGCAGTGAAAAAAGCACAAAATGCGTCGGCATACTTTGAGCGTAAATGCCTTAAAGTGTTCCAAATTAAAAATTATATAATTGCAGCTAAAAGCTAGCTAAAAATAGGCCCATTACATGCGCTCAGTTCGAGGTTTTTTATGGTGAGGATTTACAGTCACAGTCAGTTTTCACTTCACCCTCATTAAGACATTTGCGTTTATATTTGTCGGTGATTTTATTCGCTTCGTTTTATCGACACATCTGTCATAGCCACTCGCACAGTACTGTCTGTGGTGTGAACTGAAGAAAGTGTTGTTTCCTGCCCAGGGACACATTTACAAATAGATGAGGCATGGCTTCTAAAAATGAACCCGACTCTCTCTGCGTCTCTGTTGACACACAGGTTTTCAGAGATTGTAGTTGCGAGAAAATGTCGTTTCCCTGCTGTTTCCACTCCACTAAAGAAAGAGTGGATAAAGTGTGACGACCTGAACCCACTCACTCACTGATGAGTTCCAGATACTAACTATCCCTGCACCTGTTCCAGCCACGAGGGGGGGCTACGGCAGGGCTTCAGCGGTGAAGCCCCGCTCTTCAACCACTTCACTATGAATCACCAGCACCGGAGATTACCAATGGAGACGGGGCCGAATGTAACCCAATTTCTGCAGGTATCAATCTCTCTGTGCTGGTTTTGCCGGGCTGCACCATCTGTCTTTACCTACGCTGGTTCAAAGGAAGGTGTAGCGAGGAAAAAGAAGTAAAGAAATAAACCGAAAGACAGAGAGGAGGAGGAGGAGGAGGAGTGAACGCAGCTGACTTTTTTCTTTCTTTCTTTTC
>NC_024321.1:823151-857235 GCF_000523025.1 Cynoglossus semilaevis
CGTGCGGACGCCGGTGTTGGAGGCGTTGCTCTAAATGAGCGTCAGAGACACTACGGTTCTAGGGGGCAGAGTGGAAGATGATTAAAGTAATGACAGTGGTAATCATCAGGAGCGGCTGCGATGACTTATTAGTGACATGTTCACCTCCGTTCGGTACAAATGAGAGGGTGAGTGATGAGTGAAGACCAGCGAGCGGTTAATTACTGCTGGATGAGCCAAGTGAGGACACAGGCTACTGACAACAACTCTTTATAACAATGTCATTAATGTTGTTGTTATTGTCCTGACAGTATAGCAACGTGTGCGCACGGGTATGTTTCAGACAACGCTCCGCAAAAATAGCTGCAGGTTAGCCAAGGACAAGCTAACGGTTGAATAACAACATGTCTACTGTATGACAACGCTTCATCTCACAGGTGTCAAACTCAGGCCCGTGGGCCAAATCTGGCCATTGTTGTTATAATGTCCACATTAAATAGGCCTACAAAAATCTAGGTAACTGAAAACAATCCCCAGCCATGTTAAACCTAGCGACTTCTTCACCGTTAGTAACAGAATTCTTGACCTCGGAATGAATCTTTTCCGACGTTTTCATCAAACTTTGCCCAGACGAACGTACGCTAGGATACAGCTAAACGCTGGCTCGCACGTAACTTCTGTTGAGATCGAGTCCGTGACTTACGGGCAGGATTTTCCTGAGGCCACATCTGAGGAACTCGTTGCGTAGATGTATCCTAAAGTCGAGATCGTCGGGAGACGTGACCAGAGCGTTGATCAGCTGCATGCAGGCAACCTGGGGTGAAAAACAAGACAAGATATTTAAATGAACCTCCCACAAATATACATTTTCATTTGTCATTTCTTCCAAAAAAAAAACAAAACTCATGTAACTCAAATATAAGAATGACCCCAGAAAAGTGAACCTGGACCAAGACGTCAGAAAGTAGTAGACATGATGGATTTATTGACTCTGTGTGTGTGTGTGTGTTATTAATGAATAGAATGGTGAGGGAAGTGCATCACCTGTGTGTGTGTGTGTGTTCAAATGTGCGTAAGGTGGAGGTTGGTGGTGTTCAGCTAGAGTCTGCTGATGAATAACAATAAGCTGGAGCAGTTTCAGGGGAGATGATTCCAGATGAGACACCGTTCCTTGGACAGAGGATCGATGGGAAGCAGAGAGATTCCCAGGAAACATACTGAAATCTTTCTCCACAAACCTTGACCTGCAGCACTTGGCTCACATGTGTTATTAATTGGAGCAACAACAATGGTTTCGCTATTTATAAAAGTGACCACGGTGATCCCTCTCCGATCGCGGTAGTTGCGTTCCAAGACCGAACGCGATAAGGGAAAATCCGCAAATATATAATATAATATATATAATACTACTACTATATACTACTATACTACTATTTATGTATATATTTAGCCTTTACGAACCAACCCCCGCCTAGCCTGTATTACCCTTCCCCACACAATTATAGGCACAGTATATTTGTATAATGGAAATATAAGACATACATATTATGTAAATAAATTAAATACACATTGTATACGTATATAAAAGTCGGGCAAAGCGCAGGAGTGCAAAAAAAGTTAACTGTTAACTGCCATCTGTGCCAGCGTCTAAATTCGCCTGTTAACTGTCATCTGTGTCAGCGTCTAAATTCGGGTAAACTTTTACCAAACACAAGAGCACGAACTTTACAGCTACGTCCGATACGTATTACGGCGCAAAGCAAAGTCAACAAGAGGCGAACAGACAAGGGGAGATGCTGAGAGTCGACACTACGATGCATCAGCCAATCAGCGCGAGGAACACAATTCTGTTTTCAATCTCCTCTCCATGATGTCTTTTAGGTTATTTTATATTAGTTGTATATTTTTACGTTTTTTTTTTTTTAGGTTAGGAAATGTTATTATCATGAAAATAATGAAAATATTAAACATTAAACAAGAAAATCTGTAAAATACAGCGATATAGCAAAACTTCCGCAGAAAGTAAATAAAAAAAAGGCAGGAATTGCTTCAAGGTCCGAGAAAAAAAGACAAGTGAAGTCAAACCCAGCTCTATTTTCCCAACTGCCATCTATTCATATTTTGGAGCAGATTTCTTTTTCTCTCTCTGTCAACCAGTAGGTCGAGTTAAGATGCTTGGAATCAGTCGTCTTTTGTGTGAACAGATCTCAAAGTCCTTCTTACCAAAAAGCACAGAAAGTTTCCTTGACTTTATCGTCAGTCCACTGGTCAAAAGTTTCCTCCGAGTATGGTCCATGAGCAGAAGTCATGTGGAAAATAGTTTGGTTTGCCAGCTGCTGTTTTCAATAATACTGTGTGAAATAAAATGTTGTAAAATCTCCATTTCACTTCTCACAGTTTTTTGACAGTTTCTGGTGTCTTTTTTTTCTTATTCTTAGATAAAACAGCTTCCTCCTCTGGCTTTTTTTTTTTTTCTTTTCCCAAACAGCGCTGTCAAGATCAGTCTCACGGGACTCAGTGTTAAAGGGCAAATAAAGCAACATAGCTTGCTCTAGTTTCATTGGCTTTCTTCAACAGCCGAAAAAAAAAAAAAAAACCCAAAAAAAAAACTATATAGCTGCTATAAAACACCACTTACCATGTGGTTTTTGTGGAAGTGAATGTTAGGATTTACCAGAGGAATTATTCTGTTGGGGATCAAGTGCGTTGTAGAAAACCCAAGAGGTGAGAGTTGATATTCCTCTGGGGGGGGCTGTTGTTGTATCTATCTGAAGCTCCTCTAATTGTGGAGTAAATTAAAATGCTTTGCTGACGCAGGAAGATGAAAGAAATTCCAACCTGTGATGAGCCAAAAAGTTTGCTAATGTTTTGGCCCTCCCTGGATATTGTGAAGCTAACTTGATAGTCTAAACTTGACTATGCTATCGACAACTAAGCTAAGTGTTAGCTCACCAGAAAATAAAACAACGCAACACGTACATGAGTTAAACAATAAAACTTAATCAATACGTATTCAACAGTTTACGACGGTTTACGACGTCCTCAACCTACAGCTTTCACGGTTACATCACCATCCCCCATACATTTATTGAAAGTCTTCCATCGTTCTGACATACATCGTTAGCAATCGCCCAGTATCAAGCGTTACTGCGGACCGCTAATACCGCGCCATCGTCGAGGGATCGTTACATTTTCAAAATCAAACAGTCTGAATGACCTTTTGTCTTGAAACATTGACAGATTATTTTTAAATGCAAAAAAAAACTAAAGGGTTATGACTGGATTTTTTTAAATCAAGTAAATTAGTAAAACTGATGTACATTGTTTTTTTCTGTGTTCCACTAAGGCCCCCGGGTCCAAATGACCCACTGACCGGTACTGTTCCCTGGACCGGGGTATGAGGACCCCTGGTTTACAGGATAGAATGACAGGTTGAATATTAAAAATGAACAATCATAAACATCTGATATTATTCCACCCTTTTTTTTTCAAACCAATCACCTCTGACTCCAGCAATACAGCACTGAGGTATGTTTGATCTAAGTATCCATGTGTTCACCGGAGAAGAGGGAATTTTTTATGAGCTCCACAGCCTTCCTTCGGTCACATAAACCCTGTGAAGATTTGGTGTGTGAAGCTTTTTTTTATTGTATTTTTTTATTTTATTTTTATGTATAGTACGTGGCCTCTGGGGGAGACAGAATATGTTTGAATGCACAGATCCTTCTTCCAGGGCCTGGAGACTTTTTGGACCATAAAGAGCTTTGCCATGTTTTAGGAAAACTGGCAGCACTAGCGTACTGTTACTGGGGTGAGCTTTTCTCCGGAGATTTACCAACACTTCTGACAGTCTGTATTATATAACAAGATGCAGTGTGGCCTCTGACAGGCTAAAGAAATGTACTACTTTTAAAAAAAAATCCCATGGATAACAAGGCTATCTTCTCTTCTCAAAACTAGCAAAAACTAGCTGGCCTACAGTACAGTGGAACCTCGAGATATGGAGTATAATCCGTTCCAGGACCGAGTTCGTAACTGGAGGTGCTCGTATCTTGAATTTATTTTTTTTCCCATAAGCAAAAACCGAAAAAAAATTAATCTGTTCCGGCCATCTAAAAAAATCCCTTAATAAAGGAATAACACAAAACTATGCTATAGAGACATACACAGACAAAAAAAAAACAAAAAAAAAAAATCTGTTCGGGGCATCTAAAAAAATCCCTTAATAATGGAATAACACAAAACTATGCTATAGAGACATATATATATATAAAAATCATAGTATATAAGGATTCCTGTGATATAAAATCAAATGTGGTTTTAATTATGAGTTTTTACCTTCAAGACAGACGATACAGTAGCGGCTAATGGCGGCATGTGCGGAGGAAGGAGGACGGAGGGAAGAGAGTTGGCCCGTACGTAGACACTTGATTCCGTACCGTGCCTTACACGTACACTACGTAACCTACATAAATTTAGAATTAACTTACGTTTTTTTTTTTTTTACTTTTTGTAAAATTAATTTGTATTTTTGTTGTGTTTTTTCTATTTGTATTCTTTCTTTAGTGGGCACCACGCATATATATATATATATATATTGACAATTTCATGCATTCATTATTTCCATGGTCATCATACGTTTCTTCTTCTCACTACCATCTTTACCACTCACTCTCTTAGGACTCATCGCTATTATGAAGAATAATGCACAAAATAGAGAGAAAATCACGTAGATAATGCAAACACAACACGGAAGACTCGCGGGAGATGCGTACAGACGCCGATGAACACGTGACGTGAACGAGTGAGGCGGTGCGGGCTGCTCCGACTGTTCGGCCACCGCCGAGCGTCGGCGTCTGTAAGCGTGCTCAAAAATATCTCGGAATACTCGTATGTCGAGCCGCTCGTATCTCGAGGTTCTACTGTATGTTAAAAAAACGGTACGGTGAATTTTACCCTGTTGTACTGATTCATTTTTCTGTTTATTACTTTTTACGTGGTGGATGTTTTATAATTGTTGTTGCATCGCTGTAAGCGTAATGGCGAGTGATAAAGTAGACAGTTATTGCTGCAGTTGTTGTCTGATATTGGATGACCCTCTGACCTGCAGCTGCTGAGCCTCGTGGTTCTCCAGTCCTTCCACGATGCAGGAGAACCTCTCCTTGTTGTTCTTCTCTGCAGTGACGGTCATGGCAGCAAGAATCTTATCCAAACTAAAAAAAAAAAAAAAAAAAATCCAAAAACAAATAGAGAACAATCAACAAACATGTTTATCCCTTTGCTGACAGAACATTTACTCACACTTTTCACCCGCTCCTCTTTAGTTTGAATGTGTCTCCATCTTTGTGTTTGTGTGCAATATGATCTATTTCTCACTATTTCTCACATCATTATTCCATTTTGTCTCAGCGTACTTGTAACTGCAATTACTTTATACAAAAAGCGGGGCTTCGGTGGAAATGCGAAGAACCAAAGAATGAGATCGGTCTTTGGGTGAGAAGTGCAGTGAATGATGGGATGTTAGAGCAGCCAGAGAGAGGTGTGGGAAAGTAAAGCAAATGACGACAGTTGGAGAGGCTGAAGGACGCTGGGAAAATAGGAGAGACAGAGAAAGACAAAAGTCTGTGAATGAAGGAGGACGTTTGTGAAGAGCTCAAACACAGGGAACCTTGATTTACAATGTGAAGACGGTAGAGACAGAGACCGCAGGTGCTCTGTTTATTCCACCTTTGCGGTGACACATTTGCTGTTTTACTTTCATTAGCTCCAAAACGGAACAGAATTTCTCTCAAAAAAAATTTCAGTCTGAAGTTTCTAACATTGTTTACTTAGAAACAAGGTCAACTGATTCACTAAGATACATGTAAATAAGTCTTAGCCAATAATACTGCTTTAAGTTATGCAACATACATTTACTTTATAGCTATAACCAGAGGACTCGTGACTTCACTTGGACTTGAGCCCTTTGACTCGACAAGACTTGATACTTTCTCCAAAACCCAAAGTGATCTGTGTAAATATATTATTATTTTGTTTAAAAGGACTTAAAACAGAAACAGGACTTGGGACTTGACTTGACACTTTTTAGTCTTGACTTGGACTCGACTCGGACTTGGCCTGTCTTGACTTGAGACTCGAATCGGACTTGAGTGCAAAGACTTGAGACTTACTTAGGACTTGCAAAGCAAGGACTTGGTCCCACCTATGCGCTAACACATGACTTTTCTCCAGGACAGTGAAGGAATCGCTTTGCTTTTCCTCTGGTTTATCACATCGATCCCCAAGGGAAATACTGTGGGATCAACAACACATACTCGCAGTGTGGGCGCAGCGGAGTGGACTAGTCAGTGGAGTGGCGAATGACGCCCAGACTGCTGACACTTGCAGAGTCCAGTTAAGTACACAGAGAGGCTGCAGTTTTGTGACAGACGTTAGCGAAACGCTGTCAGGTCACAGATTCAGATGATACAGTTTAGCTTGGTAAATGTGTTGAACTCATGCTCGTACTTTGCCACAGACTCACAGTCTGCCTGACAGCTTATAAATTGGATTTAGAGGAGTGAGTGTGTGTGTGTGTGTGTGTTTTGTGGGTACGTGTGGGTTATATTGTTTCCCACAGAAGCAGGGCAGAATAACAAGAAACTTCAGATTCGGTGTCCGCCGTGATCAAACAAAGTAAATCTGCAATTTCCCTATCTCTGACCAGAGAAACTGGGTTGTCGGTGTGAAGCCCTGACCTTGACTCTTCACTCGGCGCACCTTATGACAATTAAAGAGATACTATTGTTTGTCCAAACAGTCTTTTCTGGTCTTCTAACCACAGCTTCACGAACACTCCGTTGTTCAACCTAAGAAACACTTTGAAAAATGCTAACACCTAAACCTACATAGTTTGTATGGAAATCCCTACACACACACACACACTATCGAAAATCAAAACAAAAGAGCTAACTTGGCTAACCTTCAATGATCGCATTGGCTAAGTTTGACCTCTGGCTTGTTTCGAGGCTAATAATATGCTACAATACTCACATTTAAGTAATTGCTAGGTCTCAACATACCGTGTATACTGTATAACATATATATTTTTGAGACTTCTTAACACCACAACAATAACAATAAAGTTTTAATCACAGCGAGTACGACGAGGATTATTGTGACTACTAGCTTAAACTCGGCTAACCCCTAGCTTTTCTTTTGTCTCACTCTCTGTTTTTCCCTCTCTGTCTCGGTTTTTTTTTTTTCCTTAGCTCTTTCTCACCTTCCTCAAACACTCTCTTTCCGACTTCAAACTGAGCTCCGCGTGATGCTATATGTTTTGTCGTCTAATTCTCTAATGAGCCACGCAAAACTTCACCTCTCTTCACTTATATGTATTTTTACCCATGTAACATTCAACGTGATGTCAATGTGCGAATCACCTGTCGGATCTAATTGCAGAATGTATCGCATCGCTTTCTGCCTCTCAAACGTTTTCTGTCTGAGACCATTATCTCAGACAGAGTCACAACAATACTGCCACCTTATGTAGTGTTTTTTGTTTGTTTGTTTTTTTTACTTTTTTTTTAATACAAAGCTCTTCAAGTGCCAACAACTATGGTTATGGACATAATTAAAATTAAAAAAAAATGCTTTATTTATTATGAGCTTTTACTTATTATTTTACTTATTTAGTCTTTTTGTCAGTCATTTGAATGTAACTTTTAATGGCTATTTGGGTTAAATGTATCCCAACCTTTTTTGTACCAAGGATTGGTCGGCCAGTATTAGCCATAACGGTGAACCGCCATCGTTGAAGGATCGTTACATTTTCAAAATAAAACATATTTCAGACTTTATTCTGTTAGTATCAGAGTCTGAATGACCTGTTGTTTTGAAACATTACCAGATTATGCGGCCTAGTTACAAATGACCTACGGCACCGGCACCGGTCCCTGGACCAGGGGTCAGGGACCGCTGATATACACTATCCGCAAACAAAAATCAATAAAATGTTGCTGAATTATTTGGGGATCCTTTAACTGTTCAGGCCAAAATGTAGGGACAAATAATTTTGAAATAAACTTTTCATGAGTATTTATATATTTTTTTAAGGTTTTTTATTTTTTATTTTCTCTTTTATGTCTGGTGAACTTTGCTACATTTTTCTACTTATTTACTGCTGGTCTGTTCTTGTGGAATAACTCTACAGTGTTATTGATAGATGAATTAACTTGTTCTGGGGAACTTTCGTGTATTTTTTTTTGTTTGTATTTTTGTATTTTCTGTATAACAGGACGTTTAAAATAGCATGAACAGAAACAAACTCACATGTTCTCCTCTCCAATGATGCAGAAGGCTGAGAGAATCTTCACTATCTCTGTCATCATGTGGGTCTGCTTGGGGTCAATGGCCCTAGCCAACAGCAACAGGCTGCGCTCGTCTCCCAGGATCCTTTGCAGTCCATACTGTAAAACACAAACACACACAGATACAGAAGACAGGGGAGAGTGGAGGTTAAATTAAAAAAAATAATAATAAAAATCCCACAAGATCTGAATTAATGAGAGCCTTTGCATTGGTGTAAAACTTTCACTTTCACTTCCTCTAATTCCCTCTTTAAGGAGGGACAACGTGGCCAAAGGAGAAAGAGAAAAAAAAAAAACACTGTGAGGATGATGAAGTAATTCAATTCAGGACAGGACTACAGGGACAAATGCTCACAGGCTCCTGTACTTTAAAGCCACAAGCTCCACAAGCGAGGAGTGAGCGCATGTGGAGATTCAAATTAAAAGATGTAATATCAATAATTACTTATCCAGGAAATCTGTGGCGCTCTGCAGACAAGTCGTTTTTTTAACTTTTTATAAAGACAATTAAAAGTGTGAAAATGTAAGGAAAAAAGTATGTAGTTCTCCCATTACTTTCTCGCGTTATCCCAATCCAGGTTAGGTTTTAAATCTGGGCACCAGAAGTTGTGCTCCTCGCGTTATCCCAATCCAGGTTAGGTTTTTAATCTGGTCACCAGAGGTTGTGCTCCTACTATAATAATAATAACAATAACAATAATAATAACAATTTGGGACATTTTTATGTTAACAGTAGATCTGCTGCCACCTGCTGACCCTTGAAGGCGCAGATAATTTGGTTTCTGTGGAAATCAAACCCGGCATGCTAACCGCTACGCTATAGAACCGACCTATCAGTGGAATTCAAATGATGCCTATTATCATCTTACGTTCTCTTGTTTTAAAATGTTACAACTGTATATGTTTTTTATGTAAGCGTAAGAAAAAGTAAATCTTAAAATGATCATGCCGAAATGATTGCGATTAACTAAGAGTCATTAAATATATGGTATATTTTTGTCGTTCACCTACATTTAATGTAAAATACCTGGCCTAAAAAAATTCATACAAACCTTGTTATTCATAAAGGCCTTTAAACACTGGATTAGTTTGTGCTGGTTCCTCTTGTCAATGGTCTCCTGACTGTGAAGAACAACAAAACAATTCCGGTTAATCCCAACAACAGATAACATAAAGATGTCACTGAGATGAAAACACGTCAGACTTACTGCTTCTTGTCCAACAGCTTCTCCAGAGAGTCCAGCAGAAGACCAAGACCCTCATGACCAAAGTTGTTCACCCAACTGCAAAATAAAAAAAAAATCACAGAATAAAAATCAACGCTACACAATCGGCGAGTTATCTGTTCATTTTAATAAGCAGTTTTTTCTCTCTCTCTGATTTTGTCTCAAAAATGTTTCAAAATGAGGGTCAGTGTTACGATAGCCCAAAAAACAACACCATCATTATGTCCATAAACGCGATTTCTGTAAGAAACCAACTGCAAAACCTTTGAAAGCATCAAAATTTGAATTATAATGTATCAACATTTTGTATGTGTTTTTAGACATAAAAATAAGAACTGATTTGGTTCTGTTTTTATACACCAAATTTTCTTTTTGAATGTTGACACAATTATTCTGCAGTTGCAAAGGCTGACCACTGTATGGCAGTGTTGGGTGATTCTGAGGCATCCACTGTAGAGGCTTATATGCAACACTGCCATCAAAACCTATTCTTATCATAGAAAATGACATTTTAATAGCTGTCCACTGTAGTGACCGTCATGCATGAAAGGGATATAAAGAGAGAAAGGGAATGAGAGAAATAAAGCGATGGGTAAAATGACCAAGCAAGAGACAGTGAGTGAGACAGCACAAACGAGTGTCGGGCTACGAAGCGTAAGAAAAATCTCGCAATAGTTGCAGATTCTCAATATGGGATACGTGTATTTCGGGAAGCTCGTATCTTAATCACAGATTAACGAAAGGTATCGGTTGGCTTGTTCATTCACCGAACCGGGCCGCGCTGCCCTGTCCCAAATATTCTGGTTAAACAGATGCGATTTGTTTACAGCGAAAACTACCAGCACCGATACTGAACAGAGCTCAGAGGAAATCATTCATTCGGACTAAAACTCTTACAGAGACAAATTGATAGCTGCGGAGGCTTTTAATTCGTGAAAAATCAAATTGCCGCCTGAGTTTATTCTCCATTAGTGAGAAGTGAAAGTGGAGGGGAAAAATGAGCAGCAGCTGATTTTTCTCTGTTCGGTGCTTTGTTTCCCGCTGCTCCTGCTGCCGTGTTTGAGCCAAAAAGATTGAAGTAACAACAGAAAGATAACAGCGAGATCGATAATGAAAGGCAGGAGATAATTGGTTGCGAAGCAGAGAGAATTAGGAGACAGTGAGTGATGAGATAGCGAGGACCGGGACTGTGATGTCATTATTTCACGATCGAAGTTTCAGGCTCCTGTATTGGTGGTCAAACTGTCACAGCTGAGTTTATTAAACTTGCTCATAATTATTTTTTTGTCGGTTCCGATAGTGTAACAGTTAGCACGCCTGCTTTGGTTCGATTCCCAGAGGAACCACGTGCTTGTCACTTACTAGGGGCAGCCTGTTAACAGCATGTCTGCTGCTAACGGCGTAATTTCCCAAATATGGGATCAATATAGTACCAATTTTTTATTTTTTATTTTATTAGACAGCTAATAAATGTAATCTAATTTCTAATAAATGATCAATCATATTTAACATGCCATTAAATGACATGGCGGTATTGATTGCCGAACAAGGTATTGATTGTCGAACAAGTCAACAATATCACGCAAGCCGCAGTATGATTGTCTGATTTTCGCTGGTATTTCTTGCGTTGTGCTATTTGTTCTCAACAAGGGAAAGGTGGAAAGAAAAATAGTGAGGACAACAACAGAGAGATTCTACGAATTCCTGATAATGGCGCTCGTGTTTCAGATCAGGTTTTACCGTACGGCTTAGGAAAGTCTTGGATTTGTACCATCGCTGAGAACAAGGAAGTAATAAAAGAAGCTAACTTTGCTAAAGGAGTGACTGTGATCACCAAGCAAAGATCTCAGACATTAGAAGAAGTGGGAAAGTTGCTACTGATTTGGATCAACGAGAAGTAGTTGGTCGGCAACATTAGACAATAATTTGTGAAAAAGTCACGTCTCCTCAACACCGGTAAGGATGAACAAAATTGCCTTTCCTATTTATAGCTTTATTCTCTGTTTATCTTTGAACTTGTACACAAACTACTGTTGAAAAAGTTTGAATAATCCGGGGTCCAGGAACGGATGAATCCATTTTACATTGATTCCTATGCGGAAAATTGTTTTCAGTTTTCGAACTTTTCGAGTTTGAAAAAAACGAGGTTCCACTGTGTTTGAAACATTCTGTAAAGAATTTCGGCCGTGATTTTTGTCCTGCATAAACGTCGGTTTCTGAGCTTTCTTAGTCCACTGCAGAAAAAAAAAAAGGAATTTTATTTTTCTGTTTTTAATCTAAAACAAACTAACTAACATTGATGTGTCGACCAGAGACTTTTCCCGTTGTAAACATAAGAAAAAGAATAAAAACAGGATTGCACACTCTGTGAGTGCAGTTAATAATGAAGCCACTGTAATGTCAACATTCAGAGACAAAAGGAAACGGAACCAATATTTGTCAAGAGAAATTCTGGTTATTATGGCAAACGAAACGACACAGAGGGATTCTGGGACTTACTGTATGTATAACCCGGGTTGAATGTGAGAGAAAATAAAGGACGGATGTGAATTTAATGGAACTTAGATTAGGTGGAGATTTTTTTAAATTATTATTATTATTATTATTATTATTATTTATTATTATTATTATTATTATTATTATTATTATTACTAACGTCAAATAAATTGGAAGTCGAACTTTTGTACGTGTTTTTTTTTTCTTTTTAAAAGTAAGAAGAGAAACATTCGTTCAGAGTCCAACAGAGTGTAAGTGTGTGAAACAGCAGGTTTGTTCGTGTCAAAAGAAAAAAAAAAACGATTTATTCATTGAAATGTGTTCAGTTTATTCCAGTGAAATGCAGTAACTTTGGTAACTTTTACCTCTACTTGTTTGTTTTCTCTTTCTTCTATCCCATCGTTTTTTGTTTTTTTTTTTCTTTCGAATTTTCTTTTCTCTCTTTTACCTTCAAGCGTGCTGTGACTTGTTGCTGCACGTCTAGGTGTTTCAGGCTGACACGTTTGTGTTTAAGGTCTAAGGTTTTAGTAATAAATGAGACATTTCGAGAAAAGTCTTCACAACGTTTTGCGCATGCTAGCACGCCCGCCAAAAAAAGGACGGAAAAAGGTATAAAATAAATACAAACTGTTGTGTGTTTGTCTATATATATATATATATATATATATGTGTGTGTGTGTTTTTGTGTAAGTCCCTGTTGTTGTTGTCGTTGCCACTGTGAAACAGAACAGACATAAATGTCTGCAGGGAAGAGAAAGTGTCTGTGCAGTAAATTTTTCATCAAAAATGTACGTGTAGCTGCAGGTTGGAACATAATGCAGTCCTCCAAGAATTTTTTTTTTTTTCCCCCAGCCTGTCTGTCATTTTCTGTCCCCTCACGTCTCCCCTCAGGTCCTCTGCTGTTTGCCTTCTAAATGTCCCCAAAGTCTCAGCAAAGAAAATGAGAGATTGGACTTTTTTTTTTATTTTTTACATTGTTTGTCCTGGGGCTGTGAAATGGCCTGTTACACTTTATCTGAGGGACAAGTAAACACCACTGTTAAAAAAACCCCACTATTAGATGAATCCTCTTAATAACGGCACTACTGTTGTTTATTCATCTGCGTGTATTTTCAAATGATCGGACTCGCTGAATATCCGTTTTAAAAAACACCTCCCAAAACACACTATTACACTCTGTTTACTTGCTGTTTACATACTGTTTAAACAGAAGGGTTTTCATCCGTTTCTAAAACCATTGAACCGCGCATCCATTCATTAGCGCTTCCATTTATGCATCCATCAATCTGTTCATTTAACACTTTAACAATTTCATTCAAATCACTGAAATACCCATGCATCCATCACTGTGACCTAATCTAATCTAATCTAAATTAATCTAACCTATTTGATCGAATCGAATCGGAACACAGTCTAATCTAATCTGATTGAATCCGATCAGATTACAATCCAATTTTACCTAATCTAATCTAATCCAATCTAATCTAATCAGAATGCAACCTAATCCAATCTAACCTAAACTAATCTGATCCAAACGAATGTGAACACAAGCCAACCAATCAAATCAAAAGAAATGATTGTAATCTAATCTAAACGCATATCAAATCCAATCCAATCTAATCTGATCCAAACGAATGTAATCCTTATCGATGCAGTCAAATCGAATGGAATCAAATTTAATGGTTGTTATTTAATCGAATTGAATCAAATCAAATCAAATCTAATCTAATCTAATCTAATTGAATCTAATCTAATCTAATCTAAATGTATCAAATCCAATCCAATCTAATCTGATCCACACTTATGTAATCCTCATCGATCCACTCGAATCAAATGGAATCAAATTTAATGGAATGTAATCTTATCGAATCAAATCGAATCGAATCAAATCGAATCGAATCGAATCTAATCTAATCTAATCTAATCTAAATGTATCAAATCCAATCCAATCTAATCTGATCCACACTTATGTAATCCTCATCGATCCACTCGAATCAAATGGAATCAAATTTAATGGAATGTAATCTTATCGAATCAAATCGAATCGAATCAAATCGAATCGAATCGAATCTAATCTAATCTAATCTAATCTAATCTAATCTAATCTAATCTAATCTAATCTAATCTAATCTAATCTAATCTAATCTAATCTAATCTAAATGTATCAAATCCAATCCAATCTAATCTGATCCACACTTATGTAATCCTCATCGATCCAATCAAATCAAATGGAATCAAATTTAATGGAATGTAATCTTATCTAATCTACTCCACTGTACTCTACTCTACTCTACTCCAATCTAACCTAATCTAATATAATCCAATCATATCCCATATCATCCGATCTTGTCCTTATAAAAGTGAATAGAATGGATTTTATCTACCTCTTTTACCTACTAATCCCTTCGTCCTATTGGTTCTGCCTGCCACTTTTGAAGCAGCCACTGTTGTGTTCCGGCAAAATGAAAGCACCACACTTTCATTTTCAAATCAAAGGGAAGAAAAAGACATAAAGAAATAAAGAAAAAAAAAAACTTGGGGCAGATCAAATCTACTTTTTTTCCTCATCTCTCCTCTGATCAGATGTCTCTTCTAATGCGGAAACACGTCGGAGGATTTCATTAACTGCTTCATCTAATATTGATAGCCATAATCCTCTACTTAAGTGCTACCAAATTGTGTTACTTTCTGCAATCATGTATATTCCTCAGGCTAAATGAAAAATTCATGTTCACTCCGGCACAAGACATTTTTTATTTTATTTTATTTTATTTTCCTGCTCGTATTACAGCTGCCTTTATTCAAGGTTCACTTACGGTTAACTACTCGGTGATGTTTGCACAAATAAATGAATGCACAGAAACTTCATCTGGATATAAAATCCAGAACAAGTGATAAAATGGTTCTTTCTGTAAACTTTCCTGAGGAAATATTAGCTATTTCCAGTCAAACTTTCGGATTATTTGGAGGTTTTCAGTCATGTTTTGTAATTTATTTATTTTTTTTTTACTATTTAGCATTCTGTTAGCGTTTGGACAGTTTGATGCTAATACACGTTACAGGCTTTTCGGTAAACATAAAACCTTTGAGCTATTTGTAGCTATTATATATTTTTCTATTTTTGTTCACCTACTAAGACGCCGACATGCTTGACTCAAACTTGAAGCTATTTTTTGACCTATTCTGGTAGGTTAGGTATACTGATACTGGGCTAACTTGTAGCAATTCCAGCTAATGGCAAACTGACCTATATTTAGATGAAAATAATAATAATAATAAAATAAATACATATACACACATATATGTAGTATTTGTTTCTTATTATGTATCTTTATCTGTAGCCTTTTGAGTTATTTTTTAAAGGATTTTTTTTTTTTTTTTTTTACAGACCAACAACAACAAAAAAAATGTATGTGCTATAACATACATACATACACCGCTAATACTACAAATCCTGCCAGTATATAAGAGTAATATACTGGTGGGCCAACTCTAGTACACATTTTTTTATGATATCGCAGGCCAAATATAATTACACTGCGGGCCAGATTTGGCCCCCGGGCCTGAATTTGACAAATGTGACGTAACGATTTAAGCTTTTTATAATATATATAATATAATATAATAGTTTTTCCCATTTGGTGTTTTCTAATTAACTGTAAATTGTTAAAGTTGAATTGTAAGTTGAATTTGAAGAAAGCCCTACAAACGTTTAAAAGGACCTGCTTCGAGACCTGCCTATGAAGACTTTCAATGCAATTAGGAGTCCAGTCCGGTCATTTTAAGTGTCCGATTTCTGCCATCTGATTCCTCTCTGTGTAAAAACAATTATTTCAGCCCAGTTTGGCATTGATCTGAACACAATACGAGACAGTGTTTGTCATGGGGGCAGACAGACAGAAAGCGGTGCCAGGTTTCAACACTGAACATTTTCCTGAACTCATGAAGCTGTGGATGTTTCTGTGGTTAAGCAGATGAACCGTTGCACGTCTTCAGCTGTAAGTCAATACAATCCCAAAACCTCCAACACAACCGCGGAATAATAGAACAATTAAAGACATTAAAGATCTAGAGAGTTGAATGCACAGATCACAGATCCGGACCTTTCAACCTGAGTCACTGAGAGGAAGTTTCTTCTACTCCGTCTGTTTGTGACTGGACTTTATTTAGTGCAGAGGTTCCCAAAATGGGGGGTGCAACCCCTAGAGGGGCACAGGGCCACTGCAAGGGGTGAGAGTTACGGATGGAATGAATGGAATTATACGTAACGCAGCATACGGTCCAATACTGTAAATGTTTAACAAGAGACTGGCAAAAAAAAAAAACATGATTGGTTAAAGAAATATCTGATAAAATCAATGTAAAGTAGGCTGTTATATTTAATTCTCACTTTTGTTTTGCTGTCGCCCGTTCGATCTGCTCATAGCAAATTTAACAGCAAAGCGAGGAATTCCCCCGCCACACACACAGGATCTCACTGACCAAGTTGGCAATGCTAGCATAAACTGGTTAGCATAAACTGGCTAGCATAGACTTTTTTAAATAGAAGTTTTTGACTGAACTCACAACTGGCTAGCATAGACTTTTTTAAATATATATGTAAACACAAAGCAAACTATGAAGCATCGTTGTATGTGTCCTGTTTTTGTTTTTGTTCTTTTTTTTTTCAGGAAGGGGGCGCAAAAATGTTCTTTTGAACAAAAGTGGGGTCCAGCAGAGAAAGTTTGGGAAGCACTGATTTAGTGGAAGGTGTTTGACTCCTTGAGACACCTTGTAGAGCAACGTCTCAGTTTTCTGAAGGACAGAGGATGACAGTGATGGATCGCGTGTCACAGTTTTTTTATTTTAAGACCAACTCTGCCCCGAGGATTGGGCTAAAGGGCTTTAACCTACGAAACCAAAAAAATCAAGACCAAAAGTTACCCTCATGTTCACACCAGGACAGAACTCTAACTTCACTTTTAACTTCCATCCACCCCTGTCATATTTTAAAATCCCAGTACTTATAAGGTATTTACTATTGTATATTTGTATGCATGTTCTTGTGCGTAAATTTCTGTGGTTTTTGAAGCCCACAGCATTAGGTTTTTAACGGTCCCTGTCTCAGAGTGTTATACATTAGAACAAATTCTACTTTCTGTACTCATCACTGCAGTTTGTATTAAAAATGTTGGCTGGTATTCTAAGCACAACCCTACATTGTGCGAAGAATACCAGCCACAGTTTACAAGGCCGTATTTTTTTTTTTTTTTTTTATGCTCTCTTTCGACTCTTAGAGGCACTAGAAGCTGCCACCTTTTTGTTCAGATGGAGAAATGATGAATGTCATTCCTTGAACACAAACTATCCTTGGCAAAAGTGCCTCTTAAAGAATTTGCACGCTTGCCCTGGAATGAAATACGGCAACATTTTAAACTGGATTATTTTTCCAAATTTTGGAGCATAAACAGAAGATTAAGGTCAATTTTGTTTAGTGAACGCAAAAGACACTGATGTTGATGTACAGTTGATGTGCAATTTAAATTGAACTACTGTTTGAGGAGTTTGTCTATGTTGTTTGTGTTTATGTTGTTCGTTTAAACTTGTGTTTTAATGCTGCTGTTTTGGTCAACCTTGAAAACGATCCTGAATCTCAACAGGATTATTCTTGGTAATTTTTTTTTTTTTTTTTTAATACACATTAGAATTGGGTTTTTTTTTTTTTTTTTGATTTTAATACACATTAGAATTGGAAAGTAAGGGGTTTGACTTTTAATCGTGACTACGTTTTTTTTTTTTTTTCTATTATAAAACCAGGGTCAAAGTTATAAACCAATGAGGATGGGTGATGCTTAAAAAGGTTAACCGTTTTCCCTAAACCCGTGCAGGATAAATCCAACTATACCAATAAGGAATTGGAATCAGACGAGTCTTAATGGTGTATATATAAAGTAAATCACAGCGGGACCGTAAGAGACGGGACTGAGCTGGAGGTTAACAGATGGTGTCATAAAATCAAACAGACATCACTCTTTAAATGTTCGCAGACAGTGAGGATATTCATGTCGTCAAACCATTTTCACTGCCTCTGAGGAAGGAGGAGGAGGAGGAGAAGAAAAAGGACGGACGTCAGGCGCAAGGGTAAAAACTAGTTCACTTTCATCATTTCTGACTTTATCGTCACTTTGACTGAGGGAACTGTCAGAAACGCATGTCATGTTTTGTTTTATCAGTCAGTCAGAACTGCTTCTGTACTATATAAAGTCCTTCCTTTCGTCGACCTTACACGATTAACGGCGGTGTGTAGGAAAGCTTCGGAATGTTTGAACGGTTCTTGATTTTGTGTTATCTCCCATTAAAACGCAATGTTACTATTATCGAATAAACAGAAAAACAAAATGTTTAATGCTTGTTTGATTATTTTAACTTGGCAAAAATAATCGACACTGATATGAACCCTTTAATTACCATATTTTCCAGACTATGTCATTCCGGAGTATAAGCAGCACCAGCCAAAAAAATGCATAATGAAGAAAAAAGAAAAAAGAAAGAAAAAAAAACCATATATAATTCAATCCTGAGTATAAGTCGCAACAGCCAGCTAGAGTGCCCTCTAGTGGCTGTGAGTTTGAAAATAGCAAACATGTAAATTTTCAGCGGTACAGGAGTAGCAGACACTTCTACACTGCCCTAGAGTGCCCTCTAGTGAAAGTGAAAGTATAAGTGTGCAGGCTCAACTTAAGCACCCCCTGCGTGCAGTGTGTGGGGACGGTGCCATGCTCAGTGCACCTCAGTGGCAACTTGGCAACTGGTGGACTCGAACCTGAACCCTTCCGGACCCAAGTCTGCTTCCTTAACCACAAAGCGACCACTGCTCTAGCAGCTATGAGTGTGAAATTATACATTTGAATCTATAAGTCACACCTGAGTATAAGTCGCAAACCCAGCCAAAGGGCCGGAAAAAGTTTGGAGAATACGGTATATGTTCACATTATAATTGTACCAATATGTTTGTTAGCTCAATGGTAGGTATAACTTTACATTAAGCTGCAGTTAACACAGATGAGCCTCATTCTGTGGACGGAAGAAACGGCACGTCCAAGCAGCAGGGACGTATCATCAGCGACTAGATGTCCACAGGAGGGTAGATTTAAAAATACAAACTTCTAATATACAGTACGCATTTATTCATAATTGATTAAATTTTTTTGCGGATCCGCATTTCTTTTCGTACCGAAAAAATGTACCGGACCGTGATGTAAATACCAAGATACGTACTGAACCGTGGCTTTCCTGTACTGTCATGTAGCCATGATGTTTGTAGTAAACCTCTACTGATTAATCCAAAAAGTATCTCAGTGACTGTTTATTCTTCTGTGAGAGTGTTGGCCTGCCTTGCAGTTAGCACTAAGCTCAGCTTTGTTCAGTCTCATTTTTAAGAACATATTGGGTTGTTTTTCACCATCAGAAAAAGTATCTAATTACAAGTCTGTAAGCTCAAATATAATTTTCAGTTTAGTATTTAACATGTCAGAGTTGCAGCTATCCGCCTTTTTTGTTTCAGAGGCAGAAACAGGCTGTGAGATTTTAAGATGATAATATTTGTTCCTGCAGTTGTGATTAACAGATGGGGATGAATTTGCTTCATTCTCGTGGTGTTAATTGTCTGTGGACGGAACACCCTGAGGAACCGAACAGAAAACTACTGGTAGTTAAAAAAAAAGGTGTCTTAGGTGTCTTTTTTTTATAATTTCTTTAACATACATATATGATGTGACGTTAATCAAATTCCCTGACATACACATACGGTCTACCTCAGTGTTATAACCGGAGAGTGTAATTAAACCGGAGACGGACTCTCCGGAGGTTTGGTGTCACATGTTGCTGTTGGTGGAGTTAATGTAGCTTTTAGGACCCAGAAGGAGAATAAAGAAGAATGTGAGCTCAGTAATTACACAGGAGGAGAGATGAGAGAGGGAGAGTGAAGTCAGCAGAATTGTCAGTGTTTCTCTGACGGTCAGGGAACACAGATGGTCCGGTTCATACATCTGCTCAATTTCTCTTTATTCCATGTCTCAGGCTTTTACTTCAGTCTCATCTAATCCCATGTGCAGCTACAGTGAAGTTCACCCAACAATTTAGATAAACAAACACTGAAATGATGTGTTTAGAAATACAGTGAAACCTCCAGATAAGAGCGTCTTGACATACAAGTATTTGGAGATACGAGCAAGCCTTCAGGCACATTTTTGCTTCGCGATACGAGTAAATATTTGAGATACGAGCGCGCTTACAGACGCCGACACTAGGTGGCTCGTTCACTTCACTTGTTCGTCGGCCTCCGTATGCATCTTCCTACGTGATTTTCTCTCAATTTTGTGCATTATTCTTCTAGTGATTCCTAAGAAAGTGAGTTGTAAAGATGGTAGTGAGAAGAAGAAATTATTCGAGATACGAGAACCTCGAGTTACGAGCTCGGTCCTGGAACGGATTATGCTCGTATCTCGAAGTTCAACTGTATCACAAATAAAAGTTTTCAAAAGTAACAACATACTGCTTTAGCTTTAAGCTAGTAAGTAGCTTTTCTTCTGGCTGTATTTAAGCTAAAAACATACACTTTTAGCTAACGTTAGTTTCTGGGTTTTTTGTTTGTTTTTTTTCATTTGGAAACCTACAGTATGTACAACTACTAGCCACCACTGCTACATTCCTATTCGGTTTGACCACAATATATTAATAAGTTTTGCTTGATTTAAATTACATTTAGTGATCTTATATTTAGGTCACCCTATGTCATAAGGCAGTTTTTTTCTCAACAGTTGGTACTTAATATTAGTTTTCATAGGTCATTTAAAGGTCATACAGACCGCTGGAAAATCCTTCATTATAATTAAGCCATTGTTTATTATAATTATATAATTTTTTGGAATAATGACAGTATAATAACTTCTAAATGTTGTATTGCTGAATAAAGGCCTTTTTATTACAATACGGGCATCACACTTGCTTCTTAAACTTAAATGAACATAAATCTAGGTTGACGTTCAACTCCCGGACTTTGTGCTTTAATTTCAACGCTCATAAAAAGCCTGAGGTCGGGTTTCACAGATCCCTCTAGTCTACGCATCTACCTGTGAGCAATTATTGGTCAAGCCCAAGTGAGACTGATTTCGAGTCGGGGACACCTGGTGTGGTAAAGTAGCAAGATCATCACAACGATCCGCACCTCCGGACGGAGAAAAAAAAAAAAAACTCCCGGTGTCAGCAAGTCTGTACCGCCTCCACACACAGAAAAAGACCCCAACAGCCTAAAGCCCCGGGGAAAATACCCTGGCTTGTAGCATGAAGATTTTATGTAATAAAAAAAGTTCGGGGGGCCCAGTTCAATTTAGCTTAAATAGGTCTAAGGGATCGGAGCGGCAGCAGATCTAATATGAAAGTTACTGTCGGGATTTGACAGTCATAGAATAATGGTGAGTTGTACAGAAACCCAGGGAACTGTAAGGTTGTGTGTCCTGCTGCCCAAAAGCACTAAAACAGTCTTGTAGTTTATATTAGTGCAGTGCTTCCCAAATAGTGGGGCGGGGCCCCCCTGGGGGGACGAGGTGAGGTCCAAATAGTGGGGCGGGGCCACCCTGGGGGGACGAGGTGAGGTGCTAGGGGCTTCCAATGGAATATGGCACGCTGGACATAAGTGTAGCACTGCTGTAATGCTTGAATGATAACAAGCCTCTGGCCACTAGGTGGCGGCATCTCATACAGTGGTTTGTACGGATAAAAATATACATGTTATCAGGCTCTCAACAGTATTTCAATTTGGAGATGGGAGTGGGTTGGACGGGGGAGGGGCATGAAATCATCTCTGTCCTCAAGGGGGCGCATGACAAAGAAACGATTGAGAACCGCTGTATTAATAGGACAGTCGACGACTACACCAGAGTTTACAGTTGATATCTTTGGACAGTTGACGTTTCAGGAGCAGAACTCCATTCTCTTATCCAGTTTATATGACAAACAGAAATTGAGAAGAAAAGGTTTTGCCGCTGTACAGTTTGAGGTTAGGCTACAAAGCGAGAAGTGCTTGTCTAATTTTAGCCTAGCAGTTGGTTCTTAGGGAAGGTAGGGAAGCTAGGTTTGTAGGTTTCCCCTTTTTCAACAATAGAAGTAAGTGGCGCAGGGGATGGGGGTTGTCTTTGTGTCTCAGTTTTTATTAACAGACATTTAGGAGTGTTTTCTGTCAGACGGAGCAGGTGTTCGCTCTACCTGTCAGCAGCAAAGATTTCCTGCAGCAGTGTGCGTGACACTGACACTGTGAGTCACTGCAAATGCAACGTCTTCAATCCAAAAAAAAAAAAAAAGAGCAAAAAATGGCCGTGAAGGAAAACCTGGGAGCATTTCTTTCAGTTTTTTTTTTTGTATGGAATCTCACCTGATGCAACTTTGTTAATTACATTAATTAGAACTCATTTAGTGTAATAAAATCAACCATATTTGGACATAGAGTTGATAAGCCCAACAACGGGACAAAATCAAGAAGTAGAAAACAAAAGCTTGAAAAACCCTAGCAAGGCTGTATGGATGGATAAAGAGTGAAAGCAGAGGATGTGGCTCACGCCCCAGGCAACGCCATCTGTAGGCAGAATCTGCTAAGGCGCGCTGCCACACACCTGTGTGGGACTCTGGCTGCGAGATAAGGCCCCGGGCACAGTGGCCCTGCAGCCACCTGTGCTGCCAAACAGGTGCACGGCACAGCCAATTAAACTATTAGACAAACACAGGCTTCTGGGAGCATTCTTTCAGGCTGCCAAAAAAAAAAAAAAAAAAAAAACCTCCAGAAAACAAAAACGGCAATGGCGAGCAGTCGGTAAAGGAATGACGGCAGAATTTAACGTTGAGGGTTTAGTTTTTGCGAATGCTTAGCGGAGCGACGCACAGGTTTGTCCTTCAATATACTGCGTGTAGAATGTTAAGTGGACAGCTCACCAGAGTCTGGTCGTAATTCATGGGCTTTCTATGTATGACTAGCACCCTCTACTGGAGTGGAGCAGGTATATACGGGAAGGAAGAAAAGCAGGAAGGATGAGTGGATGGTTAGATTTTAGGCTCGGTACAACTCGTTTATGTCGATACCGATACTGCAACTTGAAGTATTTGCCAATACCAATATCGATCCGATACCTTTTTTTCTACCGCAGCATGCAGGCTACCGTTGCTGAGGCATAGTTATGGCATGTTGCACGAAGTTAAGCATTTGGGCTTGGGTATTAGATCGAATGAGCTATAGTTGTTTTGGAGTTATTTTTTCGATGTTCGATCCTGAAATTTTGAGTATCAGATCAAGCCGTCCATAGTCAGAATATATACAGACGCAAGAAGCTGCAATTAGAACAAGAACATACATAGTCAATTTCCAAGTGTAAATGACATGTCAGCTGAGCTGTTGAAGCTAACGATGAGCCGACGGTGATTTGACACAAACGTGGCTGGTAAATCGAGGAAATACCACACAGAGAGGTAAGTAAGTTATGATTTTAGGTACCAGATTTTTTTTACCTCAAAGAAATTCTGTATTTGCTTTAGCGTAATTTATATTTTTAACCATTAACAGGAGTCAAACCACCTTGTTATTTTAGCCAAGGTTCAAATTAAAACAAGCGTGATGTACTGCACGTATAAGATTCTGCCCAAAGGTTACATTACCATAGTGAAGTAGGAATAAGGAAAAAAAAACACACAAAATTTTGTGTGTTGTGATCCATGATAATTAAGCACATTCATATTAATTAGCGGCAACCTTATCATCTAGTTTTCAAGAATATAAACAAGTCCCTTTCCCCCCCAGGAGAGACATAATGAGGTGTTTGAGGACAAGTGGAGTTACTCCACTAGTCGACACTTCCACACTTCTTCGCAACAGAACACACACATACGCGCGCAAGAAAGAGAGAGAGAGAGAGAAAGACAAAGAATAGAAGTGTCTTCTCTCTGGGTGGAAGTGACTCCTCCATAAAGCATGAAGGTCTCTTACATGCTGGTCAAAGGTTCAGCCATTTGGAAATACCCAGAGGGCAGGCCTGGCCTGGCCTTACATCCTCTTGGCACCAGTTGGCCTTTCAGAGTGAAAAGGCTGAGTCGACTCCCCGCAGCTCGCTGGAGACGACTGTGTGTGGGTGTATGTGTGTGTGTGTGTGTGTGTGATAGAGAGAGAGAGCGAGAGAGCCGCAGTTCCGCATTCACTCAGGGGATAATTACTTTAGCTGCCTGCCTATTCATTACACTGTGGAGCACAGTCCATGTGAAATGTACATTTGTGTGGAGCCGAGTACATTATAAATCTATCAACGGCTGCTTTATGTGCGGAGAAATGGCCGCCGTTCACTGTCAGTGCTGTTTTAGTCGGCTAATATATTTATCCACTTTGAACAAAAAGGGGCTAAAGATTCATCGTCACTTCCTGATTCGTGTTTAAATGAGATGAGAAGGAAACGTGGGCCACTACTACGTCCATTACTGTAATGATCATATTATTAGGAACGCGCGATGGAACAAAGGCTTCTGTGGTTTTAACATCAGGTTAGCAGAGCCTCAGCACCTCATCGGTCAATGCATACCGGGGCGATTACTTTAATGAGCATATTAGTAGGCACGCGCGATGGAACAAAGGCTTCTGTGGTTTTAACATCAGGTTAGCAGGGCCTAGCATACCGGGGCATTTTCTAATCAAACACACACTGCTCTGAATGCACCTGTCATCTTCACTTGCCCCCTGTGTTTGAAAGCAGTGTCCCTGCGTGGGCAGGGACTACAACAAATACAAAGTCAAAACTGATTAAAGTGAGACTGCTGCTTAGGAAAACACTGAGAGCGTGGCCCTTGACTCCACTCCGGCAGTAAACCACAGCGTCCAACCAGCAGCTGTAGGTCAATAAAACATTCATGGTCCTACACACAAAACACAGTTGCAGAACAAGCTGTTTTGTTGAGTTTGAACAGGCGCGTGGAAACTTTTTGACCTGCGGGCCACAATGGGTCCTAAAGTTTGACATGGGGGCCAGGTCAGCAGCAGATAGATGGGGAGTTCGTGTGGACTAAAATAAATGACATGTAAAAGGTAGTCAATAAAGGCAATAAATGGCAGTGTTGCATATAAGCCTCTACAGTGGACGCCTGAGAATCCACTGTAGGGGCTGCCATCAAAATCTATTCTTATTATAGAAAATGACATTTTAATAGCTGTCCACTGTAGTGACCGTCATGCATGAAAGGGTTAATTTAGACAAGTTTGGTGGGCCGGATTAAAAAAAAAACAAACGGGCCGCATCCGGCCCCCGACCTGTAGTTTGCTCATGCCTGAGTTAGAAGAATCACTGGTATAACTTTCACTAATGTGAAGTAACACTGGGACACTACAAATCTACAAATAAATGCATCAGAGACAGTGCTATCCAATAGAAAAAGAACTAGAAAAAAAAAAAAACGACAGTGTAAATGTTTCTGAATAAAACCGTGTACAAGCTGCAGTCCATCATAGAGTTCAATGGATTATGGTGTTGAATGCATCCATTAAGCTGCACCATATATAAACTGCACCCCTGCAGTGTGTTTCTGTAAGCACTTATACGCACAGTGAGACGATGATGTTTTAAGTTAGATGTTGCGTTTGGTGTATCACAAGCGGGAGAGACTTTTTTGTTTTTCTTTTCCTTTTCCTCAATTCCGTTTCTCCACTGGAAAACTGTGGCGTTCCGGACCAGCAGACCTAAGAAATATGACTTCTGTTCGATTTATGGGGTTGGTCAGTGCTACAGGTAAATTAAAGTAAACTTGATGTGTTCCAGGTTAGCCTTTCTCCCAAACAGTTCGGTAAAAATAGACGTATTGTTACATACGTAAAAATAAGTTCTTGCATGTTCAGCATATTTTTAAATGTCAGCGGTTATCATACTCAAACACCCACTCTGATCCCAGGTCAACGTAAAAAAAAAAAAAACTCTCCCACTTATCCAATGATCATTTAATATGCAGTGTTCATTGATTCACATTAGGAAACATCTCCTCAACAGTGAGCTGCTAAAAAATTTAGAGCCTCTGCCGTCGCCGTCGCCGCACAAGTGGGACAAAATTAAAATTAAAGATCTCATTTGCACAGAAACAGAGTGATGCCTCCTAGCCAAGGATCCACGTGCCAATCACAGCCCGGAAGGACTGAAGTGAGGGAAGAAAAACTGCGATAGCAACTCGCGGGGGGATTCGGGAGACGAAACAACGGTCAATTTAAGTCTGATTGAGTGAAAGAGGTCTGACCCGTGACTGAGAGACATGTTAACTCCAACATGAAACTGAATGTACTTGTTTGACATATCTGAATTGAATGCGTCCGCCGGGACTCAATTACTCAAACTGTAACAACTGTTGTTCAGCGAAAAATGGAGTATTTAAGATACATACCATAAGTAAAATCCCTTTTTTTTTTTGATTATGGAAATGATGTATGAGCTAAATCTTTAGTAAGTTTGGGGTATTTTCAAGCAATTTTGTCAAACTTAAGCCAGTACGAGGGCTGACATGACTTCTATTTTTGGGAATGATTTAGCATTTAGCTTTGGCGCTCTGGCTAACTTTCAGCTAATTCTTTCGTTCCTTTTACTAATATGTTGGTAACTATCATTAAAATTTAAAAAAAAAATCTTTTACCAATAGGCATCTCTTACCTGACAGGATTGCTGGTGAGAGAAACTCTGAGGGACTCCAGGCAGTTGAGCAGTTTTTCCTCAGTGATTCCTGATCTCAGCTCGTGAACGTATTCCTGCGATGACAGCGTACTCTCGTGTTTGCTGTTTCTGAGTCCGCCCTGAAAGACAAAAACATCAACAAACGGGTTTTTAATTAACTGCGTGATGAATATAATTTCAGTCATAGTGAATGTTGTCAAGAGACCCTTGGGATCACGTCATGGAGCAAATCAGATCTAAGTAAGTTTCACAGCCTGATCTTAAGTTACCGTAAGACCTGTAAGGATGCTCAGAATGAGAGGTGATAGAAAACTTTACGTTGGGTCTTTTTGACATTATGGTCCTTTGAAGAGGGTACATCAAGACCCAGATGAGACAACTTTACGAATCATGAACAAGCCCCATGACTGAAGGAAAAAAAAGTTGTAGATGTGGTACTGTAGGAGTATTTTCATATATAGGTATTATTGTTTGCACTGCCTCTCAGTGGTTTGGTAGTGTAGAGTAAGTATATGTACTTGCCACAGCACTGTTGGGAATTCGGTGGCGAACAGTGTTTGGGTAAATCACAACGACACCAAGCAGTTTTATTTTCTTCTAATTAGCAGAAAAGTTTTATCCAAACGGAAACAAATACTTCAGTTTTGAACAAGCAAGTCTTCAAACGGAAAATGCCCTCAAGTAGGAAAGTAGTACAATAGAATTAAGGATCAAATTAATTTAGAAAAGGAAGTGAACTTTCCCAGATTTTCAAACACCACGTCCTGTTTCCATGTCTCAATAAACAAATCAAAACAAATTTTGGTTAAATAAGTCACAAAAAAAAAAAACAAAAAAAAAATGAGATGCTAGTGAGATGCTAAACAAACGCACACGGATAGAACAAACTCGATGCAGAAAGATCAACAGGGAATCGAACCCACAAAAAACCTTTTGCTGTAAAGGCCCGTATTCTACCAACATTTGCCTTCGGCAATAACACACTGAACTACAGCAGGCAACGACACAACACAGGGTCACCAGTGCACAGCTAATTACGAAGTGTTGGGTCACTGGATCCGACACAACACAGGGTCACCAGTGCACAAATTATAGCTGTGCACTGGTAATTAGCTAAGTGTTGGGTCACTGGAATGGTACATATTGGAGTACGATTACGAGTACTTGAATGTAAAGTATTAGGCCTGATATTGACGGGTGACCCTTGCATGACACATACAGTACTACTTTTACAGTTTTCCGCTATTTGTAGGGTACAGACATTGATGATTGTGTGCTTGAAGCCAACATCTGAGTGATTGGTCAGACTTTTTTTTTTTTATCAACTCAGCATGTAAAAAAAAACCCGAGGCAACAAACAGCAACAATTTAAGTAACACGTTTGCGCACAAATGTCCTCCGGTGGTATCTGAAGTTTGGAACCTTTTTTTTTATTTATTTACCTGAAGCATTATCTTTTACTGACCCGTACACTTACACTTGCGCACCCTAATCTACAAGAACCAAATTTTCTTAAATCAAGTTTCTGCGACTTAGCAGCAAAAACACATTTTTGCCATTTTTGCTGTATTTTCTCCTCAACTGTCTACACCACCCCCCTTCTTTTTATGTCTCTTACTTTTTTTATCTCTCTTGCTCTTCCCCTGCCTCTCATTTTTTTTTTCTTTACGCTACCACTTCGTCATGTCCAACCCAAACACACTCTTCTGCGTCCCTCCATCTTCCCTTGCTCTTGTTCCCTCGGGTCTCTTTTTGAACCATTTTTGTCTGCGTGAGGCTGAAGAGGAAAATGTCCATTTCCCAGTAGCCGGCAGGTAATATCCTCCCCTCTGCCTCCTCACGTCCTTTCTCTGGAGGTGTAACGCTGATATTATCCCAGAGGATGGCATTGATTCAGGACGGGGTCATGAAAAAGCAGTTTATGGTCAGTGTCTCTGGTTTCCAGAGGTCAGTACATGCTGTGAAACCTGAGCTCTGGCTTTTCTGGACATGGTGTTGTGCCTGCTGGGAACTACTGAGAGGTATAGGAAGATAAATACAAGGTGGCTACTGCTGTTTTTTTTTTTTCCCCACCGTGTGTTAACTGTTTTATCACTGGAGGAATAAATGTGCTATGAATGTTTGGGCCTAAAGAGCTGTTTCGGAAAGAAGGATGGCCGTCTTTTTCTCAATTTCAGTACAGTTTCTTCTGCCAGCGTTGGGATTAAAAATTCTTGTTGAAGTATTTCTGGTTATTTTATAAATAAGTGCAAAAATGCCCCGTCAGTGAGCAAATGCCGAGCCAATTTAAATTAAGTCGGACACTTTTGTTATCTTAAAATGCCCATCTTTCGAGTCCAGCGGTTAAGGAACTCCAAGGATTTTACCACCTACAGTCCTAGGTATCATCCAAAGATACATAAGTTCTGAAGAATTGTCCACACATACGTGAAATCACTGAACACAAACCTTGAATGTCGGTGACCTTCCCTCAGGCAGCGCTGCATTACGAGGGGACATCGTTCTATATAACCATGTGGGACCAGAAACACTTGACAGACAAACCATGTCTGTCAACACAGTCTGTCACTACATGGACAAGTGTTAGGTTAAAACTCAAAATGAAAGCCAAATGACAGCTGGATCCTGTCATTGAAAATGAACCCACGCGAGGTAGAAACGTGTGCTGCGGTCTGACAAGTCTAAAGCTCGTGATCGTTTTTGGAAATCATGGAGTTTGGCCTTCATGCGAAAATGGAAAAGAACCCTCCAGATTGTTGTCAATGCCAAGTTCAGAAAACCAGCATCTGTCCAGCATTTTAGAGAAATACCTGTTGATTTCAGACAACACCACACCAAATTCTGTAAGTGTTACAACCGCTACATAATAAAACGGTTCGAGTTTACCTGCCTCCTAAAAAACCAGAAAGCGATACATTTGATCAACATTACAGATCCAGGATTCTTAGCAAATTCAAATTAATGACCTCTGCTTTTAACCCATCACCAAAGTGAGCAGTGGGCAGCTTAATCACCCGGGGAGCAGTTTGTGGAGACGGTGCCATGCTCAGTGCAACCCAGTGGTAACATGGCAGCTGGTGGATTTGAACCTGAAACCTTTCCGGACACAAGTCCGCTTCCAGAAAGCCATCACTGCTCCAAATCAAGAAGAGGAAAAAAATCACCGACAGTTGTAACGATTCTCCTCAATTTGCCTCACTGAACATTGCCCATGTGTCTACCTTCATTACTGTCATGATGATGACAATGATTACAACAATTACTGTCATGATGATGACAATGATTACCACAATGTCAATTAGGTTAATTAGAAATAATACGATTTCCTTCATCCTTAAATAGTTAACGGTAAAAAAAAATCATTCAAGGAATTCTGGTCCAGACTTGAGTTCCTGGTGCTCGAGCCTGCGGTAAAAACCCAACTGTGTCGTAATCTTCTGTGGTTAAAAGACAAAATATGTCCTCATATTGCTCCTAGTTCCAGCAGAGGAAACACGCCACTTCAGTGCAGCCTCACCCGAGGAGGACCTACTCAAACTTTGTCTTTTTAACTGCAGTCTTGAGTCTCATCTCCTAACACTTATTGAATCCCCTATTTGTCGATAACTGTATTTCCTGCCAAAAGAAAACAGTGCTGGGAGCAATTACTCCAGCAAAGCCTGTCAATTTCATTTTGGGAGGGTTAGGATCGGATTGAGACTCATTCCCTCCTCTTCCATCACCTCTGCCTCCAGGATTTTTCCCATCCCGTGAGCAGTGACAGAGTGAAGCTTTTCTGTCTACTGAGGGGCAGGGCAGGGAGACAATGCCAAGGAGGCTGCAGCAGCACATGTCATCTTCACCTGTAATGAGCCAGTAACAAGCTGGCAGCGTCCTCGGCATCCGTTGCTGTGTGCACTCAGCCACACTGATGGATACATTATTCAGCTCCGTTGTCAGCTCAGTGGAAAAAAAACACATGGAGGCAACGTGTCTGGAAGTAAAAGATGTCTGGAGGAGAGCCCAATGCCCAAACACAGGCACGCGATTGTACTCAAGGTGTTCCCCAACTATTTAGTCAGCTCTGTGATCTTTCAGCGAGGCGACCAGGAGACGGTACGATGGTGAGAAAACAAGTGGGGCAGGTCCGAGGCTGAGTCTTTGGAACACTTTAGATTACAGACCACGAGAGTTACACGTTGATAGATAAACGGTCCGAATAAAAGTGCAGATTTGTCCATAGCGCTCGAGTTCTTTGGGTTTAAGCCCAAACATCGTTCACGTGGAGATGATGCATTGTGAATGGGTCAAAAAAAAAAAAAAACCCTCCATCAAGGTGGAAGTAGGCTGCGTTATCTCAAAAACTGACTGGTCATACCATGAGACTACACACCACGGTGCAGTAGGTGGCGGTACTCGCTATTGTTTCAGGACGTCAGGTCCCTTCATCGACATTTTGGTGTTTAAAAAGAACGCGGAAAGAACTTCTTCCACAGACACAAACACGAACTTCTTTCCAGTAAATATATTTTCATATTATATAGACCATTTATATAGACTGTTGTGGACACAAAGTCATGAATCATAAAGTATCATGAGTTGAGTGTATCATTACATCCCTACTAATGTGTAATTGGACGTTTTATAGAACCACTTATTGTTGAGGCGCTTTGGCCCAGAGGCAATGTCTCTGTCGTTGGTGTGGAACCACAGGGTTCATCTCCTGGGAAAGATCGAATCCCGGTTAGGACGGTTTGCACCTTCCAGTGGACTCACCACTCGCAGGAAGGTTCACGAGGGGCTGGTGCGATTTGGGTGGCGGTCGTGGAGACAGCTGCCCCGTGACCCGGTAACGGATGAAAATGGATGGATGGATGGATTTATTGTTGACAGTGAATCATATCATAACACTAGTTGGTGCTCAGAAAGCTTTAATATCTAGCAAGAAAAGAAGGGAGCATTGAGGAAGGCTAAGGATCAGGACAGAGCAAAATTTTACTTTAAAATAAAAAGGTCTCCCATTACAACCTTGATATTACCTTCCCCTCACTATAGATTTTCTTCTTTCGGTTTGCAACAGGTGAGAATGTAGTCGGAAAATGTCAACATTTGTCATTCAGGTTTTATGGATTTCGCTATTACTAAATATTGTTGTTTTTTTGTTTTTTTTCCATAACAAAAGTTTTCTATTTGTGCCAACAACACCTATGAAATAGCCAGGTACATCCACACAAATCTAACAGGTTTTTATATGAAGAACTAATCTCACCTTTAACACCATCTAATGTCTGGCCTGAATCTGCGGTGTCAGTGTTGAAGGTCAAACTGAGACATGGATCAGTGGACATACTGCCTGGCTGGACAATGTGTTTTTGCCTGAATCTGACTTAAAGGACAGAGTCCTGGAGCCGGCAGATAAGACATTTCATGCAGGGCTTCCAGCTCAGCGGGGGGATTTCCCACAAGACCATGCAGCCAGAATTCCATCCCTTCTTCCATCGCCAGTTCACTCCTTACTCTTTTTTCCATTATCTGTCTGTCACTTTCTTCACTCCATCTATACCGTGGCGTTTCAGACGACGACGTAGAAATGAGTGCTTGTCAGATTTTACTTTTTTTTTTTTAGTCTTCATTTTGACTTGGTTAAAAAATGTAAAAAATAAAATAAAATAAAATCAATGTGATTTTTTTTTTTATCCCTGTCTTGGTAAAAGATAATGTAGGGGAATCCAAAGTGTGTTTTATCAGGATTATTATGTATTTGTCAATGCATGATTTATTACAATTAATCATGATACCTTACAGATATTTTCCATATGTCCGACATAAAACACCATCCCTAAGAGCAGGTCGACGTATATACGTTTTTTTTTTTCAGCTAACCCAAACGATGGAATTATTAATACGGTCAAACATCATCATAAATATTCACGAGGATGAGTCGATTATTGCTTCTATGGATTGGAAGGATTTAAGTCATCATCGTGCATCTTGGCAGCAGCTTGTAGAAAATGTCAGGAGTTGCTTTCAAAATAACGGTGATGTCATCGTCTACCTCTACGATATGAATCCATCTACTAGTGTCAGTCAGCGTGTCAGCCACCGACTTGTTTACTGCCCTGTGCTTGTTGAGGCTGCTCTCATGCAAGTGCAGGTGTCTGACTGGAAAATAATGCCTCCACACACAAACACATGCCGGGCATTGAGATGGTATTTTAAGCCACCACAGGGAAATTATGGAAATATGATATATATATATATACATATATATATATATGAACAATTTTCTACCCATGCCTTAAAATACATACAAAAGAATTATCAGATATTTTTTTAAATCAGAAATTTATTAATTAATTTGTGTGATCTATGCATTAATTTCAAAGGTTACTAAGGTTATTAGTATGAGAGACTTAAAATAGGAGTTTTTAATTAGCAAACTAGGTTTAATTGATATGCAGAATGCATAGACAACAACTGTGAAACTCAAATATATTCTTGGAGGAATAACTTTACAATTAGAAAATGCTTGTAGTTTTCAACAATATTGAAAAACTAACTTGTTTATCCACAGAGATAGTGTACGAATGGAGCCGCTTGCTTTTGTAATTAAAAAAGTAGAGACAAAACATATATACTGTATATATATATATTAATGTTAATGAGGGACTATGATTTATATTTGTAAGTAGTTGTAAAATATTTGCCAATAAAACAAAGAAGTGATTACAAACACAAGTTAGCATAGACAGCTAAATAGCCCTGTTGTCGAAATAACCACATTTTCAACAAAATGTAGCAAACGCTAAATGATGAGCCAGAATTAGCTTTATTAAGCTAACTCTACTTGAGTCATAACATAGAAAATCATGTTTAGTATTAACTTTCGTATGATACATTTTTCTAATTTTGGGTGCACATTGGCCTCCTCACCATCTTACAGTATATGCAATGATTCTTTCCTCCTAAACAAATGTTAGCATTATTGCTCTATTTCTGGCTAACGTCAGGTCCATTTTTCTGAATTTTACTGCAGTCGTGCTTTAAGATATAAATCGACTCATCCTCCTAGTGGAAGACGCAGATGCCTACGTTGTGATGTATTTTCACATTTTTCTCTGAAAGAGAAGGGAATTAGGTTATACTGTGTCCCTCCTACAGCTCAACGTCGCTCTGATTGATCTGTATCCCTGTTACAAAAGAGCAGCAATTCACATTAATTGCAGACAAAAAAGGAGTCAATAGTTTTTCATTATCATTCGAGCACTTTTTTGTCTACTTTACAATTAAGCTCTGAACAATTCATTTAGGAATCGACCTTGTTAACTTGTTAACTTTCTGCATC
>NC_024321.1:857295-859668 GCF_000523025.1 Cynoglossus semilaevis
CTGGCCTGTATGTGGTAGTGAACATGTATGTCCCCTTTATGGTATTTTTTATGGTTAAAAAATACCGCTGCACTGCATTTTATCCATACCATCCAATAAACTAGGTCAATGCTTTTGGCAAGGAAAACAAAACAAAAAAAAAAACATTTGTGCAGCATACCAATTGTCCAGGGGGGTATAAAAATTAAAAACATATAGCACCTAATAAAGTTATCTGCACATGTGGTTTGCTAGGATACAGGGAATTGTTGCCATGTTAGCAATGCACTACTACCAGGCAGAGGTGGGACCAAGTCATCGCTTTGCAAGTCACAAGCAAGTCTCAAGTCTTTGCACTCAAGTCCGAATCAAGTCTCAAGTCAAAATAGGCAAAGTCCGAGTCGAATCCAAGTCAAGACTGAAAAGTGTCAAGTCAAGTCCCAAGTCCTGCCATTTCTGTTTTGAGTCCTTTCGAGTCCTTCCACTCACTGCCACTCGTTTTGTGTTGACCATCTCGTAGTTTTTAAATCCGAACAACACGATCTTTGGTATCATTTTCTCCAACCCGTGCATTGTTCGACAGCTTTTTCTCATTGGTTGTCCCGCAATTTGATTGGCTCGATATTATCGCGTCAAAACAATGTGGGTCTAATTTGATTGGATGTTGTGCCGACGCACACACGTACACAATGAGAGATACAGAGCGCTCCTCAATAACTTACTTTATAATCTTTGGGTTTTGGAAAAAGTATCAACTCTTGTCGAGTCAAAGGGCTCGAGTCCAAGTGAAGTCACGAGTCATTGATGTTAAAGTCCAAGTCGAGTTCCCAGTCTCTTTACATTTGGTCAAGTCGAGTCTGAAGTCATCAAATTGATGACTCGAGTCTGACTCGAGTCCAAGTCATGAGACTCGAGTCCACACCTCTGCTACCAGGTGTGTGTTGTATTAAACTTGTACAAATTAGTGTTAACTAGTCTAGGCCAAGCTAACCATGACAACGCACTTTTCTTTGGTATTTACCGGAAGATCTGAATCTTGTGAGCTGCATTACTGCCACCTACTGGTCCAAATACTTGCTGCGATCAGTCACAAATGACTGAGGACAGGGAGGGGGAACGATCTACCATGGGGCCAACGACTCACATGACCATTTAAAGGTCATATTGTCTCGGGCCCATGGCCACTTTTTTCAACACCACACCCCTTAAAACTGCTTTTGAGATTGTTATGATGACCTGGACGACTGAGAATATCCACAAGTATAGACTCAGGTGATTATTATTATATTTATATATTTTTTTTTTTCAGTTCTAAATGAGTTCTAAATGCTTTAAATGTTCAATGAAACATGGTGGAGGTTCTTTGCAGCATTTCATCAAATTGTGTTGCACTACTACGCACTCAATGCTGATAATTACTGTCAGACACCCCACAAGGGGAGCAAAAGTGTCTGGGGTGTCAGCAAGAGACAGAAGGACATGAGGAAGTCTGAATCCACAGATCTGTGTAACATCCTCTCTGCAGAAATATTAACTGTCAACAGTAAATCCAGAAAAAAAAAAAAAAAAAACGGTGCTGTTTTGAAGGCAAAGAGCGGTCACAGCACATACTGGTTTAGATTACATTTTTTATTCTGTTCATTCACTTGACATTAAATAAGCCTAACATTTCTGTTGGCGTATTTATTTTTTTTTCTCTGCAACATTTTTCACAACTACATAAATTGAGCACAGCACTAAAAATTTTTTGCACATCTTCCTGTAGCCTTTCTTTATCTTCTCAGCATTTCTAATCTCGCAAGTGTTACAGTAAAAGTCATTTAAAGGTGAAACAGTTTTTCCTCTGCTTCACCTTTGACCTTTTGCAGAGTTCCAGAGGTTATAGCGTTTATCACACCTCCCCTCTTTGTCCTTCACACACTTTTTTTTTTTTTTTTTTTTTTTTTTACTTCGGCCTGACCCAAACCAGACAGTTCAAGTTGTGGAAAATCATACAAAGGTGGCGGAAATCCTTCAATCCCCTCACCTAGTTTGTGGTTTGAAAAAGCAGGAGATAGATGTGCAGAGGTTGTCAGCAAACTCTGCTAGATTTAATCCCACGTATGCTTTATCAGTGCAATAACAGTGTGGCTTTTAAGAAAGAAGTCCTGGAGAGATAAGTTTCTAATCTCCTGATGACGAGTACGGTCACAGGTCTTTAAGTGAAAATAGAATAAAAACAGGGAAAAAATCTTAATGCTGCAGATTTCAAACCTTGATAAAGAAAATTACAAAAAAAAATTAAAAACAATATTGACACGTCTAGCTAGCTTCTGGCCTTTAACCCCTCTCTTCATTCACTATTTGATTGATTGATGTTATGTATTTGTTTAGCATAAGATAATCGTTAACAAA
>NC_024321.1:859780-862025 GCF_000523025.1 Cynoglossus semilaevis
ATATATATATATATAGTTGTTAAACTAAAGTGCCCCCAGGTGGACCACGGACCGCACTTTGAAAACCACTGGCTTAGATAACTGCCAGTTTTTTTTTCATCCATTATATATAAGTATATATAAAGTGTACTGTATATAGTACATTTATGTATATACAGTATGTGTATGTCCAAAGCTAATGCTAAATGTCCAAAATGTTTAAATAATTCCAAACAGTAAATTGTATTATTTGAAATATTTCAGGGACATTTTCAGTATGCATCCTTTTTAACTTCAAAATGCAGTACAAAAAATATCACTTAATCCTTTGTCGTTTTCTTTGTTGCATGGTTTTTACCATGCATTGTCATATTTACGTGTTTGTAAACCGTAACGTCACTGTGAACAGTTCTCCTGTTAACGATAGTTGTCTGCATCGAATTCCAACCACACCTCTATGAACACCCGGAGCAGATGTCAGCCAGTCTGCTCAAAGTCAGGTAGAAGAGAGTAGGGGAGGGTGGGGGGGTGTGCACACGCTCGCTCTAAAGGTTGAGTCTTAACTTATATGTGTCTATTTGTAGCAGTGTAATACAGGAGCGGAGACAGATTTACTCCAAAGATATAAAATAAAAAAAGAAATGTCTTTAAACTGCATCGAAGTGATGGACAGGTTTTTCACCAACTCCGTATTCTCCGAGAATTATGAACAAAGCTAAAAATAAGACCCCGCACTGACTCACTGCTGCTGCTGCTGCTGCCAGATAAGTTCTACACCATAAAAACAAAAACACACACCAATCAATTCAAGGTCACTATCTGGTTTCATAGCAGAAGTTTGAAATATCAACTTCAAGTCATTTATATAGAAATGACATGAGGTGTAAGTGTACAGTTACACTTACAAGGAGCTAGAGAAGGTACCAAAAATATAAAATATAATTAAAGAATATAATTAAGACTAATCACCAAACAGTTGGAAATCAAACTTTAGATTTTTTTGCCCCTGCTTTTCTGTCTTTTTACTTTAGGCCTTTCAAAAATTCTATCTACAACTGCGTCCTCATAAATTTTGGTAGGAGCTACATTATTCTCTGGGTGTTTAAATTTGTCGATAGATGGATGGATGGATGGATGGATGGATGGATGGATGGATGGATGGATGGATGGATGGATGGATGGATGGATGGATGGATGGATGGATGGATGGATGGATGGATGGATGGATGGATGGATGGATGGATGGATGGATGGATGGATGGATGGATGGATGGATGGATGGATGGATGGATGGATGGATGGATGGATGGATGGATGGATGGATGGATGGATGGATAGATAGTGTTGGAGAAGTACACCGTTAAGCAGGTGAAGTCACCCAGGATCTCATTTAGGTTTCCTGCAGCATTGATTGCAGTGTGAAGGCCTAATGAACTTTGTGCTCCTCGTTCCAGCTCTGGGAGTCTGGGTTTAGAGCCAAGAGCTGCTACTGTGGCCTTAAGGTGTAAACAAAAAAAAAAGAAAAAAAAAAGGGTTGAATATAAAGGAAAAACAAACAGAAACGACGAATAAGTGGGAGAGAACACAAACTAACACTTCTGATGTGTGTCCACTTCTAGGATCTTTGACCTTCTTTATGAACCCTCTACAAATGGGACTGACCTCGATAAATCATACATGGGGAAAAATTCACTACAGGGGCCAAAGGTTCAGGTTTGTTCTGGTTTGTTTTCCTGCCTGATTCAGCTGGAAAACAATCCTTCACACACATCTAGATGAGTTAAGGGTTTGAAGAAATCCCTTGTGAAATTCATATGACAGAAGTTTACATACTTCTCTACCATATACAGTTAACATTTGCAATATCCGAGTGTAAAATGTGCACCTAAGCTTACGTACTGCCCAGACCTAGGGGGTTGTAGAAATACAGATTACAGAAGTGTGAGCTAAAAGGGAGACAGGTAAGACTAACGATCAAGAGCTTAAAGATAGCAGTGAAAACACAAGAGGCATCCAAAACAAACTAGAACTAAGACAAAGGATAGCTACTAATACTCAAGGAATAACGAGAAGTGAGCACCCAAAAATCTTGAAATGTAGCAACTGATATTGCTGCAAAATAGGTAGGTGGGTAGTGTTAGGACAAAATGATATTATATTCTGTCGTATCACAGCATAATGGTCAACGGATAGATGGATGGATGGATGGATCAATGGATGGAGGGATAGATGGATGGATAGATGGATAGATAGACAGAGAGAGAGA
>NC_024321.1:862278-891911 GCF_000523025.1 Cynoglossus semilaevis
GAGAGAGAGACAGAGAGAGAGAGAGAGAGAGAGATGGATGGATGGATGGATGGATGGATGGATGGATGGATGGATGGATGGATGGATGGATAGATAGATAGATAGATAGATAGATAGATAGATAGATAGATAGATAGATAGATAGATAGATTAATCCCTTGGGAGTTCCCTTCGGTAAATTAAGGACAACCAGGTAAAAAAAAAAAACATAAGAAAGATTATTTACTAATTTGGAACCTTTTACTCGTGATATCGTTGTGTAAAATGAAGAAAACACAGCTACACCACAGAGAAGTGCACATACTGCAGCACTAACATAGGCCATTACGGCAGTGATTCGGTTTGTCGCTGTTGGATGGATATATTCATACTTCCATTTAAGCTTTTACCTTCACAGAAAAGGCTGGAACTGAAAGTGACATATTCTGTGGGAGCTCATGGAAACAGCCTCATCAAACCTGACAGTAAACTGTAAATAGCTGCATTTGTCTTTATTCCAGCAGAGGACAAAAGCACCAAATGGGCAGTTAGAGAGTGGCGATATCAGCGCTTCATTGTCAGAATCATGGCTGCGTTGCAGCCGTTTCACCACAGACGTTCATCACTCAGCGTCTTCACTTCTGCTGCCACCGTTCACGCGGCGATGCCAAGCCTGTGGATTTGGTCGGCCGTGCCGTTGTGACTAAAATGTAACTGCTCTCCGTAGTGTCATTCTCACAGTCGGAACTTGGAGCCTTTAACGGTGCAGGTGCCACTGGTCATTAGCTCAGTTCTACTCAGTTCTTCTTCATCGCTGCTCGGTTCCCTCTAAAGAGGTTTTCTAAATTGTTTTAATCCTGTCATTTAAATATAAGTGACTCCCGCTGCCTAAAGCTTCTAAATGTATGTCCAAAAGCCCTATAGGGCCACAGATCACCACACAATCTACACCGCCTGTGCTGCTAGGGTAGGTTGGCTACAAAAACTTGGTACCAGAATGGGTTCTAGTTCCTCTACTGTTTGGTATCTATTGACCGAAACATTACCGTTACATCCACACTTTACATTTACCTCTCCATGATATCATCCTACTCTAAAATGAGTTTTTCCTGCCATTAATTTTTATTTGCTATTTAATTTTTTGATTGCTAACAGGCTAGCAAGTTCGAATGCTGTTTGAATAAATGTAGCTGAAAAAACTGCAAATTCGGCTGAAGCCCACACTCAACTTTTACTACGTCTATATAACACAGTCAAAAGTTAGCCTCAGGTTAAATGGAGTAATTTTGCAAAGATTTCATTTGTTCATGGATTCATTATCTACCACGTAACCCTTTGCAAGGTCATGGGGGAGCTGGAGGTACGACGCCAGCTGTCAACCGGCGAGGGCTGCATAGACTTTAAACAGACAGATGTCTATACATCAATGGGCAGGTTGAGAAAATTATCTTTGGATGTTAAAAAGACAATGACATGCTTAACATTAACTTAAAAAATGTTAAAAAAAAGTTATGCAAGAAATACATAAAAAAGAAGAACTGGAGAAACTTCCTGGACGTTTTTGTTTTGTTTTGTTTTTTTGGACTTTTTAGAGGAAGAAACTGACCAGCAAGGATTTTGTGGCTTTTGAAAATGATCTACTCCACATTAGGTAGCCAAATATGTCAGACAGAGACACTCCAGTGTGAACACACCAAAAGAACAGCATGTAACCAATCAAACCCGGCCCCTGCTTCTGAGTCATGTATGCAGTCTTATCACTACCACACACAAGTCCCATTACCCATCATCCCCTGGTCCTGTCATAACCTGAAAGCAGACTGGCAGAAAAATGTTGAGTAAATTATTGGACAGGACTGAGGGATGAGGTGGAAGACTGGGCTCAGGTAAACATGATTTGGCAGTGACAGTAATGGTCTACGGTCCCTGTTCAGGTTCTGTTGTCAGACTCTGGCGGAGGTGGAGGCCTGAAGTGTGGCAGAGAATCTCTGCAAAAAAGGTTATGGGTTTTATTGTTTTTTTGTTTTTTTTGCTGAAAGCAGGTTGACAGCTAAGGGGAGATTAAAAGATATATTACTTAAGAATTAAATAACTAACTAAGCTTCCTCAGGAGTTAGCCAAAAAAAAAAAAAAAAAAAACAAACGGTCAAACCATGAGCAAAAATGAAAAATGCAACAAAAAACATTCAGATGGTAGCAATTAATGCAGCATTTAGCTTAGGTACGTAGTTAACGCTGTTAGCACTGATAAGGTAAAATGTGCACCACAAAAAATGCTACAACGGCTAACCCACTAGTTAGAAATTGTATTATTTTAATTGCTCGGGATAGCTCGATGCAATTTTTTGGAGTATCTGCAATTACCAATATCAATCCCATACCTTCTTTTATCCTTCTCTATGCTGTAAGATGGCGCTGCTGAGGCGATAGTGTCCTTGTTTAAGGCCTATCGCGCCCAAGTGCTCTTGACCTTAGGTATCGGATCAGATGTGCTGTAGTTGTCTTTGTTTTTTTTTTAATGTCCTACCATGACCAATATGTCCTACCATTTTGACCAATATTAGACCAATACAAATCCTGGGAAATACTACAGTGATAACTAAAAACAATGTTCCCAAAAGTAAGGATGTCATACATCGACTTTTTGCCTATATCCAATAAACCAATATTGTTCCGATTTTTGATATCCATTAATACCGATATGTTGTTTGGGTTAAAGGCGCAGGACACATTTCACTGTGTGCATTGGTTTGGTATTATCAGGTTGTCATTATTGGTGGAAAAATACCGATTACAACTCTTACCAATATTACATAATTATGCTAATATTGGCCATTAATATCGGTTGGCCGATATTAAAGGGTATCCCTAGTCAAAAACTAAACAACAGATTTGACATGAAAGGTCAAAAACATCAAACAACAAAATAAAAGGTATTATTCAAATGCAAAAGAACAGAAGCAAATAACTTTAATCTTAAAAGGTTTCACGGAAACTGAATTATATAGAATATTAATACTGGTCTATCTGTGGCCAAACATAATAAAGCATATCTTCCTAATTGAAAGACTCTCTACGAAACATAAGTTCATATGCTTTTAAAGTTTTTTCCAGCAGTGCAGCTGACATAAACACTAATTTGCAGAGTAGAAAGAGAACTCTGTATTCCCTGGAGCGTTCGACGGTGTGATTAGAAAGATGGGATTTGAGTTATTATTTCCATGACGGTCAACTTTGATCTGCAGTTACTGTTTGTTCTGCAGTCGTTTCATCTCCAATAACCACAGGTACATCTGCTCTGTTAGATGGATAAATACAATTTCAAATGGTCTGATTCTGCTAACCCATCAGTGGGTATTGAGCATCTATCAAATATCTTTTTCTTTTTTTCTTTTTTTTTTTCATGGGAAAAAAAAAATTACCCACACGGAGAGGTTATTTTCTCATCACAAAGACAGAACAGCTAACAGAGAAAACTGTGGGCTCAATCCGAAAAAAAAAAAACAAAACAAAAAAACAATGAGCACAGATGTGTCTTTGTGTGTTTGTGTGAACAGCCATCTCATTCAGGAGGAAAATGAGAACAACGCCAAAGCAAGGGTCCGCTCCTCCTCATCAAACATGGATGTATTCACATTAAGAAGTCAATATCACACAAACATGTTCTTTCTAAATGTCCTCATCTGCACCGCAAAAGCCACCGCTGATCCTATTCAACTGGAATACTTATTGATCAGGTCTGGGGAGCGGGGGTGGAAGAGGGGCAGAACCCTAATCACACATGAAGAGATCTTCAACTGCACAGAAGTGGCTCCAAAGTTGAGAGAAAGAAAGAAAAGAAGAAAGACGCTGCCTCAGCAGAGCAACAGTCAAATGAACTCTCCTAGGTTTGGGCCTGATTACTTCAACAAAACAAGATTAATCTGCTCTTTGAATTGAGACCGATGTTCTGGCAGACTGCTGTGTCGAGCGGAGGAGCAGCAGCGCCTCCTGTACACTGAAAAGCACGGGTAGAAAACAAGCCCAACATGGCAGAAGTTGTTTTTATTATGTTGCTAAAGTTACTTAATAAGAGTAAGCAGTAAAGCTAAGGGCACTTATTTCACACACACAAAAAAAAAAAGCACCAGTATCTAACTGTATTGAAACCTGCAAAAGTGGATACCAACCTGCTGTACACTGAAAAGCACGGGTAGAAAATAAGCCAAACATGGCACAACCAGTATCTAACTGTATCGAAACCTGCGAAATCTGAGTGGATACCAACTCCCACTGTCTTAGATAAAGGTAGATAACTGGACATCATCAAAATTTGGTTCAATCCATAAATGGACCTTTTGGGCTGAACACAAGCTCCCCCATCATCTTGGCAGATAAAGTGTCTCGTCCAAAGACACATTAGGCTGCATTATAGCTGGGAACTAAAAGATTCACTTCCAGCCTTCTTCAGGGGTCAACGCCTTCCACAGTGATTTATTGCAACCGCAATCGTCCAGCACTGGACTTATTGGGAATAATTGTCAAGCTGGGGTTGAGGATCCTTGCTAGGGAGAGCTTGATACAACTTTTTAATTTCCGTTACCTATACTGATATCAATCCAATACCTCCTCGAGCACGACGCAGGCTGCTGTTGTTGAGGAGATAGCGTCACAGAGTTAAATTGCATGTTTGGGCTTAGGTATCAGATCTGTCGGGCTTTAGTTGTTTGTTTTTTTTATCTTGATATTTTGACTAGTATCGGACCAATATCCTATGATCGAGTATCGATTCAAGCCATCCCTAATTCTTACCTTATTATAACAGCTGTGATTAAACAAGGATGGACTGGAAACAAACCACTCACTCGGAAAACCCGATTCCGAACGGTAAAAAAAAAACATGGCTTAGGTGAATTATTTCTGACACTGTAACCCGGCGTCTTTTTAAGTCAAGTCCACAGTAGAGTAGACCCTTCTCCCTTATCTGGCTTCTTTTATCCTCCGCCTCTGACAGCTATGACCTTTCAAGCTCTGACCACTCTCACCACAAAGACAGCAGGCTTGGATTAGTCGCCACCTCTGAGGAACGCTACGCCGGTGCGTGCACGTGAGGCCGGAGCTCTCTCTCTCTCTCTCTTTATTTCTATCTCTGTTTCTCCAGCATGGCCATAGGGCCTGCTATGAAAAATAGAAGAGCTAATGCTGGGAGATAGAGACATTCATCAAAGAACCGGGCTGTGCTTCCTGCTCTGTGTGCTGCCTTCCCTCTCAACTCTCTGCTCACCAGTGAGATGCAGAAACAACTCACTTATTGGAGAGTAATAAAAGAGAGATGAGGAAATTTCATTCTTATTGCAGAAAAAAAAAATGTAATATTAAGAGTCCCTCTGCTTTCTTGCAGCTCAGCGCCATGTTCCAAGGCGTTTCTCATGTTTTCTTAGAAAATAAGGACATTACTGTCTCATGGGCCTCATTCACCATTTCATTCAGCACGACAGGGAGTCTGTATTGGCCATCTATTGAATGACAAGGAGGACCACTGAGAATGCCAGGAGGAGACATTAAAAAAACACACACTGCAGGAAATGGTAGCCATGCCAACTGGTGTCACGCAGGGAGACCAGTTAACCTCGGCGCCGAACTGCTAAACCCTGGGGTATCAGCGGGTAATGACATTTCTTCCTCTACATCTCTGCTTTCCATCTCTTCATTTCTGATTGTTGATCCTGGCAGGTCACAGAGGAATAGAGCAGCAGCGGTGACGGCGGTGGCCGGTGGTGGTCAGGCTAAAATTAACGCTACAAGCTGCGAGATGGACGGCCTTAGTAATATTGAAATTTCACTCCGCCAACATGAGATTAACATGATATTGAGAAGGCGGGAGCTGTTGAAAAATATCAGGAGTCTGGAGGTTCTGTATCGTGGGACTTCCGGCGCTGCCTCGGAAATGTGACGAAGATCAAGATGAACTTAAGGAGCAAATAATGTGAGGCGACTCAGAAGGTTTACATAAGAAGATTAAAAACGTATTCTAAAACGATCGATGACATTCTAACACCTTCACGTCCGACTCTTCTATGTGAAGATGTGATTTTTGTAACATGGTTGAGTATGTTTTTCATTTTTATGTATCACCAGCATCAAACAGAAACGTTTTAAAAGTTATTCTTGGAGAAGATTCACCTACATTAAAGTTAGGAATTTATTCAAATTATCTTCTACCTCATCATTCTTAAAATCCCAGGGAGCTGAAGCCGATTCAAGCAGTATTCAGGCCAGGTCATGGTACACTCTGGACGGTTTCTCCTGTCCATCACAGGACCATATAGAAAGACAGAAAAAACTCCAGACACAAAGACGTGAGTGACCACCAAGGTTGTTGTAAAGCAAGACACTAACCGCCCTCCGAGGCTGTTCGGCTACTCTTAAGTGTCCCCGGGTAGAAAAATAAATAAATAAATAAACTGTATTCTACAGATCCACACACACACACACACAAACTCAGGAATGAGGCAACCCCAAAACAACAGCTCATCACTGCAACGATCCAAAAAGAAAAACCTTCTGTTTGAGTTTGGCGTATCGTTAAGAGCCGATGAAGAGGAGCAGTGAGAGCATTAGAGTGCTGTTTCGCGAGCTGACACGAGCTCGGCTGCCTTCATCAACACAAACACTGCTGTTTACCAACTGACTGCACATTGCATCAGGCCTGTAGATTGCGTGTTGTTTGTGTGCTTATGTGTTTTTTTTTTTTGTTTTTTTTTTTACCGCCAATGCCACAGGCCTCTCATACATGGTGCGTTTGATAATAGAATTTAGAATTATGCACACACATACGCGCGACTCTGGCACTGCTCCTTCAAAGCGGAGTCAAGGCCGTGTTTTGCCCGGCACATGTGTGTGTTCCTGTGATTGTGAGCGTATTAATGTGTGATGTGCATTTTCTCATGGATAAACACGGCCGCCGCCGCTGCAGCTCCGATGGAATTTTAAAATCTAAAAGCTTTCCGCAGCGCAACTGAAAATGTGTTTGGAAAGCGCCTCGTACACCACCGCCGTGTACATATTTATAACTGACACCAGCACAGCTCGTTGCCTTTACTCTCATGTTTTTGTGACACCTCAGGGAACACACTGATTGACTGATTTGTGTTTTTTTGTTTTTTTTGTGTCCTTTAAGGAAGCGTTTCCTTTGCCTTGATATATGGGATGCAGTTGATAATGAGTCTCAGAGCCAACATGGGCTACAAAGGACGGACCGCGTTGGTTGCAACAAGCCTGAGGTATCATGTTTCTTTTTGTAAAGATGCAAAGTCTGATAAAAGCCATGGGTGTAAAAATGAAAGAAGTGTGAAGAAAGTGTCTACAGATGTTGGAAGGGCATCAACATGTGGCACCCTTGGAAGACAGGAAGTACGGACCTCATAGCCCAGGTTATGGCCATAACTGTTGCTATACTAATTCACTAGAAATACATCGTCTACACCAGGGGTGGCCAGCTTTGATGAAGTCAACATGCTTGAGAGCCAACCACTCTGCCTGACATTGTTTGAATCGTTATTATTATTTATATTGAATCAACTATGTTTTTGTAAAAAAGCACTTTTTTTTTTAAATTTCAACTAGGTTTTAAACATTATATATTGGTAATTAATGTTATCTGAGCTCGTTGTTTGCTCCAATTCCCGCCAGTTCTGGAAATGGCGCCCCTCGCAGTCAGTTTTCTTTTTTTTTTTAATATTTTTCGATAAATATTTTTTAATTTAGAAAAATTTTCATGATTTTCTTGATAAAAAAACATGTTCTATCCTAAGAAAAATTAAACAGTAAAAATATGGCAAAAATAATCTAAAAGACTTGAAGTAATAGACTATAGCTTTTGACACTAACCTAATAGGCAGCGGATTGCAGCTAATATAATATAACTTCTTACTTTTGGGCCAAAATTCACTCTGTGTTAATTTTTTTTATTTTTTTATTTGGTGTATCTGAAGATAACTGCGAGTTTCCGCTGACCCTAACAATCTCCGCAGACTGATCACTCGTCCTCCAGGAGACTGATCTGTAAGCAGAGATTGATCAAACTTATGTCCAGCAGGATGTTGCCCAGAGAGGCAGCCAAGTCAAAAGATTAATAATAATTTTGCTGTGAAAATTGGGCAACTAAATTTACCCAGTGACAGGCAGGGCAGGTTTTATGATTTTTCAAATACTCCAGCCACTTTTCTGTGCTGCCTGGAAACTGACAGGGATGAAAGTTAAACGAAGGAGTCTGCCAAGATGCCAAACATAAAATTCCATCAGCGAGAGGACTTTACTGCTGCAGGCCCTCACCCAATAGGCAGGAGGAAAGGGAGAGACAGACAGGAGAAAGAAAATTAGATACTGTGGGAGACAGAAATAGAAATGAAGAGGAAACAGATTGGAAAAGGAGAAAGGATTTACAATTGGTGACAGTCTGCTTTTAACCCTGATATTCACTGAAAGAAAAAAGGGGGAAGGTGGAATTATATTACAAGGACAGAGAGATCAATAACCACAAACATTAAATAAGCTGCAGGTCTTCCTCCTGGTACACATGGCTCACAAGTAGAACGACAACAATTCATGAAGCAATCAAGGGGCCACCTGAGCAGCACTGCATAGGACAAACTTGTCTGGTCCCACATGGACAGCCAAAATAGGTTGACATGAGAACGCACAGACACAGTTGATGCTCCATGTAACCTATAGCAACATGTAAACAACAAATACACCTACATGGGTCACAGTCAAATAATAAATAATACTGACAAAGGCACAGTCTGGTTCCTAATCAGTTTTGGACATGGCTAGTCTGTGACACAACTTCTGTACATCGTGTCCATAAATCTATGCTAACCGTAATATCAGTCCCAATCAAAGATGACAAAGATTTGAGGTCACTTGGAACTAGCGCAGGTCCTCGACCAAGGGCGTTTTGTAGTTACGTCACCATCTCCCAAAAATGTTTGTTACATCATTTTGATGTACGGCATTTGCTGCGTTTAAAAAAATTTGCCCAAAATATAGGTTACAACAGCGAACAAATGTTTTTTTATGGCACTCTACGCAGATGATGGCTTTATTTACGTACGCTATACATTGGATTGCGCTGGTAATTATTTAATTACTCAACTATTTATACTGTTCATATATTTAAACTATTTATATAGTTGTAGTATACTCATAATTACACTAGTTCTGCTTAAATATACATAGCATAGATAGATATATAATAATGAGATAGAGAAATAATATATATACATATATATAATAACAATGGTATAATTGAAATATAGTAATAAATAATAATTGAGATTGCAATCAACAACACCATACACAGCAACAATAATTACCTACTAATCTACTAATGCCGCTAACACTAATCTATCTCTCTACTTCTACTAACCTGCTAATCTACTAACTTACTTATGTACTTATGATTTCTATCTATCTATCTATCTATCTATCTATCTATCTATCTATCTATCTATCTATCTATCTATCCATCTATCTATCCACCTATCCATCCATCCATCCATCCATCCATCTATCCATCCATTCGCATATGCTACGTTACGTCCTTGAGTTGTAAGGTTAAAATTGCACTGACCGTGACTACACGTAGGTCACTGTGTTGACTGTTGGTGGACAGAGAAGTAAAGTAAGTGTGTAAAACGGCAATCAATAACCGCAAACGTTAAGTAAGTAGCAGATTCCCTGCAACAGTAACAGTAACCCCACTTAGAGAAGCAGTGACAGGTTTGTTCATGAAGCCATTCAGAGGCCACCGAGCATCGGGGCTCCACCTCAAACCGCATTTTCACAGGTCACTTCCAAGTTACCATAAAAACCAAAGCTGAGTCATTGCTAATGAGAGGAGATATATTCCGAGGGGAACCTGTGACAGCCAGTGTCACGGCAACAGCCCCCTACCCCTCCCCTCCCGCCACTATATCTGCCTATTAGGAGGTGAACATGGCCATAATGGAGATTACGTTTCAGGAGGAATGTGGTGAGTGAGTGTGACTGGGCTGTCAGTGCTTCCACCGACACCTCAGAGACTTGTCACAATAATGGAATTTTTGTTTGGCGAGATGGTGGCAGCGGCGGGAGCAGCGGCGAAACAGACAAACAAGAATATAGGCTCAGCTGTCAGTGCAGATGTGAATCAGGAAGTCTGCACCATCAAATTTAATTCTACATCAGTGGAAAGACACACACAAAAAAAACCCACACAGTCAACAATTGGGTGTCAAATGGGGCTGGATATCACAATCAATAGGTGATTATGAAGCCAATGTTACAGGGTTTTTGCTTTGGCTTTCTTTTATTACATCTTTTTTTTTTTTTTTTTTATTTCGTTTCGCTCCGCTCTAAACAGAGCGGACATAAAACCAATTCCAGAATCAATCTTTTCTAACTCAGCATGTACACACAGGCCCAGAGCTGTGGATCTAACCTCTGAGCTGTGTCTATTTTCACTTCCTTATCAATATCTCATTTGAACTTACGCAATACATTGCATCGATTGGACTAATAATTTCACAACACATTCCGTATATGAAAAGGCCGTTGTAGAGACCAGGAATCAGAATGAATCTGGATTAATAGTGAATGTCAGACTCTGGAATGGGTGAGTGTGTACTGCAGGGAGCAAAAGCCCCTAAAACACCGTATCAGAATAAATAAGCTGCAGGTCTTCCTCCTGGTACACATGGCTCACAAGTAGAACGACAACAATTCATGAAGCAATCAAGGGGCCACCTGAGCAGCACTGCATAGGACAAACTTGTCTGGTCCCACATGGACAGCCAAAATAGGTTGACATGAGAACGCACAGACACAGTTGATGCTCCATGTAACCTATAGCAACATGTAAAAAACAAATACACCTATATGGGTCACAGTCAAATAATAAATAATACTGACAAAGGCACAGTCTGGTTCCTAATCAGTTTTGGACATGGCTAGTCAGTGACACAACTTCTGTACATCGTGTCCATAAATCTATGCTAACCGTAATATCAGTCCCAATCAAAGATGACAACGTAGATTTGAGGTCACTTAGAACTAGCGCAGGTCCTCGACCAAGGGCGTTTTGTAGTTACATCACCATCTCCCAAATATGTTTTAGTCTTGTTCCATCATTTTGATGTACGGCATTTGTGGCGTTAAAAGAAATGTGCCCAAAAAAATAGGTGACAAGAGCGAACAAATGTTTTTTTTTGTTTTTTTTTTATGGCACTCTACGCAGATGATGGCTTTATTTACATACGCTATACACTAGATTGCGCTGGTAATTATTTAATTACTCAACTATTTATACTGTTCATTTATTTAAACTATTTATATACTTATAGTATACTTATAATTACACTAGTTCTGCTTAAATATACATAGCATAGACATATATATATATATATAATAACAATGGTATAAATGAAATATAATAATAAATAATAATTGAGATTGCAATCAACAACTCTATACACAGCAACAATAATTACCACTGAATCACTAGAGAAGGAGTGTTTAATGCTTGACTATGATAACTGCAGAAACTGTAAAATGGCCAGCTGGGCTTTCTAGGCTCAAACACCGCCCAAGACATTGTGCATTATAACGGTGTTGGAGCATCACCAAGTATGAACTTAAAGGTCGACAAATAGCGCACTAGCCAAATACCTAAGGACATTGTTGTAAGCTAGCTCAGAAGAAGCTAAACAGATAAACAGTCGGTGAATATTGACTTAGGGAAATTACAAATAAGAAGTGTGGAAAAAATCTACCAGACCAGAGAACATTCTGACGAATGTTGAACCAGGTACCAAGGGTGAATGAACTTCGCTTTGAATATGAAAAGTCTTCATCAAATAAAGTGAATATTTACAGTACGCACAGTTATATTTGACGGCAAAACAGGAACGGCTTTCCACCAAAGCTGAGGACAACACTGTTGTTTAGCCTTGAAAAAAAACAACTTTACAAAGAAGCTATTCAGGAGGAGAAGTCCACATTAGTTGAATGAGGCGTAAAGCTCAGACTCTGGAGCAACAGGAACATTTGATGTCAGAAGTTCAGATATGCTGGTCACCAGACTGTAAAAACAACATTTAAGTAATGCGAATTGTGTTTAGCCGCTTCGACCATTTCTAATATTTTTCGAGGAGTTGCAGAAGCCTTTCATGCCAATGAATGAATCACAAAACCAGCGCTCATGCCATTGTCTTCACAGAAATCATTGAATCTAAACTTTGAGTCTAAGATTTGAAGGCCACAACATTGTGGTTTTCGATTTATTGAGTGCAAAATAATCCTTTAACAAACATGGGTTTAGAGGGTGCCAATTTTTTTAAACACGCTGGTTTTCTCTGGATTTGAAAAGTTTTCCGCCTGTGATATTTTCTCCCTGTAACACGAGTGCAACACTGCAGGATTAACATGCAGAGGGTGCGTTCAGTGTTGTACGCACCAGTGACAGCAATAATGTCCCAGAGTGGAAACTAAAAATCCCCGGGGTTTAATCACCTCCACATAAAGAGTCTGAAGGAAGAGTGCATCCTGATTCTGAGCAGCACTAACATTAGCTCAGTCAGCCTAAGACAAGCATCACATTCACCGAGCAACAATGGAACCAAGCGCTGTGCTAAATTGGCCCGTATAAGCTCCATAAAGCATTTCAGATAATGTGCAACTGGTTAGTGGGTGGACATAATGAGCTTTATCGCATTGTAAATGCACACAATTGGACCCGTTCGGTAAAATACGAGGAATACGCACGGCCGCTGGGCCGTGAAGCACTTTGAGGCGACTCAAAAGAATTATGCTAGCAATGATGTCGAAGTGTCCTTTTAGTAAAAAAAAAGAAGGCCATTGTTATTGGATATGTAAAGGGAGTTGGCTGGACTCATAGGGAGTGACCATTATGGTCAGGAACAGATATAAGCTCAACTGAGGTGGTGCCGGGGACAGGCGGATGGATATGATGGACAAAGGATTCCAAAGATGGAGCTGCCAGGCAGCAGGGAAAGATGAGGACTCCAGAGGAGAATTTTCGACGTAGTGATCCAAGCGCTCATGGAGCTGGACGGCAAAACAGAGGAGGAGGGCATATGGCAGGATGAGATAGAGGCGAATGATTCATGGTGGACACTCCTGAAGGACAGCAACTTATTGCTGTGGCACGAATTGGAGTAGAGCGAAAACCTCGAGGTCTGAGCGCCGATACGAGCAAAGTCTTCGAGCAATATTTGGCTTCGAGATACGAGTAAAGATTTGAGATACGAGCGCGCTTACAGACGCCGATGCTAGGTGGCCGAGCACTGCGTCTGTACGTAGCGTTGTCTACGTGATTTTCTCTCGATTTCGCGCAATATCCTTACAAGTTTGTTACGTTTCTCCCAACTTATCTTATAGTCATCGCGACCTCAGAGACGAGTTTTCAAACTATCAAAACAAAACACTCCAACTCCGGCTCTTTTTCAAAGCTGAAGAAATTCATCAAGTGCACGCCTCAATCAAATTCGGAGCTGTTTGTCGCCGTCTCTTCTTCTTCTTCTTCTTTGTACCTTTTATCGACAGGATTTAGCATTTTTATGAAGACTTCCTTGAAACCTGAGAGGGATTTAGTGGATTTCCCCCCTGACGAGGGCTCAGTCAAGTCAATGCCATCTCCCTGCTGACACCCTGAGACTGCGCCTGGACTACGTATAGGAGACACCCACACTGGAACAATGGTGTAATTGACAAGGATCCTGCCGAGATTTTCAGCTTCAGCAATAACAACCGCAGGAGAAAAACAAGGAGACAATGGCAGATAAACCGGAGTGTGAATATTAATGCCATATGGAGGAAGATCCCTGCCCTGGAAATACCATCACAAACACCCAGGGCAATTAATTAGAGAACAGGACTTGACCTTCAAAGGTGCAGCCGCTGCGGTTGTTTTGTTGACAGGAAAACAAGGACAGATTTGCTCATTTGAGACTGGACGAGTGGGAAACAGAATTAATGGCTGTTCAATTTTGGCATCAGAATGCATTTGTTAAAAAGCTGGCCAAAAGACACAGAAAACGAGAAGGAAGGGGATGGAGGACAGGTGCTTAGAGAGGAGACTTAAGGTCCAGTTTTCATGCACACAAATTAGCTTAAAGGACAAAAACTGTTCGGGGGTAACAATTCTGCTAAAGTCATATCCTAAATCTGTACTATCTCTGGAGATGATCAAGCCAAACAAAAAAAGTTTTGGATTTCGATCATTTGGGCAAAATTGCAAAGTTTTGTTAGAGGTCGTCCTAAATTTGGTATGAACTTAAGAGAGAGAGACATGAGGAAAAATCAACAGAAATTAAAAAAAAAAAAAAACACATACACAAAGAAAGTCTTTTATGCCGAAAACTGAAAAAAAAAAAAAAAAAACACAAAGAAAGTCTTTTATGCCAAAAGCACTAAATCCATGCCAATGAATAAAGAAATATTTGAAACAAGAAATAAGTTTTGATGGGTTGGTTAAGTGCTTTAAGTACTCAAACTGCGTTTCGTTAAGTGCTTTAAGTACTCAAACTGCGGTTCACAGCACTGTCAAAAAAATATATATATATTCATTTTTATATCACTTGACCAAAATTAAACATTAGGATGACTTAGGAAATTAAGAAAGTTTTTTTTTTTTTTCTTTTTTTTTTTTTAAAGAAAAAAAATGTAAATATCAAATTCTGAAAAACTCTCTTGGGCTTTTTTTTCCCCATTCATAACATTTTGGATAGCATATATAACATTTTGCCTGGTCGCATGGCCGAGTTTTGACATTGAAAGCGAAAATAATTCATCTATAAACTGCAGTTTAATGACTCTTAATTAACTCTGACACATCTTTTCAAGTCTTTGTTTTTTTTTTTTCTTCAGTTAAAACATTGTAAAAATATATACTGGGCTTTTTCATGACAGCCTGGAAAAATTCTCTGGGATTTTCCAGGCTTTGACTCCTGGCTATTCAGAAACACAAGCCCAAGTAATGTAGGAAATGTCCCTTTTCCTAACAAGGCTTTTTTTTCCCCCCACCCCTGTAAAATCTGTGTAAGAGCTCTTTATATAATTTAACCGTTGTAAGGGACCTCGTTACCTCTATTATGATACTGCTAGGCTCCTGCAAATCAAATTGAAGACACTCGAAGACCTTAAATACCACTTAGAAGGAAATTTAACGCCCATGTAGATCTGTAACAGTTTAGAGCAGATGATGGAGGACCATTACGGAAGACCACTTATAGAATGACGTTACGAGTCAGAGCAGTGTTGTCTAACATTTGAGAAAGCGTCTTTAGTTACGTTTTTTTTTGTATACCGCTCACTTTTATTCATCTCAGGAATTGCTTTAAGCCACGAGAGCGTCATTGTTGTGCTTCTTCTTCTCCTCTCTGGTCTTTGTGCTCGTACGGAGCGCTTAAAAAGCTTTAGAGAAAGCGAGCGCGTGGAAATAAAAACAACACAAAGGTTCAACTGCGTGGCCTCACACCGTGGCCTTGTTGGGTCTGTCAGTCTTAATCACGAAAATAATCTTTAGCTGCAGCCTTGATGTTTACTCCCTCACAATTTCCTTGGTGCTAGGGTGCATTTGTGTGCATAAGCATGAAGGCATTTGTCATCGTATGCATTCAGACGTTCGCGTTTCCTGTTGATAGCGAACGTTAACGCTCATCGTATGGATCTAAAGAGGCGACGACGACAGGTGGCGGGAGCGCGCCAGCAGATCTTTGGAGACTTGGGAGTCACAGGTTCCGGTTTATGATCCGATGACAGGAGACACACAGCCATCCACATCAAAGTTTATTACAGTTCATCACCTCCCCACCTGTAGTGTAATGACATTTAGCCAATCCTATAAAAATCCCTGGAAACCTGTGGGTATAAATCAATGCTTTACAGCTGCTACTGGCATCTATTATTAAAGCTTCCACATCATATTCAACGGAGCGTGAGAGTGTTTCTGTGACGAGGCTGTGTACAGGTATTTATATACACACACACACGGAGCAGTTCAAAGGGAACAAATAAATAGACATTAATATACGGCTACAGCAAACACGTGCGCGCGCGCGAACATGCACAAGCTCTTCAGCAGCCCCTGAAACCCCCCCCCACTCCATCCCCGTGGTAAAAGGATCAGTGTGTATCTGTGCTGACAAGCACTTTACATAAAATCCCATTGGTTTCATGGAGGCAGCCCTGGAAAGTGTGGTTCGGGTTTATGAAAAAAAATAAATAAAAAAAAAATAAAAAAAACCTCAAGGCTGCAAAGCTCCACCTGTCTGGGACTGGGGTTTATCTGCTAAAAAAAAAAAAAGGAAAAAGTTCTGCACATCTGGCAATCACATGTTTTCTCTCACACTGGCCTAAAAGCCTAATCAGATACAGATGTAGTGTTTGGATCCAGGACTAAATGATGTGTAATGAGCTTGTTTTCTGTGAGCAAATATGTGCAGAAGCTTTGCTGCTCTGCACCTGCAGAAATACATGCATGTGAGGAGACGTGAGTCTCTTCATGTTTGCTTTATGAAGCTTCAGGGGTGCAGGGAACGGGACACCAAGCAGTCAGTGCCCTCTTCAGGCAGTTGGGGGGAACAACCGCACAGAGAGACGGGAGGGAAAGAAAATATGAGCTCTGTTTTTGTAGTCAGAAAAAAATGTTCAAGTGTTGATTAAAATGGCCTTGTTTGTTTAGACAACGTCGCCGAAAAACATCTTTATTTTGTGAGGAAGATTTTGTGCCGCAAAATCGGAGAAAAGTATTACTCTGCTCGAGTTCATGAGTACTCTGAGATGTCTAAATTTTACATTTAGAGACCCGAGACTACTCAAAACTACAAAAATAAAATACAACAATGTTGCCCAATAAGTTGGTGTTTTTCAACCATAGGGGTCACGACCCCATGTGGGGTCAGCTAGAATGCAAAAAGGGTCGCCTTAAATGTCTAGTAATTGATCAAATGAAAAAATAATGGTAAAATAAAAAATTCACTTTCATAAATATAAATACAGTTCAAATTAATTGCAGCAAATACAAATATCTGAGCTGGTGCATCTTGATTGACGGATTGGGAAAAAAAAAAGTCTCAGGGGTTGGCAGAAATATGATGTGATGTCAAAATGGGGTCACTAAACAAAACCGAAACAATTAAAATGAATGCTAAAAAATACAAAAATAAATAAATAAATGTAATTACAACAACAGAATATTATTTTTTTTTTTTACTGTTACATTGCTTTGCAAAAGCTTTTTTTTTTTGAACTTGAAACTGAACTTGAAAGTTTCAAGTGAGTTTGAAATTGAATTTGTCTTCTATGATACGCTGCCTGTTTCGAAACATGATTCCAAACTTGACGTGAGATGACATAAAAATAAAATCTTTTTTTGTTTTAAAAATACATTTGCTAAATATACGATAAATGTCGAGAATATATAGATATACAGATGACTTTTTTTTCTGTCTGTTACTGTCATCTAGGCGAAGGAAAAGCATCAGGAACCGGTTTGATGAAAGACTTATTTACATACAGACGTATAACCATGCTCCAAATAAGAGAACAAAAATGTTTGTGTTTGATCATTTTGATCGTATTTTGATGACAAGTTTCATTTATTTCGCTCTCAAGCTGCTCTGTTATTTTGCCCGAGGACACATTTTTTGAGTCATTCACCAAATTGATTCTATGTTGTTTTTGTTTTTTTGTTTTTTTGACATATTAGGGGAAAAAGCATTTTTAATAACGACACATCAACATTGATAAAGTACATTATCAACAGGAGGAAATATGTTTCACAATGTCGCAGCGTTGTACGCGATGATGTGCTCGAAAGAGAAGGCGAACGATTCCTGAGGCATCGTGAGTACAGCTCATCTACCAACATTTGTCACATTCAGCACATTCTCATGGAAATTTGATCACCTCCAACACGTAATATACATCCAGGAAAATGTTGTTATCGTAACGTAGCGCTGCTGAATGGAGACTTCGGTCATTGTTGCGACTCGTAACGTAGCGCTGCTGAATGGAGACTGACTGATTGCCGCTTCGGTCATTGTTGCGACGGCGATCAAAATCAAAGAAACCAAATCAAGACACGCGGCGGTAGATCTCACTCCCCGAAGCGGGACAATCTTAATTACCACTCTTTAGAGCTCGTTTATGTCAAAACATTGAGTTTCAGCTGCCACTGTTACGACAGCAGCCCAATTTCCTGCCCAACTACATAAGGGAAAAAACAGACTGGAACTATCGACAGTGGAGATCACTAACCCATCAGTACCACGGCGATAGCATTTCCATCTGCGCGGAGATGGAAGCTAACATCAAACTGCATTCCCTGTAGGTTAAACCACGGCAGCTGAAGTGTCTCATTGTTGCACATTAAAAACAAAGAGGAAAAACACAATGCACCACATGAGCCTTTGAATGTGATGTTGAAAGGAAAACAGTCGATTTCCTGTCAAGGTGAGCATCCTCGAAATAATGAACATTTACAGCAGTGACAGACCGCAGTGACGAGTGACAAGAGAAACAATGAGTGGTTGGAAATTACATTTAACAAATGAAATATTTATTGCTTCGCGCAGGGGGAGACCGCACTGTATGACTATAAATTGTATTTATTTATTTATTTATTTATTTTTTTTGTTGAGGTAAATGATACAAACTATGATCATTGAAAATGGCTGCTGCACAATGAACGGGGCTGCGGCAAAACAAAAGATCTGGACAATGGTTTTCTGACATGTTGTCATTTAGGGCCGAACATGCAGAAAATGGTGAAACGCTCAATTTGATTTGCACAAAAGACAATTACTGTTGACAAGGGAGCAAAGAAACCAGCAAATACAGAAGAAAAAGAAAATATTATTTTGGAATAGAATGGAAAGAATGCTAGAAAAGAAAAAACTTATAATGATCATTAAAACCTATAAATATAATAAAAAAATGTATTAATTTAACATGTGTTATATTTTTGTTTTTGTACAGAAGATATCACTGTTGTAATGTATTTTTTTATAAATTATTATATGAATACATTCAACAAATAAAAAAATACGATTAAAAATGAGTTAGCTAAGACAGTTTCGAAAGGTTTACCGAAGTTGCGGTTTTCCAAAAAAAAAACTGGAATTTTGCATGTTAAGCAAAAAAAAGTCAAATAATGTAACGACACAAACACGTTACATTTTAACCAGTCAAAAATCAAGAGACTTTTCCTCACTCTGTTACCTGTTACAATGACATTCATTACATTTCTGTAATGAATGAGCGCGCTGTTGTGAAAAATGCTAACATGCTAATGCGCTAAAGTTTTGATTTATCCACTGACCTTACAAATAATAAATAAATTTGTATATATATGTATATATATATAGGCCTACTAAGGTTGTTTTTTTCTACATTTTTATATTACAGAAAATCATTATTTAGATGTTTAGTTTTTTTGTTTTTTTTTCAGTAAAAAAAAACTCGTTAACAAGCTGACTAATTTCGCCGAGCGAAATTTGGTTTTAATTTCCGTTCTCTCTGACTGGAACACATGTTAAATACAGAGGTCAGCGCGGAGTTAAGAGGCGTGTTGGTTTTATAAAAAGAAGGAGCAGCTTATTAAAAAAAGGTGAACTCCAGAGGAAGGTTCCTCGCTGCACATAACCATTTTACTAAGCTAATTAGCTGCCGGGCCAAGTCGTCGGTGTCAGTGGAGGGAACAACATATTTTTCTCTGACAGCTTCTGCTGCTGACCTCAGCTCAACGTCGGAATGAAAAGAGTCCAGAGCTGCTGAAAAGGCCCACAGACTTCAGCTCGCACTTTTTTAACAACAACTGAGGGAGCAACCAACGTACAGTACTTATCATTGTTTTATTTGTAGATTAAAGAGACACGATTAGTATGAAATATATAACACCACTTGATTCATATGGTTTTTCTTTAGTAAATAAGTAGTTTTACAAAATGCAACTTGTTTCAATGCAGAAAAAAAAAACATCATGATTCTTGACTCCTGATATTAGATAATTACGCTAATATATGACGATTACATCGGTTGCAGATATTTTTGGACAAACAACCAACCTAATTATTATTATTATTATTTATTTTTATTTTTATTTTTATTTTTATTTTTATTTTTATTTTTATTTTTATTTTTATTGTTGAAATGGGCCAAGGGCCAGGGGTTTGAGACCCTGGCTTATGCGGAAAATATTAACTGACAAAAGTGAGACAAAATGTTTTGTGATGCTGATCAGGTTTTTCATTCCACAGATAATGTCGTGAACCGATGTTGTTGAGGGGAGATAATAACGTGACATATTTTCATTCATGCTGCGATGAAGAGCTCAGCCACTTCACAGTAACCAAAAAAAAAAAAAAATCAATGACTTACATTACCGCTTCAGTTCTGCGGCTTCAGAATCCAATCTTTGCATTAACATCTGTAGTTATCAAACACGCGGACACTGATCACTGTAGATTTATGGTCATTCTATTTTGCTTTACGGCTTCGAGAAAATGAAAGACCCTGGAGGTCAGGGGATATTTTCAGTCAGACTCTCTCTGTCAAACGTTTGCTAACTGATTGCCCTCCCCCCCGTCCCCCACCCTTACAGCTTTCAGCCTCTTTGATTAGAAGAGACTGCCCCATAATCACAAGCGTATGATTATGGCATTAGGCCGGATTCCTCACATCTGAATTTGCAATCAAGAAATTGGCGTCGGGGATCAATACGCCGCAGCGCCTCGTCTGACGGTGGAGTGGGTATGACGTTGTCGAGGGAAAAGGCTGAGGTTCAATTAGGAAGTAGCCACCGCGTCCAGGCATTACTTTTAATCTTCTAATGCATCAGTGGCAAAGGCACAAGGCCCAATGTTGTTAGGCTTCAGAGCGGGAAGAATCGATTCCTCCTCTGCACGTTCTGACGCCGCTCCGTCATGAGTTTATTACCATGGAATTCCAGTTCAGACATAATGAAAGAACAAATCCACTCTCACCTCGCAATTTTTAGTGACTCACACTGAATCCTTTTGAAATACAGCGGAACCTCGACATACGAGTGTTTTCGAGATACGAGCAAGCGTTCGAGCAAATTTCTTTTTTTTATGCTTACAGACGCTGATGCTAGGTGGCCGAGCACTCGGAGCAGCCCACGTGACTTCACTTGTTCACTTTGTTCGTCGACTTCCGTACGTATCTCCCGCGAGTCTTTGGCATTGTGTTAGCGTTATCTACGTGATTTTCTCTCTCTATTTTGTGCATTGTTCTTCATAATTGTGATGAGTCCTAAGAAAGTGAGTGGTAAGGATGGTGGTGAGAAGAAGAAACGTATGATGACCATTGAAGTAAAGCATGAAATTGTAGATAAATATGAGCATGGTGCCCACTAAAGAAAGAATACAAATCGAAAAAAAGCAACAAAAAAAAAAAAAAGTTAAAAAAATAAAAATACCCAAGTTAATTTAATTTGAAGTTTCTGTAACTTTACCAAAAATATTTGTGTCTCTATAGCAATTAAAAACATTTTTTCCATTGTTATTAACACTAATAAGGGAGTTTTTTAGAGAGCCGGAATGGATTCATTTTTATTCTTTTATTTCTTATAGGAAAAAAATGATTCGAGATACGAGCACCTCGAGTTACGAACTCGGTCCTGGAATGGATTATTCTTGAATCTCGAGGTTTCACTGTACATCTGAACACCTGACTAAAATCTTTACTGTTTTTAGAGCTGTTGTGTTCACGTCCACTCTCATCGGAAATGAGACGTCCGGGATAAAAATCTACTTAAAAGGGACAGCAACATCATAACACTTACGGAACGAGACAACATGACAAATAGGTTCGACTTGAGTGTTCAAATATTTTCCAGTTGCATTATAAACCTTTTGGAGTTTCTGGTAGTGTGCACTCACTTGACACTTTTTTTTTTTTTAATTTGTAGTGTATTTTCCAAGAACAAAACACTACAGTATTCAATTAAAAAAAAAAAAACTTTTAAAAAATACACTAGAACAAGGTTTTTCAGAATCATTTCCAAACCCAATAATTCTTTGATGTTTTTAACATAAAAAAGTATTTTTTTAGTAATATTTTTTCCACACAAAAGGAGAGAATTCTGCTAATATTTCCTCCTAATTGCTTTATTTCTTTATTCCTTCAAGCGGTACAAAAAAATATTTCAAGGAATTTAGGGGGAAAAGAACAAGAGAACTTTAGGCCTCGGCTTCAGCATTTAACATCGAGTCAAACTATTTTTTTCACCTTTGTATTTTCCCTAACATATCATGCGGCAGGAAAAAAAAAAAACAACAACAAAAAAAAAACAACGCGTTACACGATCATTATAACGTGGCTGCATTGACACGGCTGTTGTTTTGTTCCCCCCGCTGCTGCAGCCTGTGATCTCTGCTGCTACACTTTTTTTTTTCTAATTAAATCATAGCATTATGTTTTTCAACTGATATTCTTGCCACTATGTGTGTGTGAGACATTGATGCGGTTGAGCTTGTGTTTCATCTAATGACTCCCTGGCCCCATGTTGCTTCAAAAAACACATTTCACACATTAAAGTTGTCATTTGACGACATGTTTTGATGCCGTCGACACTTTAAATTAAACGTCGTCAATCTCGCACGTTTCCGTTGTTCTCCAACATGCTATTCCACCCGCAGATGTTGGGGTTATTCTACTTATTACAGCGTTTGTAGACACACATGACACCTTTGCAGCCGCACATACGCAGGGAATGATAATGAAGCAGCACTTCCTGCTCTGCCTAAACTCCTGCACTGCCGTAATAACCAGCCGCACTCCCCGTGCCTCCTTCCTTCTCATTACTCTCACTCACTCCCTCCACTCTCCCTCTGAACTCTCCAGCCTCTCTTTTTCCTGTTCCTCCGAGGGGTTGTGACATCATAGGAGCTGCAGACTCCCTCCACCCTGCCTTTGATAGAGGTGTGGGGTCTAATGAAAGTGAAGTCTCCAGGACTGGGAGGAAGCTCAGGGACTGTGTAAATTGTGGGGGTCTGGGTCTGGAATTGGATAGTTAGAGGCTTGCCACAGAGCATTAGTGCAAAAGACTTGTGGCGGGGAACGTTGGGAATGACTTTTTTTTTTTTTTTTTCCATCAGTGATTGGGTCCCCTGTCAGCCAGCCTGGTGGTTTAAATGATGCCTGATGAATTGAATGAGCAACACTCTCAGCATGGACAGAATCCTCACAAAGTACAGAAAGTTCCCTGTGGTACTTCCAAGTACGAGTGCGGCACGGAAATACGGTAAAAACAAGTGGCCATTTACATGCAGTGCTGTGCTCAACTCTCATTGGCTGTTGATATTCCTTATCGATGAATGAAAAACAATTCAACAAACGTGAAAAAAAAAAAAAACCCGCACAATAATGGTCGTGTTTCAAAAATAAGTATTATCAATCACTGACACCTAACGTCCGCCTATAGCTATCATTTTGACCCGGTGGTTGAACTGGGGAAGTGCAGCAAAGAGCTAAGGACCATGTAAGACCAGAAGATGCCAAGCACTGCCATTGGCTCATAGTTATAGCAACAACAAGTGAGAATTATCTGTCTAGAAACTTGCAAAATTTCATGGGATATAAATAAGTAAAATAATAAGAAGAATAATAAACTTAGTGACAGCGGATCTGCTGCAACAGGAGGCGCCAAGTATGTGGCTCCCTGGGGTTCGAACCCAGGATGTTCTGCGTAAAGCATAAGCAGGTGTGAATAACCTCTACATATTGAGGCACTACAGCCGCCTATATATCATCCCTGGGTGGCCTCAAACCAGCAACCTCTTTGAATGTGCTAACCTATTAATGTGCTATCCAAATAGTGAAGCGATTGATTAACATTCGGACTGCTGTTAAGGTAAAGAAAGTTAGAGAGTTAGAGAGTCAACCAAAAGTAAGAAAAATAAAAATATGTCACTACTGCATGTTCCGCTTTGACATAAATTATTCCCTAAACAAGTGTCAATTTCAATACTGAACCACCTAATGACCTCATTCTGCTTTTTCAAGACAAAACAGAATCAGTATTAGCATTGTCGTTACACAGCTGCAGATCTTAGGATTTGGGAGGTAAATCATTTCACATCTAAATTTGAAACGCCGCCGATTGGTGGTGGCGGTTTTCAGGGCTGAAACGGACGTATGGCTTTTAAATGAGAAACGTGTCGAATTTGAGGTCTCGCTGCGTGTCTCAACATAATGGGCCGGTCAGGCCATTAACTTGGAAGTTGAAACGTACAGCTGGAGATAGAAGCAAGAGTCCCCATGGTGCTCAGCTTCTCCAATTTCAGCTCTAACATCCCAATTAAAAAAAGAGATGCAGGGCAGAGAAGGTTCCTTTAGTGGGATGGCAGAAAGTGAACCGCAAACCTTAGTCTTTGAACAGTGCCAGGAGGAAAAAGGGTTACATTTCATTGTTAAGGAAGGAGCTCATCAGTAATTAGGCTAAAACTAAAACTGACGTTTTCATATCTGATACCGATGCAACGTGGAGAACCTAGCCGATACAAATATCAATCCGATACCTTCTTTTCTACTCAACTTCTGTGATAGTGTCCCTGTATGTAGTTAGGCATTTGGGCTTAGGTATCGGAAGAAAAGGAAGGAAGGAAAGTGAACTCCTTATCATTGTGACATACATCACTGCACACAACGAAATGTGACCTCTGCATTTAACCCATCACCAAAGTGAGCACCACCAGCTGGTGGATTCGAACCTGCAACCTACCGGACCCAAGTTCGCTTCCTTAACCACTAAGCCACCACTGCCCCAAATACATGTTTCCACCCGGTCGGACCGCCTATAGTTGTCCGTTTAGGGATGCCCGATAATATTGGCCAACCAAAATTATTGGCCGATACTAGCATAATTATGTAATATCGGTAGGAATCGTTACCGTTTGTTGTTTGTTGAAACCCCAATGACGCAATGCATGGATTTCGCCCAGATGATTTGACTTGAAAATAGATTTGAAGTGAATTAAAGTGAATGAAAACAGCTGCATATATCGGTATTGGTTGATATCGGAATCGGTAATTAAGGTTTGGATAATATCGGCATATTCGGATTTCGGCAAAAGGTTAATATAAGACATCCCTAACTTGTTTCAATGGACCAATTGAATCGGAATCAAACCAATACCGATCCTAAGTATCGGATCGAGCCATCCCTGCTTTAGTCACCAGATTAAACAAGTCTAGAATTTAAATGTTTATTTCATCAAAAAAAGCAAAAATCTCAACACGTTTGCCAAAAAAAAAAACATGTTGACAGACGACAACAAGATATTTAATTAAATTTCAAGTGTAAATGATCAAAAATGTTCCCACACCTTACAAGGGTATGCTGTGTTTCTGAGTAAGAACACAGTGTTTTAATGCAGCCTTGCCATGTTTCACTGAAATCCTGCAGCGGCAGGTGTGTGTGATTAAAGAAAGAATATGACTGGTGGACATCTGTCTTACCACACCTGTTTTGTCTCGTGCGGACTCATCAATCAAAAAGTCCCTTAATTCCGCACACACTTTGTTACTGATGGGTGAGAAATAAGGCACAACATTCGCATGCTGACCAGACGTCATATTGCTAATACATACTCACGATACAAAAAATCAACAAAACAAACAAAATATTTGGGCAAACAAAAAGCAAAACATTATTTAAAAAAAAACCCGATATTGGACAAAAACATCATCTGTTACTGTGATGGGCCTGATACTACTGTTTCATGTCTGATACCAATACTGATACTGATACAACTTGGAATATCTGTCAATATTAATATCAATCCGATACCTCCTTTTCTCCTGTCGTTGCTGAGGCGATAGTGTCCCTTAAACTTTCCGATACCTCCTTTTCTCCTGTCGTTGTTGAGGCGATAGTGTCCCTTAAAGTATCGAATTGGACAGAATTCCTAAAACACTGGATCGAGCTGATCAAAAATCCTTTTTTTTTTTTCATTTGAACATTAATCCGAGGCAAACGTACGCACTCTAAACACAAGATACAAAAAAAATGTTCCAAATTCCACCAATCGCCCAATTCAAAACAGCAATATTATTTCAACAAATCATAATAAAATACAATCAAAATTCAGAGCAGCAGATTCACCACGAGCGAAAAAAGGGCAGGATTGAAATGAAACAACATTTACTGAGTTTTACCTCAGCAGTTGTATTCATTCTAAACCGATTCCAACCAATTATAGCCTTCTTTCATCACAATTACATTCTGCGTCTTTTTTTTTATATTTATTTATCCACCCCACCCCCCGCCCCTTTGTAGTATCTGCAGAAAGAAAAAGGAAGCGCCAGTTAATTTGTTAGCAGCATTCCCGTCCCTTTAAAGCTAATGAAACAGACAGTCACAAATAGGCTGTATAACCAGTGGGCCCAGAAAAGACGCTTTAAAAAGACTATTGTTGTCATTTCCCTTTAACGGATGAACATAAATGGAGACATTAAAGAACCTGTAGCCTGGAGTGTTACCTTTGCTGCTCAGATAAAGACAAAAGCAGGGGGATTCTGCTGACAAAAGGTCAAATCAGAGGAAAATGAACCTGTTACATGCTTACAAACCCTTTTCAGAGCAAAAAAAAAAAAAAAGTGTCCGGTAATGGAAAAAAAACCATGTTGTCAAGCCAAAAGCTTTGAGGAGAAAAGAATAATCTCTGTAACAAAAGAGAGGGGAGAGGAGTCGTCTTCCACCGATGATGTAAAACCCTGAACCACTAACATGTCAGCTCCTCTGATTTGCAGTTACGGCACAATTTCCCACTTTTACAGTGGAGCCCCACCACACCATTATTATTATATACTGTAACTATAACTCCTGTTGTCACATTATGATTAGAATCTTTGCAGATCCTCAGCCCTTCAGTCTTCAGCATATAAAGAAAAAAAAAAGAAAAGTAGAACAAACTGAATACTCCTCACTTTACACAGCTATAAATGTTTTAAGACGACACAGATTCACTCAAAGACAAACATGCTTTTCATCAGAACCATTTTATAGCCATACTTGGGCTCTAATCCGTTTTTTACCCCTGGACCTTTTTCTGATGTAACTCCAGCCCATGATTCTTAGAGAATGAGGGGGTTCAGAGGAGTCCGAGAGACTTGGGAGACGTTCTAAAAAAATCCAACAAAAACATGTACTATGGTTTATATACCACTAGCTTTACATATGCAAAACTACTGATGATGATACGGAAGATTCCGACTGAAAGAAAACAAGATCAAGATTGACCAGTTAGCAGGTTCACCGGTACGGCTGTGCAAGAAACTACCGTAAAGTCGACATGACTTTAAGAGACCTCAGATGTACCGTAGCTAAAGTTCTAAAAAGTTTTCGGCTTCACTTCTTCAGCGAAGTGGTTTCGTTTCACTTTAGCGGAGAGTCATGGGTTTGATTCCCAGCGGAATGACATACACATACACACACATGTCTGCTGTTAACACAGAAATTTACACAGGGTGGGATCAATTAAGTTCATAAAATTAAAAAAAAATAAGTTGAGGTAAATATACAGAGGAACCTCGAGAGACGAGTATTCTGAGTACCTCGAGATACGAGCGTCCCGACATACTAGTATTCTGAGACACGAGCAAGCCTTTGAGCAAATGTTTGCTTTGAGATACAAGTAAAGAAATTTGAGATACGAGCACGCTTACAGACGCCGACGCTAGGTGGCCGAGCACTCGGAGCAGCCCACGCTACGACTCGCTGTCGCCGACTCGCTGTCGCCGTTAGCCGCTACTGTTTCGTCTGTCTCGAATTTAGGAACTCATAATTAAAACCACATTTTATTTTATATCCCAGGAATCCTTATATACTATAATTTTTTTGTGTTTATTTCTCTATAGCAATTAAAAACATTTTTTTCCATTGTTATTAGCACTAATAAGGGAGTTTTTTAGAGAGCCGGAACAGATTTCTGTTATTTCTTATGGGAAAAAAAAATTATTTGAGATACGAGCACCTCAAGTTACGAGCTCAGTCCTGGAACGGATTATGCTCGTATCTCGAAGTTCTAGTGTATATACAATTTTTGTACTTAAATACAGTATTAGAGTAAAGAGTTTTATTTTGTCTTTCCATTTCCTGCAGAATGTTAGGAAAAACATGTTGAGTTTTGTTGGAAAATAATTACTGAAGTCCGAAGATAAATCGTTAAAATTCAATTCCATTTCATAGGAAGACGGCAAAGAAGAAAGCAGCAGCGGGACTTTACACAGTAAAACATGGAAACGTGTTCTCGTCTGACACCAAATGAACTCCGCACGTTACAGTTGGAAAATGCTTTTGCTCCTGATCCGTTGTTTTTCCAGCTGATGCAACAAAGAGACAATCACTGTGTTTTAGCTGTAAGCCTGGCTCCTGAAGAAGAACTGCCTCTGCAATCTACAGGCAAACCTGGGTAACATATGGACACACACACGCGCGTTCACAGATGTGTGGTAACTGACTGTCAATTTGCATTACTGCTAAAGGAAAAAAAAAACAAAACAACAGTATGTCTGCAGGGAAAAGGGCGGCCGAGGAGATGTGTGGCTGTCTGACTCCATTTTAGTCCAGTGCCAACAACAGGGGGTGAAGTTAATGAGGTTGTTCCGTGGTCCCATCACCACCAACCCCGCTGTCCTCTAACACCAGCCACACACACTCCCATTTTCTACACCATCATCATGAAGTCTGCCTCTCACCCTGCTGCTGCTGCTGCTCTCCCTGGAAATACAATCCCCTCCTCATACCTGGCAGCCGCAGAGGCTGGAACATCCATTGTTCATTAGCGCGACTACATTGAAGTCAGAATTGACTTGCGTCAAGTCACAGTGACACAGTCCAACGGGGATGGGCAACGTGTCGTAAACTCGCACGGAACGAGAGCCAGAAAGTTACAGGAAGCGAAAATGTGTCCAAGACAAATGTGATGGTAATGGGAGGAAGACAGAGGAACGACTTCATGGTAATGTAGTGAACAGTATGTGCACTATGGCGGCGCTGCGTCGATATGACTGCCAGCGAGCGAGCGAGCGCAGATTGATGCAACCCAGTAAGTGGAATCATGAAGGCTGAGGCTGACGACGAGTGACCCCCGAACCCATTTTCATTATGAGGTCAAAGAGAGGACACGGGTTAGTGGGGGCGAGGGGGGGTGGGAGGCTGAGGGTGGAGGCTGCGCTCACACTTCATTCGGTGTCACTTACACTTTCTACTGGAGCAGGCTGGAAATTATCTGCTCAACCGGAGCGTCAACCCCACGAAATCACCCACCCACTCCTCACCACCACCAACCCCCACCCCCACCAGCGTGGTTGCAGCTATATCAGTTTCACTCAGTGAAATCTAAAGAAACAAGTAACGGGTTTCTGTAATTCTTAGTACTAGTAACTAGTAACAAGTACCCACTCCTGTAACGGTTGGTTCCACAGCTTGGCGGTTAGCATGCCTGCCTTGGAAGCTGAGAGTTCTGAGTTCAATTCCTAGAAGTACCACATGCTTGGCACCTGGTTGGGGATGGCCTGTTACAGCATCCATCCATCCATCCATCCATCCATTTTCAGCCGCTTATCCGTTACCGGGTCGCGGGGGC
>NC_024321.1:892700-913122 GCF_000523025.1 Cynoglossus semilaevis
TGTCCACTATGGCGGCGCTGCGTCGATATGACTGCCAGCGAGCGAGCGAGCGCAGATTGATGCAACCCAGTAAGTGGAATCATGAAGGCTGAGGCTGACGACGAGTGACCCCCGAACCCATTTTCATTATGAGGTCAAAGAGAGGACACGGGTTAGTGGGGGCGAGGGGGGGTGGGAGGCTGAGGGTGGAGGCTGCGCTCACACTTCATTCGGTGTCACTTACACTTTCTACTGGAGCAGGCTGGAAATTATCTGCTCAACCGGAGCGTCAACCCCACGAAATCACCCACCCACTCCTCACCACCACCAACCCCCACCCCCACCAGTGTGGTTGCAGCTATATCAGTTTCACTCAGTGAAATCTAAAGAAACAAGTAACGGGTTTCTGTAATTCTTAGTACTAGTAACTAGTAACAAGTACCCACTCCTGTAACGGTTGGTTCCACAGCTTGGCGGTTAGCATGCCTGCCTTGGAAGCTGAGAGTTCTGAGTTCAATTCCTAGAAGTACCACATGCTTGGCACCTGGTTGGGGATGGCCTGTTACAGCATCCATCCATCCATCCATCCATCCATTTTCAGCCGCTTATCCGTTACCGGGTCGCGGGGGCAGCAGTCGCCATCCAAATCACATTGCACCGTACCAACCTTCCTGCGGGTGGTGAGTCCACTGGAAGGTACCAACCGCCCTAACCGGGATTCGGACTTGCCCAGGAGGTGAACCCTGGGGTTCCACACCAAAGACAGAGACATTTCCTCTGGACCAAAGCGCCACCTGTTACAGCATATCTGCTGTAAACACAAGAAGGCCCAAAGTTTGTGATGCTTTGACTTTTAGTAAAAAAAACTTGTGTGGTAACAGAAGTGGAAGTATATACTATAGAACAAGGGTCAAAAATGTGGTGCCTGGGGGCACCTAGTGGCCCAAACCTAAGGCTAATGGTATTCAAATGGGGGCACTGACGATGGTTAGAAGAGTACCTACCAGAGGTGTGGACTCGCGTCTGACTCGAGTCCAAGTCATGCGACTCGAGTCCACACCTCTGGTAGATACTCTTCTAACCATTGTCAGTGCCCCCATTTGAATACCATTAGACTTAGGTTTGGGCCACTAGGTGCCCTCGTCATCAATTTGATGACTTCAGACTCGACTTGACAAAATGTAAAGAGACTTGGAACGTGACTTGCACTTTAACATCAATGACTCGTGACTTCACTTGGACTTGGGCCCTTTGACTCGACAAGACTTGATACTTTCTCCAAACTCCAAAAAGTGATCTGTGTAAATATATTATTATTATTATTATTATTTAACAGGAGTCGAAAGGACTCGAAACAGAAACAACACTTCGGACTTGACTTGACACTTTTCAGTCCTGACTTGGACTCGACTCGGACTTGGCCTGTCTTGACTTGAGACTTGACTCGGACTTGAGACTTACTTGTGACTTGCAAAATAATGACTTGGTTCCACCTCTGGTATCTACTCTCTCTCTACTGTACGTCCCAGAACTTGCTCGGACAGCATTTTTCTTTTCTTTTTTTTCTTTTTTATTGTCTATTATTACATTTTTCGGACAGTCTGTACCTTTAAAGTAGCTCTCAGTTTCTAAAAGGTTGGTGTACCCCAGCTATAGAATATCATAAAGGCCTGGTGTCAGTTAGTTCCTCTACTTAAGAGGACACCAACTATAAGACCTTGGGGGCAAGGCATGCAAATCAAATTGAATAAAAATAACATTTTTTGTCTAATATTATTATTTTATGTTTATTTGGGAATCCAGTCCAGATGATTAGGCAGGCCAGAATCAGCCCGCGGGCCACCAGTTGATTACCACTGCTTGAATTCATTATGCTAGCTATCATGGTTCAAAGGTATATTGTTCTTGGTACTTCTTAATAAAGAGTTTTTTCAGTGGGAATGTGCATCTTTGTGATTTTACACAGATCTGGTATCTCCTGCACTACATATTATCACAATTTCAATGTCTTCCTCTAACTACCTCATGTTCTTGTACGTGTTTCTTGTGTTTAAAATCATGTTCAGACAGTTCCTAGTACTGTTTCACTTCCGGGTTCTAGAATCATTGTGTAAAAAGTATGACTCACATACACTGCTATTTTATACAATGCCATTACAGAAACAAAACACCCAGCTATAGCTTAAAACCCGAATTATTTATGAGGTTTTTTTTTTTTTTCCCAGACATGACTTTATGAAACTGTTCAACAAAACATGTCCTACACACTGTTCTTTTCTCTTACAAAATGTGGGTGGACTGAAAAAAAAAAAAGAAAAAAACTCTTACCTTTCCCATGCAATTATTACTGTAGTAATACAATCTGTAAATTATTAAGTTGGTGTTGCAATTGCCTAACCTCATCCAATCATGCTGCTGTGATCTATAATTCAACAAGGTGCTGCTGAGGTTCCCTTATTATCACCAACGCGCCGGAATTGGAAATGAGCTCAGCACTCGCTCACTTCCACTCGGCTCTGTCTCACTCTGTCACTCTGTCTCTGCAACACTTTCTCTGACTGTCTGTCTTTCTGTCTCCAAAATCAGACAAGTGCAGAGTCAAAATCTCATACATTTGGTTCTGCCGTGCAGAAGAATCATCATTAGCAGACACTCTGGGCCATGAAAATTTAAATAGGAAAGGGAAACTGAGCTATGTACAAATCTCGTTTTCATGAAAAGTTAGTATCTTTCCTAGGAATTCAACAAACAGCAAAAGTTTATCATTGGGTCACACTGCCTTTACTTTTAATGCTGTTTTAATGGTTCGTAAACTGGAAATCATTATTGCAGTCTTACGATGGAAACTCTATTCACAATGTTTGCAAAAAATTAGAAAAAATTAGATTTTCTTTTCCCTTTTCATTATCTTGACCTCAATCTCTTTGTTTACAGTGTCGTTGGCTTCACCTCAGGTCATATTAACTGACTAGTGTTACCGCAGTAAATTGAGGTTCCTTCATATTTTTTCGCACGATTCCGTCTCCAGGAGCAGTTTTTAATGAAGTAATGAAGACAGTTCTGTGTTAACAGACAATATTTCAATATAGTACATTCAGCAGCAGTTTCCACCTTTGGCCTATTCACAAAAAAACGTATTTAAAAAAATGATGATGATTATTAAGATGGCAGCGGAAATACAAAAAAAAAAATCTTGTCTCTTTTTGTCTATTTGCATGTATAATGAGGTTCAGCAATATATATCAAACTACGGACCATATGTATTTATTTCATTTTTATTAAGTATATATATCCTTTTCTGATGGCAGACTTTGCAAAACCCCAAACAAAAATTCATTCATGTTTTTGTTTTTTTACTTTCAAAATGGTTTCAAAGGAGAAAATATTAAATATATTTGATTTGTTTCCTAATTAGGTCTGTGACAATGGCAGAGTTGTTTTGCACAAATTAATCTGCAAAATATGCAAATAGACAATGCTACGCTGCACTTAATAATAATAAAAAAAAAAACATAGTGGAGGTTTCTGTGCTTGAATTTCAAATGGAAAAAGAAAATGTTACAACAAAATTCTCTTTCTAACTCCGGGCATTAATTCTGCATTTTACAATCAATTATAGAGATCTGAATAGTAGATTTTTCTTTGAAGAAAACATCTGGAGAGCAGCACTTAAATGAGAGTTTAGTATGTGGAACGTTTCTTTTTCCTGTGAAAATGATGCTGCAGCCAAAGGCTGGTGAGTGGAAGAGACGAGGACAGAGGAGACAGAAGATAAATCCCTGGTTAAAGCTCTAATATATTCACGTACATAACAGCTATACAAGAGCACAGTAGGGCAGCAAGGATGCAGCATAATACAGGAAATACTATGTGAAAAATGTGTACTTAATAATAATACACACACACACACAAACACACATATATATATATATATATATACATACATATATACATATATATAAATATATATGTATATATACATATATATATTTATATATATACATATATATGTGTATATATATATAAATATATATATACATATATGTATATATGTATATATATGTATATATATATATATATATATATCGTTCAGTATTGTCTATGTCTGTGTCTGTCTATGTCTGTCAGCGCACGGGAAGGCGAGGAACGTAATTTCGATACCTCTGTGTGTTCTGTACATGTGAAGGTATTGACAATAAAGCTGACCTTGATATATATAGGTAGACTGAGGTAGGTAGGCAGACTGAACCGACTACAAAAGCTAAACCAATTGACCAATCACAGCTAAGAATGTCAAAAGAAAAGGTCATTCAATGCTACAGCCTTGTTGACAGGAACACGGCCACATCTGTCCACACAGACAGAAGAAACTTTTGAGATGTAAACAAAGCTGTCCGTACAGGTTTGTGCTGTAAATGTTGCTCTTCTTACTCTCCTCATTAATAATTAAACTGACAAAGTTTGAGACAGTGAGCAGGTGGCGCCTGTCTCTTATCCTAACAAAGGTATGAAGGTCCGCAGAGACAAAGACAGACAATTTGCATTAGGCAAAGCTTTTACCAGGCACAGGGTTTGTCCAGAACAAGAACTGAAAGTCCTGCAGAGGCTCCTGTGTAGTTTTCAACTGCAACCTGTAGTGGAACTGTAACTGCAGCTGAGGATAAGTAACTCTTTTTCTCTCCGTATGTGAGCTCGGCAGGGTTGAAGAGGCTACAGAGCAAAACAAGTTCATAGAGAAACGGCAGAGAGGCTGAGGAACTCGAGAGAAAAATAATAAAAAAAATGTTTTGTGTCTGATGCACAGGTGTATTTTTAGACATGGGATATTTCCTGTTGAACCGTTTTCTCAAAGGTAAACTGAGGGGTTCCGCTCAGGGCCCAGTAGGACTGACAGACAAACAACTTCACCTGCATCCGTAACATATTTTTTTAAGGGAAAGTAATGGAAAAACGTTGGGTATAATAAGGCCGAACTTTAGAAAAGTTAGCATATTATGAAATGTCAAGACGCGAGACTGTGTAGGAAACATCCGGACATATATTGGCTGCTACGAACTCAAAACCTCTGGTGAGATTTCTCAAGTCGTTTAAAGCTTCTTCTTCTTTTTTTTTTTTTTTTAAGTTTCTTCCCGTGAAGTTAAAAACCAAAGACTGTCACTGTTTCCACAAAATCGGCTTCAAACTCATAATGCACAATTTCTCTTCAAATTCTTTCCCCGCATCTACAGACAAAGTCTAAGGTTATAATTTGTGTTCAATAATAATAACATCATCAGCATAGAGACTGATATTACATTTAAATACTTCCATTCACCTGATACAACGTAATGATGTTTTTTTATTTTTTTTTTTTACCACAACCAGTTGTTTTCTTACTGCAGTCTCTGTGTTTCACTGCCCTCATGGGTAGTTTATTTAAGTAGGTCAACAATGTCAGTAGACAGGAACAGGACTCATGTCTCCTCTTAGTTTACCGTCTCTGTGAACCGATGAGGCATTTGCACCGCACTAAATCACTGTTTTCAGCCTTATTTAACCAACATTGTGTGCATTCGTTTATTCAAATATGTAAATATTGTTACTACAAGCATCACTTACTCTAATTTTATTTCCCTTTTTTTTGTTAAAAAATTGGGAATATGGTATTTTTAATGCATTCAAAATACTTTTTTGACCTTGTAACATTCTCAAGCAGATCAAGGCGAAGTCCGACTATATCCAAATCGTCCAAGCCCACAATGATATGGATTACAACACCTAGCGTCAGAGTATAAAATCCAGGGTCAAGAGGTCAAGTTACATTTAGCTACTCTTAAGAGCGCCCTCTTCTTGATCGTACTGTACCCTTACTGCATCAAACAGTCACAGGGCATTTTCAGGCTATTTTCTGACGTTTTTTTTTAATTAAGGATGGGAACTTTTTAATGTCCCGTACCGACACTGCTACTGCAACCAAATAATATTTGGGAATACCGACATCAGATTTCTACCTTGTTTTCTCATCAAGCGTGCCGGGGGAAGCGGTTGATGAGGTGATAGTGTCCCTGTTTACTGGAATGTTGCGAGGTGGGCGTTGAAGCCTGGGTATCTAATCAGATGGGCCGTAGTTGTTTTATTTTGTTGATCCAACATCAGTTTCTGATCCTGAGTATCGGATCGCTTGATCCCTGGTTTTCAGCTTCAAAGTTTGCTTTTTCACCATGATGTTAATCACATCACGTGATTAACATCTGAGTACCAAAAATTGCCATCAAAAGACGGGGCATTTTCTGACACTGAGCATGTTGGGTCGCTGCCATAAAAGAACCAAAGTTCGGTACCCAGCTCTAAGCGTTCCATTATTGGGCATGTAAAGTGATACGAGACCGATCAATAAGCAATAGCCTCACCGAATAACAAGTGCAGAGGGAGGACAAAATGTGTGCACGTGCACACACAAAACGCACACGCGCACACTTTGACAAAGGGATGGCAGCAGAAACGACGCCAGCTCTCGCCTTCTCTCTGTGGACAGGAGGAACAGTCCTGCCACATCATCTCAGAGAGCTTTTCATCACGGCGTGACAACGTGTCAACTCCAGTCCCCGTCACTACGCCACACAGCATTGATATTCACCAACTGTGCAGCAGCATGGGACACAGCAAAACAATGCCAAAAATATGACAATGGAAAAAGAACAACTACTCTCTCGCGTTTACTTTTCACACAAACGCCCACGTGGAGACTCCGAGGCTCTAACGCGCAACGGCGGCGGCACAAATGACAAATTTGACCAAGTGTAGAACACAAGCAAACATCAACATATCAACACAAAGTCGTGAGTGAAGAGTCTGTGCCGTTGCTTTTTGTTTGTTTGTTTTTTTTTTTTTTGAGGAAATAAAAAAAAACTCATTTACATCCGTTTAAAGATTAAAAATCAAGTTTTCTCGCTAGGAAACTGATTGTTCCTGGATGTAGTGTCAGACAGCTTTCCACCTGCACACACTTGTCAGCTCAGTGACTGACAGACACACACATGCACGCACACATTGAGTGACAGTGACACTTCTGCATATATTCACTGTAAACCTGTGCTGAATAACACACTGAAAAAAATTACTATTCAGCACCCACTCACTTTTTTTTTTTTTTTACCTCCCCGAGGCAAAGAACTAGAGATGTGTGTGTGTGTGTTTGTCCACTTTTTACTTTCACTCGACATTCATCACACTGACTTCCAATCTAACTCGGAACTAATTTGAAAGTACATCGAAATTTGGACTTATAGCCTGGCATACACCGGAGAACTTTTGAAATCCCAACCGCCTGTAAACCACACAGACCTGACAAAAAGGCACGACGCAGAATGCCAAACTCAAAGATTCCCAGGAAGACTACTTCCTGGGATGGAGAAACATGTGTGGACAAATGAGACAAAATCCCGAACTAGTATTACAAGTAGTAAGTTTAGATCACTAGTATGCATGTCCATGGGCAGGTGGAGAAATACAGTATGTTCTCATTAGAAAATCCTTGGACAGACAACTTCCTGGTTAGTTTGCTCTCATTGCTCTCAGTTTAGTCAAGTGGAGATGTCAGACATTTCTCCAGATCCAGTTGTTGTCAATGACAATCGTATTTGCATCATGTTGCAAGTTAAATGTCTGTCTTAAAAACAAAGGACAGGCCCGATATTTGGATACTTTCTCAAAAAAATACAAGACAGATTTAAAGAAAGTTTTATAATATCTCTGTGAAGTTTGGACAAATGAAACATGTGATTTTATCTATTCTAGTTTTTTCCAATGTGATCCATCATGACGCATAACGCATTGGCACATTCTACAAAGACAGTTGGAGGAGCTTTATATTTGGCGGGGGTGTTCATCCACGACATCCTTAGAGTCCAGGTCTGGCTTTCTCTCTTCTTTTCGAAAACCGATGTACCAATACAGGACATTGGCTTCTTAAAGCCATTTCACCTCGCATCCAATAAGATGCCAACCTCCAAGGTATCTTCAACAACCCCCCATTCACACCTCCAGGTGTCCAAGGTCCCCGCCCATTTCACCAGTCTTTGCACATCTTCATCTCTAATGAAGACCCTGAAGGCCCTGTTCCTATTTGCCTTGATTTCCCAACGGGAACTCTCAAGGGATTGAAACAAAAAAAGTATCACCACTTTATGTGGCAAGATCTAACACTAAACTTTTTCAGCCTTGAGAACACACTCTTGGCTTGGTGAGGACGGACAACTCCAGTGCTTAGGTCCCGTGGATATGGACATCTGTCCACATCCACTGATCTGACTGAGCAACACAGCACGCAGTACGATAGACTGTAAATCGGTCACAAATCTGCAAAGTACCTAGGAAACGTTTACCTCCGAGGAAACATACAGAGTTCCTACTACGTCGGGATCCGAGTGGTGAAAATGAAGCTTATCTGTGCTATAATAGAACACTCAGATATAATAAGTGGTTTTTCTTCCACTTCTCATTTGCTAAAGGAGAAACAAAAACAGAAATCCTGCAACGCAACAACATTTCCGCATGAAAACACAACAGTGCCTGGTAAACACTTTTATTACTTTGTCATACCAGGGGTGTTTTTTTTTTCTGAATGCATTTACATCGCAGGGAACTGCAGAATAAAGTATGAATCATTGATGATCTCCCCTGACGTGGAGCGGATATGAAATTGATGAGGAATCAAACAGGCGGCAGAGTCAATCTGCCTGACAAATATTGTCTTGGCTGGAACACCAGGTAAGCATTTAATGAAATTTCCAGTGTAGCCTGGAAGGAAAAAAAAAAAAGAATCCAGCACTTGAGTGTGATTACACATCCATGGACTGCTCTGGATCTCTCAGGCTGAATGAGAAGACAAACACGGCGACTGGGGAGATGCATTCAGTAGAGCAATTAAACGTCCCCGTGCGTCTGCACACAAACTATCAGCCAAATCAGACTCCACAGGTAAATCCTCAGTGGAGAGAGAGAGAGCGCGCGGGCGAGAGAGCAAAGAGGTTGAGGTGGATGTGGATTAATCCACCGCTGCGTGTCCGAGCTGCATGGCTGCTTCGGCACAACTACGGGGCTTGTTAAGGTTGATTTATTAGGCATCTGTTTGCTCTGGCTTTTCCCTAGAAAGGCAAGGTCAACAATAATGGTCTTCAGAAGAGGGAACAAAGCCCCAACCAGACTGCACTGCTTTTCCCAGGCAACCTCTCCATGGCATACTCCGTCAAATCAGCATCCTCGCACACACACATGCACACGTACACAAACAAAACACAGACAAATGCAAACACAGAGACATGCACCTTCTATCACTTGGTAAACAGAGAGTCACGGGGGAGCAGTTTAAATTGGTGGCTCTTCTGTGGTCATTTTTTTTATTTTTTATTTTTTCATACACAATCCTTGGACTGGAATTATGGTGGAGCAGAAAAGCACGGCTCTTTCGAAAGGTGACATTCAGATGGAGTAGGGAAGGGTTCATAGTGTGATGTTAATGACATACATTCCAATAATAAAGAAGAGTTAAATAAAGATAGTGGTTCCTAACCTTTTTTGGGCCTGTGACCCCATTTTTACCCATGACCCTATTTTGACAACACAAATTTCTGGCGACCTCAGATACTTTTTTTTGTATAGAATTTGTTGTTAATAATGTGTTGCATACAATGGCACCGTGAGATACGAGCATACGAGTATTCCAAGATATGAGCAAGCCCTCGAGCAAATTCTTGCCTCGAGATACGAGTAAAGATTTGCGATACGAGCACGCTTGCAGACACCAGCACTAGCTAGCCGAGCATTTGAAGCAACCCACGCCGCCTCACTCGTTCACTTCACATGTTCGTCGACTTACGCTCGTTCACTTCACGTGTTCGTCGACTTACGCACGTATTGTGTTTGCGTTATCTACGTGATTTTCTCTCTATTTTGTGCATTATTCTTCATAATAGTGAAGAGTCCGAAGAAAGTGAGTGGTAAAGATGGTGGTGAGAAGAAGAAATGCACGATGACCATGGAAATAAAGCATGAAAATGTTGATAAATATGAGCGTGGTTCCCGCTAAAGAAAGAATATAAATTGAAAAAAAGCAAAAAAAAAAAAAAAAAAGTTCTTCTTTTTCTTTCGGCTTTATCCATTTTTTCAGGGGTTGCCACAGTGAATCATTGATCTCCATATTGCCCTCTTCTCTGCATCTTCTACTCTGACTCCAACTATCTGCATGTCCTCCCTCACTGCATCCATATATCTCCTCTTTGACCTTCCTCTTTGTCTCCTACCGGGTAGCTCCATCTCTAACATTCTTCTACCAATGTATCCACTGTCCCTCCTCGTAAGTTCAATGAATTCTAAGTTTATGTAAGTTACATAAGTATGTCTCTATAGAAATTAACCCTTTGATGCATGACCCATGATATACTGAGTTAAAAAAATGTTACTAGGTGTTTTTAGACATAAAAATAAGAACTGATTAGGTTCTGTTTTTATACACCAAATTTTCTTTTTGAATGTTGACACAATTATTCTGCAGTTGCAAAGGCTGACCACTGTATGACAGTGTTGGGTGATTCTGAGGCGTCCAGTGTAGAGGCTTATATGCAAAACTGCCATCAAAACCTATTCTTATCATAGAAAATGACATTTTAATAGCTGTCCACTGTAGTGACCGTCATGCATGAAAGGGCTAAAAACATGTTGTTAGCACTAATAACATTAGTTTTTAAAGGGCTGGAACAGATACATTATTTTTGTTAATTGTTAATGGAAAAAAAATATTTGAGATACGAGCACCTCGAGTTACGAGCTCGAGTGGCCAGATTGATGCCATTATATTTCCAAGTGCAAGCTCAGATCATTTCTATATGCTACATTTTGTTTCAACTCAATTAGAATTCATGAAAGTGAAAGAATACAGTTGTTAAAGACTGTTTGTGGTGTTTTTGAAAATTGTTTTAAAAAGATTTAATAATAATTAGTTCAACTTTTTTTTTTAATCAATTACACATTTCAGGCGACCCCCATCTGTGTAAACAAACCCAAGGTTAAAAAACATTGGTTGAAAGGTTAAGCTGTTGTTTGTTTTATATTATGACAAACAGGTGCAATTACGGATCCTGTTTGTGTTTATGACTGATTAAGCTGGCTAATACTTTCTCATTTGGATTAAACATCATTAATTGCCAAAACAAAAAAAGGGTCAATGTTTCCCGACACCTTAGAGAACAAAACAACTAAATATTCCCAAGGATGAATTACTTCTTATTACTTTAGTTAAAATGCTGACACAAGACCATGACATCTGCTCTGTATAAGCTTCACACTCAACATTGAAAAAAAAACAAAAAACAAAAAACAGCACATACAGAGTAATAGACAGCTGTTATTCACAGCTCTCCTGTTCACCTGCATGTTAACATGTACTTGACACGGTGTAAGTCACCCTGTGATCCCACCCACTCCCACTACTGAGTGTTTCTTACGTTCATACATGTGGGAATGAGCTGCCGTTAAATCAATTAACTTTTTCTTTTTTTTTCCTGTGGCCTTGGGAAAAGAAACCAGGAAGGGGAAAATATTCCAACAAACACAGTCAAATAAAAAGGTGCACAGACTGATGCTGACTGATAAATCAGTGAGTCACTTAGATATAAGAGCTGCCAACATATTTGCCTACATCCTTTTCTCTCTGCTTCGGGGAGCAGACAAACAAAACATGTGTTTAAACAGAAAAAAAAAAACAAAAAAAAAAAAAAACATGAATGGAGTTCAATTCCTCACCAAATATGTACTAATTTCTTGTCTGTTTCGTCCCCTTTTTAAGTTATAATCACATGTCATTTGTGTGAATGTCATTTTTATTTTATATAAAAGCCTGAAAAACATTTTTTTAACTCTGCTGCAAACATTAAATTAAAAATCGTGGCTATTGTCGGACACGAGCGAAAACACGGTTTACCTCCGTGTCATTAAGACTGTTTGTCCTTCGTAACGTCTCGCACTATTTTTGCCACAATGACAGTGTCAGTCGGGTCTTTGATTGTTTAGACATCTCAAAAGTATAATACAACTGCATTTGCTGTCTTTGTACCAATGTTTTAACCGGCACTTTGGGTTAAGAAAATGTGAAGGACGACTTTATTTCTTCTTTATATGCCTGTAAATTCCTCTGACTGCCTAATGTAGTGAAGACGTATCGAAGCACTTCAGTTGTCACAATCCTTAAGATTTTAATAAGTCACTCAAAAGGGAGGATAAGCACCAAGGTTTGAGAAAACACAAAGATTTCTGCCTTTATATCAGTGGTCAAGGACACATCCTAGACTGAGAACATGAACTTTTAAAATCAGATCCCGCAGTGATTAAAGGCTTGTTAAACTTATATCCACCAAACAAGACTGAAGCAATCCCGCAGTGATTAAAGGCTTGTTAAACCAAAGACTGATTTAGAGAAGAGAAAAAAAACATGCTCCTAAGAACACGCTAGTATTGTTGTCCTTAGAGTCAGGTATAAGTTCCAAGGTTGAAAGAACCAACAGTTCCTGGTTCCTCGTGACTACTTTGGTCATTCAATTTTTCAACAAATGATAAACAATCACCGGCACTTTGGCCCTGAGGCAATGTCTCTGCCATTGGTGTGGTCAAGTTCGAATCCCAGTTAGGGCGGTTTGCACCTTCCAGTGGACACACCACCCACAGGAAGGTTCACGAGGTGCTGGTGCAGTCCGCTTATTTGGGGGGCGGTCATGGAGAATGCCGCCCCCCGCGACCCGGTAACGGACGAGCGGACAAAGAATGATGGATAAACAATCATGCCCATGACATACTGACTTAAAATGTCGGTTAGAATCTGGAAAAATCAAGCTGGAAAAAAACTCCTATAACCCTGAGTGCAGTGAATGTTGCAACCCATTGCTTGATGAATAAAGTTTCCCAACGGGTCAACATGTTTTGAAATTTACAAATCAAAAACCAAGTTCACAACCTATAAGTCAGCGGACAGGAATTTGTCCTGACACCCTCCACACCTCCTTCCTTCCTCTCCTACTTTCCTTTGTGTCCTATTCAAAAAAAAAAAAAAAAAACTGCTCTGAGCTATTGTACTGTTAAATATTTCCTGAGGGGAAGAGAAATAAGTTATTTAAAAGATGGCAGTGTTCCATTTGTTGCCACCTCCTCTGAGGAGCTTTTAAATACACAATAAGCTTTTGGATGGGGGGGATAATGTGTTACTGTTAAAGGAACTGGCAACGGCGGTTGTGCATTAACATACAATTTATTTGGGCCGGGAGGATCGCTACGGGCGTGTCTTCATTTATTACAATTAAACTTAACATATCGGTTAGAGGTTTATGTTCATCGGAGAGGTTGGTCTCTAAGGCATTAGAGGAACATTTTCAGCTGTTGGGAGTGAATATTAATGAGCTGGGGTTTTTTTATTCCTTATCATTATCTCAATCTTTCTGCTTCTACAAAGGCTGCTTCTACATGAGTCCACACATGTTTGGTCTTTACAACGGATTAATCGTTGGTCTTCTCCTGGCAGCACAAAATGTCAGGTTATATTAAGAGAAAGTGAGCCGGGCAATGAAAATGTCAAAACAAGCCAAAATGTTTGAAAATAGACACCTTGACTCGCGTCGACTGTTGAAATGTCAAATAGACACAGTTCAAGGAATAGTCCTCGGTTTAAGACGTCCTCGACCTACGGCGTTTCATGGCTATGTCGCCATCTCCCATAAATGTATTAAGAAAGTCCTGTTCCATTCATTCAAACAAAATCTATCTATCTATCTATCTATCCATCTCTCCATCCATCTATCCATCCATCTATCTATCCATCTATCCATCCATCCATCATCCATCCATACATCCATCCATCCATCTATTATCCATCCATCCATCTATTATCCATCCATCCATCTATTATCCATCCATCCATCTATTATCCATCCATCCATCTATTATCCATCCATCCATCTATTATCCATCCATCCATCTATTATCCATCCATCCATCTATTATCCATCCATCCATCTATTATCCATCCATCCATCTATTATCCATCCATCTATCTATCCATCTATCCATCCATCTTTCTATCTGCAATGGTAGCAGACAATTATGTTGTCATGTGGCGCTATATGCTAACGACGGCTTTGTTTACATTCACCAGTTGCAGCCACACATTTGCTTTCTTTTTGCCGTTCCTTATGACTCCCAGGCACAAGTCTTCTGATGTTTTTAATGTCCGAAATGACACTGTTACCACTGTGTTAGAGTATGGGAGCGACACAGGTACATACTGTATGTAAGATCAGACCTCAAATCGAGCTGCATCTCACCACAGGAACGTCATAAGTCGAGGACCCCATGTAACTGGCTTTGGGCTAGATTTACTTCAGGGAAAAATGTTTAGTTTCATTGGTAACAGAAGCTTCCAGTTGGTTGTTTGTTCCAGACTAAGGAGTTGGTGAGCACCATGTGGAGACCAAATAAGAACTGGCAATTAAAAGATCCGTGAAAAAGAGGTTCTAGAGACATTAGGTGTTTCCGTGTTTCTTTAACTTGGAAAATACTGGGGAATAAGCTCGCAGGAACATTAATGTTCAAATTTAACCTTTTATGCTACAGTAGATGGCAATTTAAACCTATGAAGGAATTCCGGTGATTTGTGATTAAAAAAAATAACAATAAGGCAAAACTAAATACTCTTCGCAAAAGTAAACACAATGTGAACATTTGAGCATTTGTGGTAAACCCTGATGAAGAAGAAATTTGCCAGTGGATAAAACAGAGATCTTACACATAAATACACACACACACACACTACATAAGCTACATCATTTACACCTCCAGCAGCACATTTCGGTGTAAACCAGGTGGCCACTACCTATTAGGTTGAGACAGATAAAGAAACAAGAAAGCGTCTGTGCTTGTCTGTAAATAATTAGTACATTTTCTGCCACACTGACTCGCACTCTGTTCTGCCGTTAAAACAAAGTCTCATTTCATCCCTGGAACCATCAATACATCTATTGAAAAAAAAAAAAAAAAAAAAGATGAAAAGAGATGTGATTGTTATTATCTAATTAATCCTGCCCATGCCCTGAGGTTATTTAATTTGTTGAAAGACTATTAAAAACCCTGCATCCGGCAAATAAAATAATGAGGGTCTTAATTTGCTCCAATTCGGGGGAGGGAAAGTGATGCCATAAACAAGTGCTGGCAATATCAGAGCCTGCAGACAGGCCAAGCTACTTACAAAATTAGGCAAATGCCGCTAAGAGAACTTTCGGAAATTTAATACCTCTGACAGCAGCCACAATAATTTACTCACTGTGCCCACATGACACGCCATAAACAGGAACACAAAGCATTAAGTTGTCAGAGGGAAATGATGTCTATTTAACTGGCTCCACTGTGAAGCAGCTAAACTGTTTTTGTTTTTTTTTTGTGTTGTTGGTTTTTTTTTTTTTTTTTTTGGTGTCTATTATGAGTGAGCTAAAGAGCAACTAATTCATCACAGAGAGATTAAGGGCAGTGAGAAGCTGGGATTGTCGCTTATGGCACATGAAAGAACCAAATAAAAGCCATCAATGACAGATTAGGAAGGGGGGAAAAAAGAAAATGTTTCCAGAATTTACTTCAATAACCAGTTCAACTGCAGGGGTGAAAATCATCTAGGAAAAAAAAAAAGAAAGAAAAATGACAATAAGACGCGGAAGCAGTGGCTCCTGTCTAATATACGAAATGATGAGGTGCAGTAATAACAGCTTCATTTGAGGGAGGGGTGTTTTTCATGGCGCTCAGAAATCCTTTATCACAAATCTGATTAGTGAAGGGAGACATTAAAATCCATTTCCATGACGATACGTGGGACGCTTAGCCCAAAAGAATACAACGTGGTCCGGTACACTTCAGAGAACAAATACTTCAATCTAAACTTACAACAACCTCCATGACATCCACAACAAGAGTCAGCGGCCAATAAATTATCTTCAACATTTTTTTGGCATTTGAATATTCTGGGGTTTTTTTTTTTCTTTCGAAACACACAACCAATCAATAAGGAGACTGCACGAGCTGAAAAGATGCCAGTGAAAATATAATGATTATCATTTGCATATTAAACTCGACTTTATCTACAAATGTCATCTAGATTGAAACAGACATCAATATTCCGAAGGAGTCGCTGTGACAAGATTCATGTTTTCTAATAAAAGTGAGCTTTTCAGAAGTGATCTGCTTTGATGCCCGGGAATAATGTTGTTCATGAAGTGTTTATTGAAGACGGAGACGGATGGAAACTGGACCCATGTTATTATCACAACAACACGAGGCAACAAAGACGATGATCAGAAACAGAAGATCACAAATCTCTCTGTCACCTGAAAAAAAAAAAAAATACAGGCAAAGTTCTAATATAAGTTTATTATATGTGAGACAACCTGCTACAGAGGAGACAGGCTAAAGAAAATGTTGCACCGAACATTTTGAAAATGAATGGAATGGAATCAATGGAAACTTGGATAAGAGCATTGCGAAATGAGAATATTTCTTATGAATACAGCACTTCGTGTCTCCAGGTTAACCATTCTGTTTCGACTAATCAGTCTAAAATGTTGAAAATATTATTTTTTTGTTAAACACTAATTCAGGGGTACCCAACAATATTTATTTTTCGGAAATTTTCTGGACTGACAACTAGGGGGCCGGACACTGAAATAAAATAAAATAAAAAAATTGAAAAGTGCACAGAGTAAATAGAACAGAAAAATAAATATGCATAATTGTTTTAGGGTATATTTAGGTCTATTCATTCAACTTATTGGTTAATATAATAATATTATAAATGTTTTTTTGTTTTTTTTATCGAAACCCTCTATTGACAAAATAGTTCTAAATCCGATACCACTATACTTCAATTGCCCGTTTTTTTATTTTCAAACATTGTTATATTTTTGAATATAACAATATTTATATATTATATATATAAATAAAAATGCATATATATCTAAAAGAATGTGGATGTATTAAAGTAAAAAAGTGCTACAAATGTCAGTACTGCAAAAAAAAACAAAAAAAAAACTAGTATGCTAACTCCTGACATGCTGCATTATTTCCAAAATCATGTCACCAAATTTTAGTTGAGTACAGCATGTATATATCTGTATATATATTTTTTGACTTTGTAGCATTTACGTAGGTCAGAAGTGAGTTTATGACCTTGACTAACTTTTAAAGTAGATGTAATTTGAGCTATCTCACAGTTTCATCTGCATAGTTACTGGAAAAAAAAAACAACATTTTATTTTTCACACCAACAGAACACCGGGGATTGATTTATTTCACACCAAGTCATTTTTAGATTGCTCACTTTGGTATCTTAATTTTCTGGAACTCATTCTAAAACTGGGGCAAACGCCTTTTCGGCAGAACTGAAGTAAAGTGATACAAATCTCAGCACAAAATGACACTCAACACCCCTGTGTACCTGTCTTTCAGGTGAGTGTGAGGGTGTGAACGAGACACGCTTCTACTGCTATGTGGTTAAACTGTTTGAAAGAATCTGATAAAAAAAAATAAAAAAAATCTAACCTTTTTTTATTATTTGTATTCTCAGGTTTCCCTGCGTGTTATTTGTTAGCCTTTTCTTACAATATTAACAATGAGCATCTTCAAAGGTCAGTGACAGAGTAAAAAAAAGGAATAAAATAAGATATTTTCTACAAGATGAGTTGACTGTGAAAGCAGCCCACAGCACGAGCAGTTGAATCTGACAAAACTCCCTCAGAACCATTGTTCCCCCTAGTCCTTTATCTAAAAAGACATCATGGACTTTCCTGGTTCCAGCACCTATGTTTCCTCAGCCGTCTGTTTTGATATTGAAGAGGCCAGATTCCATTTCTACTGCATTATCTGCTGCACATGTAAAACCACGGCTCTCAGCCAGACATAATCCTCAGTGTGTGCAGAGACAAGAAGAGGCATTTCACATTTATTACTTTTTCTCTTTTTCCTCACAAAGCTAAAGTAAAGCCTAGAGAATGCAGTCCATGGCATTCGCCGGGATCAGGACGTGCAACAAATAAAAAAAAAAAAAAAACAGAATTTGGTTTGCTCTAGTGGTGGCGCTTTGGCCCAGAGGCAATGTCTCTGTCATTGGTGTTCACATCCTGGGCAAGATCAAATCCCGGTTAGGGTGTTTGGCACCTTCCAGTGGACTCACCACCCACATGGAGGTTCACGAGGGGCTGGTACGGTGTAGTGAGATTTGACCCGGTAACGGATAAGCGGACGAAAATGGATGGATGGATGGGCTGCTCTAGTGAAAGTAAAGCAGGACGGACATGTATGTGGAGAAAAAAAAGTGTTTGGTGATTTTCTGTTGATTGATTATGACTCTCGCCCAGTTCGGCTATCAATCGATTAATCACTGATTTAATACCTCAGAGAGCTTTTTGTCATGGTGGGACAATGCTTCAATGGACCTTTAAACAAAATCCCTGATCACATTTGATTGCAGAATACATTGATTCAAGGAGGATTCGAGGAATTCCTAAAACCATCAAGGTGCAAATTTTAGGGGTCATCTTGTAACATCTTGACTTGACCTGTGGGTCATGGGACACAGGAGGAAGTCATTTAGCAGTCAGAGCTAGCATACGGACTTCTGTGATTATCAGGCTTCTAGAGTTTTCTTGCGAATCTAAGAGGACCATCAATGCGAAAACTACTTTGTAACTGCAATCTGAGCAATAGTTTTCAAAAGTCACCAGCTACATAGTAGGATTTTTTTAAATTTTTTTAATTTATCAAATGTGACATTTAGGTCAGAAGACAATTATAAAATTTTTTTTAAAGACAGTATCATGACCTTAATTCAATTAAAAAAATTTTAAAAAATTAAAAAAGATAAAGTACTGGGTTTAGGTTAGGAACGAATAGATGAAACCATTGACATTTTTTTTTATTTTTATTTTTTTTTTTACAAAAATGTCTTGAGTTCTTTTCTAAACAGAGCATCTAATTTTCCATTGACTGTTTTCTAAATACACCTGTCATGTTGAGAAACACACTGTCTTGTAAAGACATTCTTTTCACTTTGCAATCTTTAAAAATTGCCATCTTTAAAGAGCGCAGAGAAAAAACAAGCACAGAAGTGTTTTCGTAAACTCTTCTCAATCAAGACGCGGCATAAAAACCTCAGTAATGGTCTGAGCTGTCAGACGTAAAAAGCAACACGCCAAAAAACGGGAGGGAAATCAGTCTAGACCTGAGATAAACAATCGTTGATCCTCACAAAGCAGGAGGAGGATAACACAGGGTTTCCAAGTGTCAAGAACTAGTGTGGGAAGCATCTTCAAGATTATTCAAAGAGAGTCACGTAGTACAGAGATAAACCTGGCCCAGGTAGGAATTCGAACTTTTTTTTCTTTTTACTGCCTCTGGAAAGAAAACTAGACAGATATGCCAAGACAGTTGTGAACGACATAGCCAAGTCCAGAATCGTAGTCTTAAAGAAAACACTCACTGGACCTTTGCAAATAAAAACCATACTTCTGTATAAAAGCCTCCATCATCCACTGGAGTCCACTGAAGACAACTCTGGAGAAAGACTCTACGTATTGGACCGGGGGGACTGGGGGGGAGGACCGTTGAGGATTACAACCCAAAGAACACAGTCCCCGCAGTGGTGGGAGTATTATGCGTGGGGATGCTTCAGTGCACGAACTGGGAATCTCGTTAAAGTGGAAGGAATCACTAACAAAAGATTTTGAGAAAACAAAATAAAACCTTAGGCAGTCAGCAGCAAAGTAAACGGCTCAACTGTATACACATAAGGGTGTGGGTGTGTGTGTTGGATGTGTTCCGTATTATCGAAAACACACAGAAAAAAAAACAATATGCTGTTTACTATATTACAAGACAGCATTTAAGGGGCATTTAAGTGCTGAAGGCTCTGGCCATGTGTCAAAAAGGAAACTTTAGAGATGTGTTTGTGTGATGAGTGTCTTGTTTGAAGACGTACAGTTTCAGGTCACTGGGTGGAAATGATTCTAAATGAAAGAAGGAAAACGTTCTTTCAGAGACAGAAAATGCCACTGTTTTAACCCGACGGACAGATTTCCTGACCCACACTGGTGTAAACTAATCAAAGCAAGGAAGAAAATTCCATATACATACAAGTAGCCTCAAACACCCACACTGAGAATCAACACGTAGCCAAAGACCACCTCCAGTCATTAAGAATGGAGGTAGGTGTGGACACAGTTTGAAGATCTACCAGTGCACCGTGTGGACACAGTTTGAAGATCTACCAGCGAATCACAGGGGAGTGCTGGTAGATCATCAGCATAAAAAAAATAAAAATAAATTAAATTAAATTAAATTAAATTAAATTAAATTAAATTAAATTAAATTAAATTAAATTAAATTAAAT
>NC_024321.1:914038-915642 GCF_000523025.1 Cynoglossus semilaevis
ACTAAAGTTTTTTTTTTTTTTATTCTACTCGCTCAGCTGTGGAAAAAACTACAGCTTCCATCTGCCTGCAGGCAACATTTTGGTGACCACTGCTGAAAGACAAAATACAGTGGAACCTCGAGGTATGAGCATAATCTGTACTAGGAGCGAGCTCGCAACTCGAAAAAAAATAGTTTTTTCCCCATATGAAATAAGAGAAAACTCCATTCCGGCCCTCCCTTATTAGTGCTAATAACAATGGAAAAAGACATGTTTTTAATTGCTATAGTGGCATACACACACACAAAAAATTATAGTATATAAGGGATTCTTTAGCGGGGACCACGCTTTATCGACAATTTCATGCTTTATTTCCATGGTCATCCTGCGTTTCTTCTTCTCACTACCATCCTTACCACTGACTTTCTTAGGACTCATTGAAGACTAATGCACAAAAAAAGAGAGAGAAAATCAGGTAGATGACGAAAACACAACACAGAGGACTCGCGAGAGATGAGTACGGAAGTCGACGAACGCGTAAAGTGAACGAGTGAACAAGTAAGCGTGCTCGTATCTCAAATCTTTACTCGCATCTCGAAGCAGAAATTTCCTCGAAGGCTGGCTCGTATCCCAGAATACTCGGTATCTCGGCGTGTCGGGACGCTCATATCTCGAGGTTCCACTGTACCCGGAATGATATGTGCACAAAAACGTTAATAAATGGTACAGACAATATACATAACTGGACAAAGAAGGCAAACAGCAGCACAGAGAGACTTGTGAAAATTGGATAAAAGCTGTTTTTCTTCCAAGAAGAAACTGCAGATGAGCCTAACCTTCAAACCTTTTCACTGTCTGTTGTTTAAAACTAAAAAGAAAAAAAAAAAAAAAAAAAAAAAAAAAAAAAAGGTTCAGGTACAAAAGGTGAAATCGTTACCGCGCTCTCCTCTCCTTCAGTATGATGTCTGCCTGTTTTCTGCGCCCCGCTAACACAGAACCACTGCAGCGATCTTCTCTCCTTAAATGTCGGAGATGGGTCTCAGCATTCAGTACCACTTACTGACTTCAAGGTGATGCAAACGGCAGAGTGTTAACTCTACAAAGTACATAAGTTTTAGAGCGAGGGAGTAGGAGAGAGACACATGCTCTCGATGGAGAGGCGAGAAGAAAGCGTTGGCGGGGGAGCGGGGGGGTGGTGGAGGGTGGAGAGGTGACAGGCGAAGTGAGGAACACCTTCTGAAGTGTCAAAAGATGGGCTCAGCTGATGAAAGAGGAGAAGAGAGCAGAGGAAGGAGGGGAGAGCAAGAGAGAGAACAAGCTGATGTCACATCTGAAGGCAGTGTGCACTGTTACAAGTCAGCAGCGTTGGCTGCGGGTTCCACACCGAGGAGAAGGTGGGTGTTTTTTTTGTTTTTTTTTTTTGTATTTATTGTTGCAAATTTGCAACACATTTCTTCATCACAACCATTCTAACTTACGCTCGCACTCTCATGTCGTCTACTCTCAATTGATTAGAGTTGATAATTATCGGAAAACCCACTCAACACTCAGGGGTCACCAACATGGTGCCCTGGGGGCACCTGGTAGCCCCTGTGGGCCATATGTGTCAAACATATGGCCCGCGG
>NC_024321.1:916053-930336 GCF_000523025.1 Cynoglossus semilaevis
AGGCCCAACCTTCAAACCTTTTTCCTTTGTTTTGTTTAAAAAAAAAAAAAAAAAAAAAAAAAAAAAAAAAGAAAAAAGAAAAAAAAAGGTTCAGGTACAAAAGGTGAAATCGTTACCGCGCTCTCCTCTCCTTCAGTATGATGTCTGCCTGTTTTCTGCGCCCCGCTAACACAGAACCACTGCAGCGATCTTCTCTCCTTAAATGTCGGAGATGGGTCTCAGCATTCAGTACCACTTACTGACTTCAAGGTGATGCAAACGGCAGAGTGTTAACTCTACAAAGTACATAAGTTTTAGAGCGAGGGAGTAGGAGAGAGACACATGCTCTCGATGGAGAGGCGAGAAGAAAGCGTTGGCGGGGGAGCGGGGGGGTGGTGGAGGGTGGAGAGGTGACAGGCGAAGTGAGGAACACCTTCTGAAGTGTCAAAAGATGGGCTCAGCTGATGAAAGAGGAGAAGAGAGCAGAGGAAGGAGGGGAGAGCAAGAGAGAGAACAAGCTGATGTCACATCTGAAGGCAGTGTGCACTGTTACAAGTCAGCAGCGTTGGCTGCGGGTTCCACACCGAGGAGAAGGTGGGTGTTTTTTTTGTTTTTTTTTTTTGTATTTATTGTTGCAAATTTGCAACACATTTCTTCATCACAACCATTCTAACTTACGCTCGCACTCTCATGTCGTCTACTCTCAATTGATTAGAGTTGATAATTATCGGAAAACCCACTCAACACTCAGGGGTCACCAACATGGTGCCCTGGGGGCACCTGGCAGCCCCTGTGGGCCATATGTGTCAAACATATGGCCCGCGGACCAAAACCGGCCCACAAGCACTTCATGTTAAGGAAATGTTTTGTAAAATTATATTTCATTAAATATGAAGATGTATCTAATGGGGGTTTTTTGCATGAAAACCAACGGGAAAAAATACAGTTTTTTTTTTTGTTGTTGGTGTTATTTATAGGTTATTATGTTGTGATTGTACTGGTCCGGCCCACTTGAGATCTAATTAGGTTGCATTAGATCTGTCAACCATGTCCGTGGCGTAGGTTCTAAAAATAAATCGAATCAACAAGAGGGTCAAAATTGTAATGCAGTGACGATGGTGAGAAGAGTGTCTACTATTGTATGTCCCAAAACTAATTATTACTACATTGTTCAGAAAGCCTGTATCAAACAAGTAGCTCTTCGTATTACTAAGTGTCCTTGAAGTAACTTTCAGTTTCAAAAAGCTTGGTGAGCCCTTGGTGAACTGGTAAACCAGATAAGATAACAAATGGATCTTCCACCATGTTGTAGGTTTCTGGATTCACTTGTACGATTGTTGTTCAGTAGTTGCCAGGGTAAGAAAGAAAGAATTAATAGGGCAACACTGACCTTGAATTGCCCCTACATTTTTTTTTGTATCATAACCTAGTAGCTATTACTTAACTGTTTAAAAAAAAAAAACTAAGCAGAAAAGATCCATCTATTCATGCCATGTAGGTTATTTTGAAGAGTTGAGTGGAATAGATTTTAAATTTAGAACAGCATTAAAAATAAACTCCTGAGGAAAAACTCAAAGTTGATTTTAAAAAAGACAAAAAAAAAAAAAAAAAAAAAAAAACATCTCAGCGAGTGAGTAAAGGCAGCGTGTTGTTGTTACAGTACAAACATGGAACGAGGTTTTTACTCGGGTTATCGCTCCGCTCACCGGTGTCTGAGCTAAAATGTCAGCAGAGTAATGATTAACGGTAATATAAACATAAGACCACCACTCCTGAAACCTGCGTGAATCGATGCTGCGGCCTGGACTTGCATAGGAAAATTGCTGCAGAACAATCAATCCCTCTTAAGTTTTGTGAATCCAGTCGGGTAGCTTAGCTCAGAGGAGACCAGACAGCAGCATCAATGTTGGCACAAGGGAGAGCAAGGGAAGACAAAGCCCTGTCAATAGCACTTCGTTTTCCATCAGTTCTGTTCCTTAATCACCCCCCCGGCCTTAATGCTCCTCTCTCTCCGACAGGCCCACTCCCATTCCAATATATCCAACCTGAGCTGGGCTCCAAACAAACGTCCACCTGCCTGCTGCTCACTCGCTCGCACAACACTGCCCTCATCCATCTCAGCCAATAGCAAAGGTCTTCATTACAGAATGCGTGGCAACAGGGTTGGTGAAAGTTTGTCCTTATTGATGGTGGCTCCTATTGTCTTTTTCCCTTTTCATTGAAAAAAAAAAAAAAAGAGCTCTCTCCTCAGTAATTACCTTCTCTGCCCCCACCGTCCCCTCATGTAGAGGCTTTTTTTTTTACTTGAGGGCTTAACAAAAACAACTTGATGTTAAAAATAAGAATCTGACTATAGGTTCCCGTGGAGTGAATAGAAGAGTAAATTGAATACAGTAAAAGCCACTGAGACAAAGACGCCACAGACACTGTGTGAGTCCGCTCCCGTTTTCCTTCTATAAAAAGCAGAAAGTGGCTGTTGTAATTGAAAGACCCTCATCTTTTATTTAACATTAACTGCACCAAAACTGGAGACTGGAGTATTCTATTCTGGTGAAAGTACACAACGCATCTCAGATACCTGTAGTTACTGTTAACAAAAGGCAAACTTTCACCACGTTATTGATTTTGGGGCACCGTCTAGATCACCCAAAATTTCCCAAAGACTGGGTCGCGACCCTCAGGTGGGTCGCAAGAGATTTGTTTTTTGGGTCGTCTCGCATTATGTTTCCCAGGAGTTTACGAATAATGTCTGTTGACTTGGGTCGCAAACTTTTAAAATATGGGTCCCCAGAAAGAAAGTTAGGGAAACGCTGGTCGAGATGGTACTTGGTTGTTTCAGTTCCCATGTCGAAGGGAAGTTCCTCGTGTTTTTTAAACCTTGGGGTTGCAACCCCACATTGGGCCAGGAAGTCAAGCTGAAATGGAAGCACTAAAATATCTTTCAAATCTCTTTTCGTAATTATTGTTTGAGAGATTGTTCGGTATTAAGTATCCTTGTAAAGACAAGCTCGCCAAAGTGTCCATGTGATCAGGAAAAATCAAACGCGACGTTCACTAATCTGACATGTACAACACAGTATAACAAACATGATCAAAAACAAAAAAAAATGTCTCCAAGTTACTGGAAATTTGTGATGTCAAGGTTGGGAACCACTGATATAAAGCCAGGGTTTGACCAAAGCTCAGGACACAATATGATTTTTTTTACGATTCGCAGCTGCCCACTGTCTACACCGGTCAGCACTGAGTCTGCAAAGCTATTTGGCAAGGAATGTTTTTAGTGCCCGGGTGGGTTAAGATTCACATCTGAATCACAATGGTGTGAAAGAAGATTTTTCACAGTCAATCAAACTATTTGAAATGTTTTTTTTTTTTTTGTTTTTTTTTTTTTGTTAGACCAATCTGGAGGAATGGTGTGAAAGAAGATTTTTCACAGTCAATCAAACTATTTGAAATGTTTTTTTTTTGTTTGTTTTTTTTGTTAGACCAATCTGGACACAACTGAGAAGTGTGAATTCATTATCAAACCAGAGGCTAAAAGTGTTGAAAACGAGAGGGGGAGAAGAAATAGATTAAGAATCATCATAAGGCTAGCTTTGTTGGTCAATACGCATATGGACGCAAACCGAATTTGTCCCCGAGGAGCGGGGGAAACTTGATTGTGATTCAAACCTGCTTTGACAAGCCAAAGGCCTTGAGGTACGACCAACGTGCCTGGAATTTAAAGTCATCATTATCAATAGAGTTTTGGTGTATTTCTGGGTTCTTTTTTGGGGGGGTGGGGGAGTTTTGGTGTATTTCTGGGTTCTTTTTGGGGCAGGGTGGCAGATTTGATCCTTTACTGTTTGCAAATGTTGGACAAGGACTAAACAAAAGGTATGAAAAGGACTTTAAGCAACATGATTCATGGGATCGCTCCGTGGGCCTCTAAGAATCAAGTAAGAATAGACGGACGGAAGATGGAAAAGAGCACCAGCCGACGCGATTCCGAGTCTCAGAAAGTCCCGGCTTTAATCCAGAAGAGTGCAGGAACACCTGAACACTGTTTAAGACGACTGTGGCAGAAAGCTCATCTGCGCTGAGTTAATTAGCAGTTTCCCCCCACAGTCAGCCGCTCAGGGTGTTTCCACGAGGACCTGAGGGAGAGCACGTCGTCTCTGTGTCTACTGCAGTAAACGGCTGGCCTCCCTGATGAGCTCCCATCAGCCCTCGGAGCCTCCTGCCGTCACGTCCCACTTCGTGGTAATTATTAGGAAGGCGAGCGCTTGGCAAATGTCAGCGTTTAGATTTGGGGCTTGATTTACAAAGTCGACTGCAAATTAACTCCACGGCCACAAAATCCCGCGTCACTGCATGTTTTCAATTTCGCAGGCGATTAAATGACACTGACGCTGTAAATAAACTTCCCCATAGTTATGTTATTTTAATTCAACCGGAACTAATCGCAACTTGATGCTCGGTTTTATTGTCTGAATAATTAAGGATGTTTAAGAATCTGGTTTATATTATTTCTCTTCGTACAAGGAGCTGTTTTCAATGTAGAGCTAGCACACGAAGAAAATGACAGCTATACGTTCTCCCCCCCTTCCCCCCAAAATGACAGCTATACGTTCTCCCCCCCCCGGGCAAGAACAAAGTACCGGGATTTATATCATTTCAACAGCAGAAAAAAAAAAAAAATTAACTGCAATTAGTTTCAAATATCTGTAACAAGGGAGAGTGAATGATCAAGAAAAAAAAAAGGGGAAATAGAGTAACTACATTCTAATTTATGTTTATGTTATTTATGTTACTATTGGGTATAATTACTGATACTTATGTCATATATTTAAATAAATAGCAAACAATATAAAAACTTAATTAACTGTTCGAAATTTAAGTCGTTTTTTTTTTTTTTTCAACTAGAATAAGGAATACTTAACATAATTACATATCAAATCCCCACATGCAGTAATACGACTGAAATCAGTCGACAGAGTTTGGCGGATTATAATACAAATTAACATAGAGGAATAGCCAATTCACATAAATTAATAATAAATAAGGGTTAAAAAAAAAAAAAACAACTGCCAGTGTTTTTTTTTATAAATGCAAAGAATCCCATCCTTGTCAGGAGGGAGGAGGTAAAGAGGGAATAAAAATGAGGAGAAGAAAACAGAAGTATAAGATATAAAACCCCCGAGGAACAGCAGCAGCAGCGGCAGCGGCAGCGGCGGCAACAAACAGAGATTTGCTATTTACAGCAGTGGGACCCGAGCAGAATGACAGACGTGTACTTTTCATACCTGGAGCATCACTGAGCTCCCACTTACTTAACAGACAAACAGACAAAAACAGATGCATATTTATACAAATACTTTAGAATATATTTATTATTTATCCACTCCCGCTGTTTATGTTCCCATGACTGTCATCCTTCTTACTTGGTTCCACAAACACTTTTACAAACATACAGTACATTGCTGAAAAAATGTCTCCAAGTTGCTGGAAATTTGTGATGTCAAGGTTGGGAACCACTGATATAAAGCCAGGGTTTGACCAAAGCTCAGGACACAATATGATTTTTTTTACGATTCGCAGCTGCCCACTGTCTACACCGGTCAGCACTGAGTCTGCAAAGCTATTTGGCAAGGAATGTTTTTAGTGCCCGGGTGGGTTAAGATTCACATCTGAATCACAATGGTGTGAAAGAAGATTTTTCACAGTCAATCAAACTATTTGAAATGTTTTTTTTTTTTTTGTTTTTTTTTTTTTGTTAGACCAATCTGGAGACAACTGAGAAGTGTGAATTCATTATCAAACCAGAGGCTAAAAGTGTTGAAAACGAGAGGGGGAGAAGAAATAGATTAAGAATCATCATAAGGCTAGCTTTGTTGGTCAATACGCATATGGACGCAAACCGAATTTGTCCCCGAGGAGCGGGGGAAACTTGATTGTGATTCAAACCTGCTTTGACAAGCCAAAGGCCTTGAGGTACGACCAACGTGCCTGGAATTTAAAGTCATCATTATCAATAGAGTTTTGGTGTATTTCTGGGTTCTTTTTGGGGCAGGGTGGCAGATTTGATCCTTTACTGTTTGCAAATGTTGGACAAGGACTAAACAAAAGGTATGAAAAGGACTTTAAGCAACATGATTCATGGGATCGCTCCGTGGGCCTCTAAGAATCAAGTAAGAATAGACGGACGGAAGATGGAAAAGAGCACCAGCCGACGCGATTCCGAGTCTCAGAAAGTCCCGGCTTTAATCCAGAAGAGTGCAGGAACACCTGAACACTGTTTAAGACGACTGTGGCAGAAAGCTCATCTGCGCTGAGTTAATTAGCAGTTTCCCCCCACAGTCAGCCGCTCAGGGTGTTTCCACGAGGACCTGAGGGAGAGCACGTCGTCTCTGTGTCTACTGCAGTAAACGGCTGGCCTCCCTGATGAGCTCCCATCAGCCCTCGGAGCCTCCTGCCGTCACGTCCCACTTCGTGGTAATTATTAGGAAGGCGAGCGCTTGGCAAATGTCAGCGTTTAGATTTGGGGCTTGATTTACAAAGTCGACTGCAAATTAACTCCACGGCCACAAAATCCCGCGTCACTGCATGTTTTCAATTTCGCAGGCGATTAAATGACACTGACGCTGTAAATAAACTTCCCCATAGTTATGTTATTTTAATTCAACCGGAACTAATCGCAACTTGATGCTCGGTTTTATTGTCTGAATAATTAAGGATGTTTAAGAATCTGGTTTATATTATTTCTCTTCGTACAAGGAGCTGTTTTCAATGTAGAGCTAGCACACGAAGAAAATGACAGCTATACGTTCTCCCCCCCCCGGGCAAGAACAAAGTACCGGGATTTATATCATTTCAACAGCAGAAAAAAAAAAAAAATTAACTGCAATTAGTTTCAAATATCTGTAACAAGGGAGAGTGAATGATCAAGAAAAAAAAAAGGGGAAATAGAGTAACTACATTCTAATTTATGTTTATGTTATTTATGTTACTATTGGGTATAATTACTGATACTTATGTCATATATTTAAATAAATAGCAAACAATATAAAAACTTAATTAACTGTTCGAAATTTAAGTCGTTTTTTTTTTTTTTTCAACTAGAATAAGGAATACTTAACATAATTACATATCAAATCCCCACATGCAGTAATACGACTGAAATCAGTCGACAGAGTTTGGCGGATTATAATACAAATTAACATAGAGGAATAGCCAATTCACATAAATTAATAATAAATAAGGGTTAAAAAAAAAAAAAAACAACTGCCAGTGTTTTTTTTTATAAATGCAAAGAATCCCATCCTTGTCAGGAGGGAGGAGGTAAAGAGGGAATAAAAATGAGGAGAAGAAAACAGAAGTATAAGATATAAAACCCCCGAGGAACAGCAGCAGCAGCGGCAGCGGCAGCGGCGGCAACAAACAGAGATTTGCTATTTACAGCAGTGGGACCCGAGCAGAATGACAGACGTGTACTTTTCATACCTGGAGCATCACTGAGCTCCCACTTACTTAACAGACAAACAGACAAAAACAGATGCATATTTATACAAATACTTTAGAATATATTTATTATTTATCCACTCCCGCTGTTTATGTTCCCATGACTGTCATCCTTCTTACTTGGTTCCACAAACACTTTTACAAACATACAGTACATTGCTGGAAAAGAAACTATTTCTATTTTTTTTTAGCTAATGAAAAACGAGGTTTAAAACTTTATTTGGAACTGGAACTCAGGAATTAAGTTTTTTTTTTTTTTTTTTTCCCCTAATACAATCTAAATAGCACAGACATTTAATTTAAAAAAACACGTGTATATTGATAATAAATCACCAAATGCTGGACAAGCACAGATTCAATGAAAATCCTGGTTAAATAAAAATCAAAAGAGTGCGTAAGCAGCGTTTCCTCTCGTGTACAAACACCTCTTGTTTTGTAAACGTGAACAGCAAACATCTGTAACCGTAGCGCAACATCGCCATCATCACAATGTAATCATATCCGCTGTCGGGGAATTTCATTAACGTAGTGAGCCTGCTACTGCTAGGATTACACCCTGTGTAATGTTGTCCCATCTCATAGCTTTAAATAAGTAATAATAATCTTATTAGCTTATCTGCAGACAGATACAAGTTTATTTTTGTTTTTTTTTTAGTTAAAAAAAAACAAAAAAAAAATTGGTAAAATGCTAGTGTGCAAGGAGTGTGGGTAGGGGAGGTAGAGAGAATGAAAAACAACGATATAACAAAACTGTGAACTGGATTTCCACATGAAAAAAATCAAAAAAGAAAGAAAATTGATTGCTATTCAAAAAGTTGTGTTTCAAGACACGAGCAAGCCCTCGAGCTAATTTTTTCTTCGAGATACGAGTAAAGATTTGAGATACGAGCACGCTTATGGACGTCGACGCTAGGTGGTCGAGCACTCGGAGCAGCTCACGCCGACTTATGTAAGCATCGCTTCCGTGATTTATATAATACATACATAATAGTGATGAGTCCTAAGAAAGTGAGTGGTAAGGATGGGAGTTGGGGGGTAAGGATGGTGTTGAATGAGACAAAAAAAAAAAAATCGCAGAATCAATCAGTTTGCATTGTCTTACAATATCTATCCCGTATTTGCTAAAAAAAAGTTTGTTAATTATCTTGGTAATTGATGAGCCCACACGCACAAACGTCGCCTCTGCACATTTGTCTTTTTTTTTAACGCTGAAAAAATGAAATTGCAGGTATTCTCACCCATATTAATATGTAACAGCCGGCTGATTTTATAGTGGATTTAACACATTCCAAACTAGACACTGATATGAAAAGCCGTTATTAAATGATGTCTGTCACATTAAATTTAATTTATCCTTGATTTAATTGTGTAATTGCCAATGTCACTAACAAAACGCAGAGCGACGTCGGAGTGCAACTGAGGTGGAAACACATTAGAAGTTATACAAAGTTTTTCTATTTTTTTCAGGTGTTTGTTCGTTTTTTTTTTTTTTTTTCTTTGAAAGTTTTGGAAATGAAGCTTAAAGCTGCACCAGAGTGCATCAATAAGTGCGACTGAGGTTTAAAGATGCATGAAACAGAGCAGTGGACCGGCTGGAAGAGAGGTCAGCTCAGCTCAGCAGTTTTTGGGGGTTTTTTTCTCTCTCTCTCTCTCTCTCTCTCGTTTCCCCACAGACCTGTGGATCAGCAGAAATGCAGAGCCATTCTCTCTACATTTCCATTCATGAAGCTCCTTTGGACAGACCTTAACCATCTGTCTTTACACTTAACATGTCTCTGGTTCCTCCACGACCCAAACCTGCACCTCGAGTTTTCGACTCAAAATAGAGCTTTTTTAAAATAGAGGTTTTTTTTTTTTACAAAAATTTAGAGTTTCACTAGAATCAATAAAAATAAGTACAATTATTTATCTTTCACTTTTTCTGTGAATATATGTTGCTTTTTTTGTGCTAAAGCTAATTTCAGACATGTTGTTGCCTTCTGGCTATTTTCATTAGCTGTTTTGGCTAACTTTTAGCTATTTTTAATGGCTTTTGGCTGATTCTTAAGGTTAATTTCTCTTAATTATTTCCGACCAAGCAATAGCTGACCGTTTGAATAAATGTATGTTGTGATTCCATTATTTTGAATTTTTTAAAAAAAAATATCATCAATGTTTTTTCTATCTTACCCATTTTGTATCTGTTGCTCCGGTTGCTTTAGTTATCTTGATTTTTTCTGATTCCGTCATTACAACGTAAGGATGTTGCTGCATTCAATATGGCTGTGGCTTTCAGTAAATGGGTGTTGAACAGCCTGACTAGGAGCTCACGTGTGTGACATTGTACGAATTTCAGCGCGTAAGGGATCAGAAAGATCAACCCTCAAGTAACGGTAATTTCTACTTCTCACAAGCCCTCGTACACTTTGATGACATCCGCTATTTGTACTGGTCTGTTTACTTAGGTGAACACACGTTGAAGGTCTATACAGTAGCTATGGAGATTCTAAGCAGGATGGCAGATAATAGAAAGACCTTTCTAAACCGAAGCCTTGCAGATCTCGGAGAAAACGGAGAAAGACTAAACCGAAGCCTTGCAGATCTCGGAGTAAACGGAGAAAAAAAATAGTATTGTGTCGTGTCGAACTGTCAGGGCTGAGTCAGAGTGATGAAGATGAAGGGAAGTGAATTGAAAGAGGAATTAAAGCGATTAAGTTGGTACACACAAAAAGACCGGTGCTAACCATGCATAGCCAACGGCTCTCGCCGTCTAAAGTGAGGGCATTGTCTTTAATCAGAGGCTAATTTATTGACTCCCATTTACGGAGCCATAATACTAGTGATCAAGGCCTTGAAGCGTAAAATGCAATAAACTAGGGAAGTGTTTTGTGAACAAAGGCAAATAACAAGAGCCAACACATCATTATGCTCCCTTCATATCCCATTAGAGCGCTTCCAAATGGGTTTTAGGTTAAAGAAGCCATGACACGTTCAGACAGGGTTGTGGATGAGAAAGTCAAACCTATCATTACGTGATCTCGGGTAGTCCACAAACAACCCTTCTACCCATCAGAGGCTAAATGGAACGCACCCAATGTTTTGATGCCTAATTGGAAAATGGACACAAGAGGAGTAAATGAAAGGGACGTTTAAATGCGGCAGAGTGACTTCAATAAGAAATGAGTCCATTCCCAAAGACCATACGTTAGAAATGGACAAATGATTTCAGCAGCGAAACAAAAGTCGAGTCTTTAATGAGCAACGATTGCCATGTATGAAAACGCTATTATAAAACCTTGACGCACGTCGTTTCGTAGAGATACATCGCGTTCCCGGAAGAAGGGGAAAAACAACAGGAACTATACTCCACCAGAATGAACCTCAACCCCTAGATTTCTACTCTCTTCTACGCCCGGAATCAGGATTTGCAATCTGGCTGCGACGACAAATAAACGGAATTCAGCCACCTTTTAATTACTATTTACACTTTGGCTTTCCCAACTACCGTCTGAGGTTCAGTGGCGAGTCATTGTGACAAAAATTGCCAGAGGAATGAGGAAAAAAAGAAAACCTACAGCGTGACACTTTCATAAAGTGGAGAAAATACAGACGCTTTTAACGCGGGTAGTTTGATACAACATACAACTTTTTTTTTTTAACTTCATTACATGTTTGCTCTCCGTATATTCTCTGTTATCTAATCAAAGTGCCAGAGCATCTAAGCAGTGGGAGACTGATCTCCTTCTGCAGGTGCTCCGAGCACAAACGCACGTCCATCAGAAACAACACAGGAGAGTAATTTGCCATTTCCCCACTTGACCTCCAGACTTGCACAATGTAAAAATAAACTAATAAAATATTCATTAGGGCGCCAAATGAAAAAAAAAATCTCTCCTGAATAGCAGACGAGAGTGTGATAATTAAACTGATGTCTCTAAAAAAAAAAAACCTAGGGAGGACTGAGCTGTGAGGTGAAAGCAATTAAATATGATTGTTTTATTGCACGTTTGAGTCCATGGTGTCAAAAAAAAAAAAAAAAACCCAGGTCCGGAATTAATACAGGAGTGTTAGTGAAGCAGGAGAAGTGGGAAACAAGCAGACCTACAGAGACATGGATAGAAGGAGAGCAGTCCATACAAGGGCTAGAAAGGTATATCAAACATCGAAGACGATATAGTTTGACTGATCAGTTAAGGCATTTGATGAAGTTCCACGTGTTGGCTTAGGGTAGTACTTCTCAAATATTGGGAGGGGATGCTCTGAAACCGATTCTGAAATCCAAATATCGATACTTTTGATACTTACGCATTCTGAGATGAGGTGTATCCTAAACAGAAACATGGTGAAAAGTATCCAAATTATTGAGATGTTGTCTAAGTGACGCTCGGTTGGTGGGACTACTTCTTCTTCCGCCTGGGTGTGAGCGTCATGCGTAAGCACAGGGGCTCTACTCCGTGCTCTCACTCAGTCACTATTGATGGGAATTTCGGCTCTTTTTTTAGAGAACCAGTTCTTTTGGCTGGGTTCACTGAAAAAATCCGACTCTTTGGGGTCCCAAATGGCTCCTCAGATTATTTTTTTTTTTTTATTTTTGTTTTACAAATAAAATGTTTTCAGAGTTTGAAACATTGTTTTGACATATTTTATATGATTGTGTTCTCAGGTTTTTCTATTGTTGTGTTGACTGTATAGTAAATGAGGCAGCTACCTCAGTACACTCCAGAGTTTAAAATAAATAAATAAAAAATTGCCTTGAATTCTTAAAGAAGCTATGATTTGAAATACACTTTTTTTTTTTTAATTTAAAAGACAAATGATAAAATATCGGTATCGGTATCGGCGATACCAGCCCGAATTTTACTCGGTATCGGATCGGAAAGGAAATTGGTGGGATCGAACATCACTAGTTTGTACAGATAGAAGGACCAGGAATGGCCGATATCCGACATGCCGATATTGTCCAAACACAACATCCGATTCCGATATTAACCAATACCAATAGAGTGGGGCAGTGGTGCCCTGGTGGTTAAGGAAGTTAAGTTCTGCCTGCTCACTACGGCGATGAGTTAAAGCAATGCCCACCCCTAGAGGACAAAAGTTTTTTCACGCCCCCTCATATTGAAATACTATTAAACACCTGGTAATATTTATTTATCTGTACAAACCACTATAAGAGTTGCTGGCACCAGCGCTATTTTTAGATGTCATTTTATTGCATTATCGGATTTTCAATATCAAAGGAAAAACCGATAACAATTCTTACAGATATTTCATAATTATGCTAATATCGGCCGATATTAGCGGACATCCCTACAAAACACATATTAGGTTTTTAATAGTATTTCAATTGAAAGAGGCATTAAAATATTTCTGTCCCCTTGGGGTAGGGGGGGCATGACAGAAAATAACTGAGAACTGGCTTAGGAGCAGATTGACTTTAGGTCCTTATGCGACCCCTAGTTTCCGGTACTATATCCTAAGGTCTATACCAGACATGGGCAAACTAAGGCCCTCCAAACTTTTCCAAATGTATTTATATTATCATAATACTTCTGCCTTTTCCCTGAAATACAAATGTTTCCCCAATAGATGGCATAGAAAATGCTAAAAGAAAGTTAGCATCTTAGCCTTTATGCATGACTTTCACATGTCATTTATCTTAGCTTCATCTATCTGCTCCTGATCTCCCCCCTCCCCCCCGCCCCGTTAAATTTGCGAATCAAACTGTTTGCCCACGCTTTGTTTCTCCACACTCCCTTTGTCCAGGAACTAGATCATGTAGAAGAAACACGAGACTAAAGGATGAACAGAATGGATACAAAACCACTGTCCCATGTAATGGTAATTAAACTACTTTTCGGTACTCTTGCATCGTTGCGGGTACTAGTTTGCGCAGTAAAAACGACGCCTCAAACATATTTGAATTCCTTTTTTTTTTGCCCCACCGTCTTTTTAATATTCTGTTGCCTGTGCTGAAAAAAAATATCTCTTCTCTCTCATTTTCACCTCATCTTACACTAAATCTTAGGGAGTTCTCATTCTCTACCTCTCTCTGAATAAATGGAAAACGCCTCAGCAGCTTCACAGAATTCTGATCTGAGCAGCCCCGAGTCCTGCAGAATAAAGGCACACAAAAAAGAAAAGAGGGAGAAGCGGAATTTTTTTTTCTGTTTCATCTGAGCTCTGAGCTTGTTGGGGGCAGGAGGGCGAGCTGCTTACTTCTCAGCTGTCAGCGATGCCCCTGACAAAGACTTGTCAGTCCACAAAGATACTCCAAGACCAAGGCTGAAGTGGAAGATCAGGACACTCACAAAACCACAGACACACACACTCAATCACATTTCCTCCGTAGCATGACATTCACAGAGAAGTAGAGTAGCAGAGTCAGACCGTCGTGCACGCACTGTACGCAATTAACACCGTCAGCAAACACAGACGATGAAGATCTAACCAAAAGTGTTTCCCCAAAGTGTTCAGCAATTTCCAGGAGTCGTTTTTAGTACGAACTCCTTCAGCACGTGTGAGGCTGTACTGATCTGATGTGGAGTCAGTGTCAGCCAAGGACAGAGAAAAAAAAAATCACTGGATCGGAAATGGGAAAAGGTCAAATCGGGCCTGATCCATGAACACCAATTATCACGTAAACGCTTCCCTGAGCGCAGGTATCTTGGTGTGAAAAAGAAAGAGAGAGAAAATCCGAAAGAGAGCACGTGGTGTGTTTGTGTGTGGTTGGTGAAGGTGTGTTCACAGAGTTCTATGTATATAGCTATGTGTATAGCTATATATATATATATATATATATAGCTATACTGTATATATATATAT
>NC_024321.1:930375-931964 GCF_000523025.1 Cynoglossus semilaevis
TATGGCATCTGTTATTATAGAAAATTCCAAGTCGTCATAGTGTTTAAAGATGCGCAGTATGTATTGGTTATCATATTTATTCATTAAAAATTACACCGTATAATGCAGGGGTGTCAAACGTATGGCCCGTGGGCCGAAACCGGCTCGCTAGGGGGTTCAATCCGGCCCACTTGATGAATTTTAAATGTATTTAATTCTTAAATATTGAATATTTTATGAATATATATATATACATAGCTATGTATATATATATATTCATAAAATATTCAATATTTAAGAATTAAATACATTTAAAATTCATCAAGTGGGCCGGATTGAACCCCCTAGCGAGCCGGTTTCGGCCCACGGGCCATACGTTTGACACCCCTGCATTATACGGTGTAATTTTTAATGAATAAATATGATAACCAATACATACTGCGCATCTTTAAACACTATGACGACTTGGAATTTTCTATAATAACAGATGCCATACCGTCATCCAGATAAGATAATACGGGAACCACTTAGGCTCAGTTTCCTCCAGAAGTTACAGTAACAGAGGTAACGCTGCCACACATTATCATAATTACGTGTCATCTCCTTCACAGAACGCGTCGTCAATGTCAAGACGCTGGTCCCGCTTAGAGCGGAGACAAAGAGTGACAATGTAGAACTACACTTTTGCCCCAACGGTGAGGGCAAAACAGCGACACCACGTTGTTTCCTTTTTGTCATGTGAAATGTAATTAATGGCTCACGCTCAAACAATGCAGCACTGTTATGTCAGATCACCGTTTTCTTTGTTGTCTGTAACAGTATTTGGCCACGATCACCACAGTATAGAATGTCAATTTCACTTTTCTACGCTGAAAACAAATGGGATCCTGAGTCTGTGCTCAGACCATGTTTGAAAATGACATTTTTTGTGGCCTACGTTCAACTCATTTCACCATGACCGTGTTTTTAGGTTTTAAGCAGCAAAGGTCCGTTAGCAGGCATGAATGCTTGCTTCCCCCCTGCAAGTTTACCTTCACGGCTATAATATGTTCTTGTAATTTACCAACACAGAGAGAGAAAAAGTGCAGGAAAGAACACAAGTGAGAGGTTAGACACATTCAATCATTAACAGCCAGCCACTCATTCAGCCCTACAGATTGATTTATAGCCTATTTAATAAGCTGAAAGGTTACCTCAAAACAGATTTTCACCATAATTGACCAATTTAGTGCCGCTCGATAAGCATTCATGTCAAGCTGAGATGTTGTGGTATTTCTCTTTTTCGCTCTCTCTTTCGCCGCTCCCTATTTTCCCTCTGTTTCTCATGTCTCACCCTTGCTATAACAGAGCAGAGACATGTTATTATATCGTATATAAAACTCTCACCCTTGCTATAACAGAGCAGAGATATGTTATTATATCGTATATAAAATGTCGTTTTCCGAGGTCCACTCCCCGAAAACAATAGCTGCTGCGGCAGCATTAGTTAGCGTCACCAAGTGTTCCCTTAATTAGCTCACTTTCCCCAGCAGCTGTCTGCTATTAGACTCCTTTGTTCCAGATGTTATCTCATTAGAATGGCATTGATCACTCTAATGACTGCGGGTTGA
>NC_024321.1:932022-940134 GCF_000523025.1 Cynoglossus semilaevis
TTCGCCCATCCATAAGTTGAGGTGACGTATGAACGGATGATAATGCTGCACTTGTGCCTGATACTACAGCCCTGAGCTTCTGTCTGTACTAGGGTTGGTAATTGACTACACAATTGTGTTTAAAACAACTAAAACTCATGACTAGGTTGGAGAATGTAAACAACTGTTCCAACAATTTGGTTTCACCCCAATCTGTAGTTCCTTAAAAACCACATCGATGCTGTAAATCGTTTGCTTCATTTTAGCACTTCTTGGTACCAAGTTTGCCTGGTCTTCTTCTTCTTCTTCTTCTGCTGCTGCTTCCTTTTTTCGAGTGTTCCTCACTCCATCACTGCTTTGGTGAGAATGTAACCAATTACATCACCGCGTTCGGCTCAATAGTTCACAGCTTTGATTAATTTAACTCCGGTTGGTCCTCACGAGTGCGGCGGTTGTGTCGTATAGCAAACAGCAGAGCAGTGCATTAGTATGGGCGGTTAGGGAAATGGGAAGAAACACAATCAGGTTTGAGTGCGGTCAACGCCGCACCGACGCTATTCCACCGAGATCGTGACAACGGCGCTGGAAAAAGCTGCCAACTAACAGTAATTGGTTTTAAAATAATAGAATTCATTACAGTTATGCTGCTTGTTCAGAAATGCAAACAGGGGGGAAGAAAAGGCATTCGCCAGAGACTTGGGCTGAACAGCTTCTCTAAAAACCATGGGGAGATGAAAGGCATAATTCAAATGACAATTTTAGAAGCTTTAGTTCATTTATATCAGAGGCTCAAAAGATCTTGCCGGCATAATAACATTCCGATTTTCTTTTCCCTTGTTCTTTTGTTCTACTTGGAGAGCTCAGCAAAGGAACCCCCCGCCCCACCCCTCTCAATTTCATTCTTTCTGAGGAAGCAAAATTCCTTCTCCTCACAAAGAGACGTGTGAGGCGAGGCGACACGCAAACAAACAGCAGAGACAGCCGAGTGAAAGCTAACATGGAAAATCTTGACAGGAACGAAAAAGAAGAAAAAAAAAAGGAAAAAAAAAACTGACGCCCAGCTCTGAATTTGCTGCCTGTCTCATTAAATGACTGTATAATTATACACATCAGGAGTTCACATTGTTAGGTCCCATGTTTTCATTGTATCCATGACAGACTGTCTTTGATTCCAGGCCGATGTCTCAGGTGTGAAGAGGAAGAAGACGAAGAAGAAAACGACGAAGAAGGAGACAACGTCAGCACGGACCATAAAATGATCATCGCTCTCTACCACCGATCACGACATAAAGGGACAGGTCGGCCAATCTCAACATGATTGGATGTCACCTCTCACGCTGGGTCTAAAGACCGCATCAAGGACATCATCATTTGGAGCACCATACATCCTCCGATTCTTCAGCCTCGGGGCCAATATCTGATAATTGGTCCCATTCCACAGCAATGCTTGAGACATTTTGACCAGCGAATGATGAAGTCGAAAGCTTTTTGAGACATATATTAAACCAGCACTCTGGAGCTTCACAGGCTCCGTTGATGAGCAGCTCCATTTAAAACCACACTGGGCCACAGTCATCAGTAAACAACACAACCTTCACACACCTTTTTTTTTCTCCCAGGTCAAACTCGAGCACTTTTCAAGCTCTTCTCGGGTTCATTCTCAAGCTCCTCCAGCACTTGACATGTCAGATGTGACACTGAGGTGAAGGCAAAGCCCAGATGAAGTTTATTTTTTTCAGTAAGTAATAAAATAAAAACTGTGCTGTGCTTGATGAAAAAGAAAACATACCTAACAAACATATTATTAAATATGCCCCAACTTGATCCATCAAGGAACAGGAAACAAGGGGAAGCCAAATCTGGCCACTTGCAAATGACCCTTTTTTTTTATTAAACACGGGGAAAATATGTAATAATACTGTAAAGACAACATATGGGAAGTCATTACTGCGAACGACAGCAAGTTCCTGGTACTACAAGGCCTGGTACGATGCTACTGATCAAAGTATGTCTAAGTGAAAATATGGGCTGTCTAGGCTGTTAATTGTTATACCAGTGTAGCAGACAAATAATGGTAAACAAGATTTGACCTCGTGGGAAACATTTTAGGCATTTTCTTCTGAAATGCTCTACCAAGATGATCTAATTCAGCGCATCTTCCACCCAGGAATATTAACAGACAGCATTTTAGACAGAGAGGGAAGTCCAGCTGCAGCAGTGACTCCTGAAGCCAGTGTTTTTCAACTCTGGGGTTGCGGGCCCCATGTGGGGTTGCATGGAATTCAAATGGGGTCACCTGAAATGTCATGTGATTGATTCAAAAAATATTACGATAACAATATTGAAAAAAAAAAATACCATGTACTATCTGAGCTAGCTAAAATATCTCGAGGGTCACCAGAAATCTGTGATGTCGAAATGGGGTCACGGTTGCTTTAGGCAATGTTGCCTTTCATATCTGGGCATGTTTCCACATAGGTATCTCATACTTAAACTCACTTGGAGAGTAAAATCAGCCATTAAATGTGCATGTTGCCATTTCCATCTGCATTGCTGCACGTTTTTGCATCCATCTTCGTCGCACTGTACTGCATCAACCCCTCGAAAACCCTTCCTGCGGGTGGTGAGTCCACTGGAAGGTGCCAACCGCCCTAACCAGGATTCGATCTTGCCCCAATGACAAAGACATTGCCTCTGGGCCAAAGCGCCACTATCTGATTTTCTTAGTATTGCTAATGGTTTGGTGAAAATGTTTGCCAGTAACAGTAGAGGGCAGTAATGACACAAAAAGGTGCAAGTGCATCATTAACTATAAACAAAGTAAATATGAGATTGAACAGGATATACTGATTATATTTTGCCTAAAATTAATGAATAAAATATTTCGATTGAGTTCGAGAAAACTGCGAGCGTTACAATTTAGTGTTGAAATATGGCATCATAAAAAAAAATGTGGCATCGTCAGAGGTGCTCATCGCCAGGTGGTTTGTGAAACCATTTGTCGCAATTTCGAGCAATCATACATGCTTTGATGCTACCTTACTTTTCATGACATAATACACATATTAATACTGAAACATTTTCCTCTTTTTTTTTTTTTGTTTTTTTGTTTTTTGTTTTTTGGCTGAACACGACGGAATCATCATATGGCTGTGTATTGGGGGGGGGGGGGGGGGGGGGGGGGGGGGGGGGGAGGTGGCACATGAGCTGAATAACAAGGTGGAGCATCAGAACAGTGAGCAGCACAGCACTGGGAAAAGATGCACATACAGTATCCACCACCCTTTATTTGAAAATGTGTGCGGCGGAAAGCAAACACACAAGCGAAACTTGCGCAGCGCCTGGGAAAACCGTATTTGAGAGAGAGAGAACAGAAGTGAGAGTGAGAGCGATCGCAAGAGTGTCACAATATCCACGGCTCCAAGTCTTGATTAGAAAATGCACAAGCAGGTGGAGGAGTTGGGAGTTTTTTGTCCACGCGTGGGAAGGTGGGGGCTGAAAAGGGAGATTTGGTATCAGTCTACAGCAGAGCATGTGAGGATGATGTGACGTATTTTACAAAATGCAACCCGGCAATATCACTGACCCATACCCCCCCTCCCCCCCCCCCCCTCGCAGCCCACACCCGCGTATGCTGAGAGAGGGGGTGCGGGGTACACGTATCAACAATTGCGGTACGACTGACCGAAAGAGTTGTCAATTCAACCTGTCCACTTGGAGACTAAGGCAATCTATACGTTCCTTTTGGTTTTTCCGGATAAGTGTTAGAAGTGAAAATGAGTGGAAGCAGCAGTGCTTGGCCCCCTTTTTCTTTTTTTTTTTCACCTACCGTGTCAGGCTGTGACTTTCTTTTGAATCAGCACAGGCCAAAAAATAAAAAAAAATAAAAAAATAAGAAAATGTTCCAAGATGCATGTTTTTTAAATCCTTGTTTTCCCCTCGATCAACTGCAGCAGCAGCAGCAGCAGAGCTGAAAGTATTGATCAGTGAACGCAGAGCACTTCGAATTCAGTCCGGCCATTTCACACTCATTCTCCCCCCTTTAAAGACCAAACATCTGACAAATGGCATTAGTGGCACACACACAGGGTGGGTTTCGTGGGCTATGAGCAAAACCATTAGGTCAATTCATTCCATAACAATGTGAGGTTTGTTTTTTTTTTTTTCCTTCTTTCTCTGCAGTAGCTGGCCCATTCCAGTGGGAGCCCAGTGCCATCAAGTGGCAGCCACAGGTACTGCAGCCCATGGAGCTTCTGTCCATCCATGTATGACCAGCTGGCACAACAAATTATACACTACAGTCCAATTCCATCTGCACTGTTGTGAAACCTCTTTAGCAAACTGTTCGTTCATTCATCTTTAACCACTTTATCCTGCCCTGGGGGAACTGGTATTGTTGCTAACTGAAATTAGGAGCGAAGGCGGAAGTTCAAAAACCCAGAACAGGTCAGAAATAACACGTACAATGCAGTAGAAGCAATTTAAGGTGAAATTCACAGACACCGTTAATTAAGTGTCAGGCGTGCTTTTAACTCTCGGATCAAGCACAAGAAACTAGGAACAGGCAGAAAATATTGTCAATACTGTAGCATTGGTATTTATAGCACCACAGGAACGGCTAATGACTACACCAAGAACTTTCTGTGTTTCCATTACTAGTACTGACATCTGAGGACTCTAGGAAAAATAAACTGCAGAAACATGCAGGAACAGGGGACAGAAGCATTTCTTGAAGCCCAACTGGTGCTTAAAATTAGGTACTACACAAGGAACTATATGTTTCACAGTAAAACAAAATAGCCATTGAAATAGTGTGTTTCGGCAGGTTAGTACCAAAAAAAGACTTTGGTATATATAAGTCTTCGGGATATTCAACAAACACAGGCAAAGCCAGTGTTTCGCAATTTTTTTTTTAAAAGTCACAAACCTTCACGACCCAAGTCAATAGACATTAATCGTAAACTCTTGGGAAACAAGATGCAAGACGACCCCCCCCCAAAAAAAAACAAAAAAAAAAACTCTTGCGACCCACTTGAAGGTCGCGACCCAGTCTCTGGGAAACAAGAATAAAGTTCTTAGAGAACGCTTTAGTAAAAACTGCCTCTTAATAAAGCTAATTTTTTCAGTCTGTATGTGGTTGCCTAACAAAGGTAAAACCAAAGAACTTGGAAAAAAAAATCCCACATTTAATGGAGAGAACGAAGAAAGATTCACAGAGAAAGACCGATATCCGAGTAGGACAGAAAACCACGACAATCCTGTGGTGGAGCAACAGCGCTGTTTAACCACCAGCACTCATACTGTATCATACGACCTGAGTAAATGGGAGCAATTATTTTTCCAAAAGCTGTTTTGAAACCAAAAAAAAAAACATCTAAACAGATGCAAAATTACACAAAAACATGTCATTCTTCTAATTAAACGTAACAACCTTAGTCCTTTTTTTTTTCTTTTTTTCTTTCCTCAGAAAGAGTTCATTCCATTCAGTTTACCCTTGATTCATTGCCAGGCACGTTTGTCTGTACACGCCTGAAAAGAGCGGCTGCAGCTTGAAGGCTGTCGTTTCACAAACCTGTGTGGCCTGTTTCTCTTGAGCACCATAAAAAAAAAAAAGTAATAAAATAACATGCAGAGCAGACAATAACATGGAGACTGATCTGGCCTTCGTCATGTCGCCAATCATTACTGCGCAGAGAGCGCGTGTGTGTCGGCGTGCAGGTGTGTGTGAGCCTGGCTGTTGATGAGGCGATTATGTGGCTTTACTCTTGTGCGTCCAGCTATGACAGCACTATGAAAGCAATGTAGCTGATGGTCACAGACTCCACCTTGTTAGTGCTCTGTTGTGCTGAGTGGGCCAGAGTCGGTGGAGCATTGAGCCGCTCCCCTGGGGCATCCTGGGATTTAACTGTGAGAGCGGGATAGGGATTATAAAGTGGATCCTCACAATGTGACTCGGTCCGCCCGGCTAATGTCTGCGGCACTGATGTTGGCCAGTGTCCCTATCAACACTTTGGTCCACAAAGGCTAATAAATACTCCAGACTACACACAAGTTCTGGAAACTACAAGGAAGAGATTTAAAAAAAAGGTTATCAGGGGAGAAATGTTCACTTCTATTTTAATGTTGACCTCTTGCTCACATGAAAAAAGCCAAAAATGCAGTATTAAAACAGTATTATTATAACACGTTTTCTTTCCATCTTAAAACCATATGCAGGGTAGCAGTGGATTAATCACGATTAGTCGCAATTAATTGAGATTATGTATTTTTTAAATATGAAAAAACTTTTATTTATTTTTATTTATTTTTTTAAATATGAAAAAATGTGGGGTTTTCTGTACATTACTGCTATAGAAAGACAAATATATTTATCTATCTATCTATCTAGATCAGGGGTGTCAAACATATGGCCCGCGGGGTAAAACCGGCCCGCTAGGGGGTTCGATCCGAAGCCCTTGATGAATACTGAAAATTGAAAAAAAATGCACAAACTCTTCATGTCGGTGATGTTTTTACAAATTCTATTTCATTAAATATGAGCATTTTCTAATATACTTGCACATACATACATATTTGCAGAAACATGGACTTACGATTGTACTGGTTTGACAGCCCTGATCTAGATAGACAGATATTTCTAAATAATTCAAATGATGGAATCATTAACAAAACCCAAAAATCTAGTTTTATTATTATCCTTGCATCGTGACGATGGGCGGCGGAATGCGTTGAGAGTCGCAAACGTCGCTGAAGCCGCTGACCTCGACAGCATTAATTGGTCCACACTTCCTCCCACTCCATTTGCTAATTGCATCACTCAGCTTGTCAGACTTACTTACTGCCCTACTCTTGGTGAGGCACGGGCAAACAACCACTAGCACTGACTGTAACATCTTTGTATTTTTTAAAACTCGTGGTGCTTGCCATGACTCGGCTTATTTTCACAAAGCTTAACTCGTTTAATGAATATCAAGCTAAGAATTTTATTTTAACAGAAACTGCTCACTGCTCACAAATAGACCTACATTTCATTTAATCATTCGTTTTTCTTTGGGAAATTCTTAAATGTCAACATCCTGGCGGTAAATGGATTTGGTGTAATATCTGCTTCAATTTGACGAATGTTTGAGTTGAGATTTTAAATTATTATCTTATGCAAAAATAGGTGTTTGCAAACCGAATATTTACTTATATAGCACGTGCGCAATACTCGCTAGTTTTAAATCGGTATCTCATCAGAATACAACTAAGGACTATAAAATATTTTAACCAACTTTTTCAACCTTGTTATCCCCCACTAAACATGTTTTTTTTAAGATGTTTGAAGATGCTGCTGTCGGGCACACCGATGTTGGTCAGCGAAAAGACGAAAAAAGAAATTCCAGCACCTCCTTCTCCATAGCTGTTTTTCTGCATGCAAATCTTCACATATTTAAAATTTAGAGCATGTTCTAAAACAAACGAAAAAAAGCCTCACAACTCCATCGACCAACACAAATAATTTCCTAAATATACACGGATGCGGAGAGCGAAGCTAAAGGGGAGCAAATAAAGAAATAGGGAGTGTGCTGAGGAGCGAGAGGAGGAGCGGGCCCACCATAAAACATGGGGGGGGATACAGAGAATTTCACAGCTGTGTGAACATTTAAAGCAGATGCCATGCTGGATGCATACAGAGAGGCGGTGTTGTAAAAAATATGCCATAAAGTTTATGGACCCTAATGCGGCCCTTCAGGGCCCCCCCACTGAGCCGAGCATGTCGATAGAGTGACAGAGGCACGGGGGGTGGCGGCGGCGTTGGTGTAACAGCTGAAAGAACGACCGATTTCAGCAGCTCCGTCACTGAATTGCGTACAGTACATAAAAATCAGACATGAAATCACGGTAGAAGAAAAACAGGGATCCTCTTCTGTCAATGTAAAACGCCATTTAAAGAGTAGATTATAGCTGTCTTGTTTGTCTGCTAAAGATACAGGAAGTATGCACTCCGGCACTAGACCCTTTGGTTGATGGGACTAAATTACAGCTTTTTTTCGACATTAAGAGGCAAAAGAGTCCCGTGAACACGGAGGTGGAAGCATTAGGCTGTGAACATGTTTCAGTGTATTTAAACCTGGGGAGTCCTTAGAGGGC